>NC_055999.1:118582542-119182542 GCF_018446385.1 Zingiber officinale
AGTAACAAATTTATCTTTTTATGAAAGATTTGTAAAATTCATAAAACTGAATAAAAAGACTTAAACTATTATAGAGATAAGATTTGAAGTTTAAAAGCATAAATGAAAACTCAAACATATTCTTTTGTCACAAAATTAAATTAATGTAATATGCATGAAGTTTATAAGCCATAGTATGAATTGAATTATAAAAAAAACTTATTTAAAATTATAACCATTGAAAATTTTACAATAAATTTTCATATTATTAATGTGAGGATCATAAAAAAAAAAAATTCATTTAAAACTTTAACTATTAGAGATGTTTATTATTGTCAAAAAGCTAAGGGCACATCATTTTAGAAAAATATCAAAAAGATATTTTATATTCTAAAAATACGCATAAAATAATGTTGATTAATGTTACACTAATTTTAACTTTAATTATTCAATATTTTTAAATATATTTTACTAATTTTAAATATTATTAAAAAAATGTGTCGAATGGGACGCAACGATATTATCATCATGGCAAGAGACTCGTTGCCGTTTTATAATCATTACTTAATAATTTTATTGTAATATTCACTAAAATTATTACAATAATATTAGATAGAAATATTATATATTTTTCAAAAAGAAATACCCTTTTAATAATAATAAAAAATATTTTTTTATTTGAAAAAAATGAAAAGAAATGCTCATTCTATAATTTTTTTCTATATTAATCAGAAGATTTATTTACTCACAATAAAATTTAAATCCTAATTTTAAAAATAAATAATTATATTAAACAAATTCTTTCCTTTTTTATCAAAGAAAAAATTGAAAATAAAATAATTATTTCACTAATATTAGCAACCCTTCATTAACATCTATATAACATAATATCATTTAAATCAATTTTCACATCTTTCAATATTCATTTCAGTAAAAAAAAAACATTTCCAAATTTGTGATTTCACAATAGTTGAGAGATGCTAAATTCTAATATAAAATCTAAATAAAACTAGAATTATGGTAAATTGATGTATTAACACAATAGATTTAGATTTTGTCTATTTGCTGCTAAAATTTACCGATCAACACTTTTTGATCTCCTAAAGTTGTATCAAAAGTTTCTGAAATAAATAGATTAAATGCACAAGAAATAGTGGGATGAGGAAGTGTTGGTGCTTTCAAAATGGAGTGGCTTCAGGGCATTAGCATGCACCGCAGCTCTTTCGACATGATCCATAATAGTCTGGAGTCCCTAACATGTACACCGCGTTCTTCTCGCATTCCCCCATCGAAGCCCAGCTTGCGCAATTATCATCTTCATCTGTGCACTCTTCGTCGAGAACCATGGGTTGGTTGCTCAGGTTGAAGTTCCTCACATGGATCCATTTCGTTGCAGTCCATTTCTCTCCGTCGAGTACCGAACAGCTACTGTGCAGGCTCATCGCATCTGGAGTTGCATCGGGGTGAAGGTTGAAGAAAAGAATGGCACTACCTTTGACAGGTTTCACAGCGTAGCCGGTCGCTTCACAAGGGCGGTCCTTCGTTTGGGTGTGTTTTAGCTGTTGGATGAATCAAGTTAGCACACTTGTTTGTTTAAATAAATTATTGAATCAAGCTATCATTTAAATAAAATTTTGAGCAATGGATTGAATGAATAATCTCACCTCTAAATGAGGGAAAATTGTTTCACCACCTTGAGAAATGGTGGATAGATACATAAGAACAGTCGCAACCCGGTGACCAGCAACAGCCAATCTCGAAATATCGTGATAATAATCGTAATGTGGTTCATAACTTTCATTGGCTGGCGTATGCTCTATCAGCATGTCCTCTCCATATTCTGTGAGCCAGAAGATTATTGAATTGCCGAGTTAAGTATAACAAGGTAGTAGAGAATACTAAGGTTCAGAAGGTTTCAGGAATCGAGTATAATACCCTTTGGAAGAAAGGTCCATGATGATATTCTTTCCTCCACTTTGGAGACGACTTCATCCTGTAAAAGAAAATACGAGAAATTTAACAGGATTTCACACACAAACACGCACATACACTGATGTATACTTTGTTATGTAACCAATGGGCTTGGAACTTCAAGGAATCTTGTGGAATGGCAAATTTATTTTCATCTGAAATTTTGTGGTACTTGTAACCAGGAATTGACAACCAGGAGTGAAGATGATTGATAATATGGTGTAAATGTGAGCAAGTTGATGTGTATATATGATTTGATTAATAAACTCTAGCAAGTTGATGTGTAATATAATTTGCACTGCATCAAACATGGTCTCTGTATTGAAGAAGTTAAGGGAAAATGCATGATCTTGTAAGTGGAAGTTACTATAATATTATCTTTAAAGAATTGAAGATTTAAGGTATTCAGTTCTTCAATCAGGCACAAAAAAAGTAACCTGGCCCCTGGGCACGAACAGTCCACTGCTGACGTTAATGCTATACATCACACTGTTTTCTTTGCTGGCATCAACCACTAATCTCTCTAGCTTGCCTTGAGCCTGCAGTAAACAAGTAGTTTTCTTACACAATTACATACAATGAACAATTAGGAACTTATCAAGAAAGTAAATTACCAAGGCAATTAGATGGTCACAATCCTCATCGGAAAGAAATTTTTCATAAAAGAACACCCTAGATAAGTGACATGCCAAGTGGTTAAGCAGAGTCACTGAATAAAGGAGAGGAGCCGGTGATGAAAAGTTGATCAATAAGGGGAATACCCCATGTGCTAAGAAGGATATCAGGAATTATCTCCATATCATATTTTATCCATCACTAGAACACCAGCACCACAATTAATACTGACCTTGGTTGCCATGACAGTTGAATCACTTTTGAGGGATCAAAAGGAATCAGGACAGTTAAATTGTCTTGTTGCAGAACAGGAACGCGGTCTGATGATTTATCTCTCAATTTAAACCTGCAAAATTGAGAATAATAAGGTCAAGATCGTCAATTGAATTGGGATATCCTTTCTTTGTTCACTGAAGACTGAAAGTTAGTACCAAGTAAATTGGGATCATGTTTGCATGTAAGACAGCCTATAAATCATCGTGAAAAAAAAAATGATCATATTGTTCCTATGAGCCCTTGTTTTGACATATACAACAGTAAACATCAAAGGAATATTTAATAAATATGGAACATTAAACATCTCAGAAGACATGTATGACAGAGTATGAAAATATTTTTGACCCTCAATGAAGAAGAAAGCATCAAGTATCAACAATTGTACTGCTTCTTTCTGATGAAAAAATTGGTATAAAAAGTAAAACTAAATAAATAATTTTGGCAACAAATAACAATGTGAAACATTTCAGGTTGGTTCAGCTGAGAACACCATTCGAGTTCACTAAAAAAGAGTGAATCAAATTATTCCTGATAAATCCTGGTCCATATAGATTAAATCATATCTCCATAAAGACAAATTACTTGAACCTTAATCTTTAGATTTTTATAGTTCAAAAGACAAGAGAGTCACTTACAACATTAACAAAATATTACTTGGCTATGAAGATTTAAGCAAACATTTGCAATACGTGAGATACTGATTCGGCAAGACAAAGCCAAAGGTAAACATATCAAACCAAGAAGGCATTGAATCAGTGAATATCTCATTATTGCTAAAGTAGTTTCTACTTGAAGAGAAGAAGATTCAAAAGATCCCACAAAATCCATTTCAAGCATAAAGGAAATGAATTACAAGATTGGGCATGAGTCCTTCATTTCCATGATAAATAATCATAACAAATTGTGCATAGAACTACCCTAAATAATACCAGGAATTTATTTTCCACTCCAGAAGTAAACTCTTTCATTAAATAGCATGCTTGTTTCGAACAGTGCTGCTTCAGGTCTTGGAAATTTATGGGTGTACACCAAAAAAGCCTTATCCTGTGCTCATCTATCAAAACTCAGCGGCATGCCATTTGAAACAAAAAATTCAACCGACCGCAACATAGATTTATCGCCTAGAATCGCGTAAACTTGTTTCCTTTAATCAGTTTCATAAAGAAGCTATTTTCCTTTCAAACGAGCAAAAAAAGGGGGAAAAAAGGACTTTTCTGAGGCTCATGCTCGGAGATGCCGAACCAGAAAAGAAAAATCCATATATGCAAGAGGAATTGGCGGCATGAGAAAGCCTAGAAAGATCACAATCTGATCCACTCGATCCGACAGGACCTAGAAACCACGAAAGGAACCAATCAAGCGGAAGGTATCCATCAAAAACCGGTGTAAAGGGATCAGGGATCGAAATCTTACTCGCGGGAGGAACATGGAGAGGGAAAAGCTGAGAGAGCGGCCATGAAAAGAGCAAGGAAGAGGCGAAGCCGGCAGCTATCCGCCATTTTCTTCGCTCGCGCTTTCTTCACTCTATCGCGAGTTCGTCGGTAGGGTGATCGAACCACGATTCACGAACTCGCATTTATTTTTATTTTATTCTATTTTAAACTATACTATAAATAATAAATCAAAATTATTCCATATAAATTTTTTAAAAAAAAACATAGTAAAAAGGTGTAACTATCCTTAAAAATACATCTATTACAACTAAGTGACTCACTAAGATCCCTAAACTTATGCTTAGACTATATCGAGATCCAAGTCATTTTATATCGACCATAATTAATAAAAAGATATTCATAATAATATCTCCATTAAATAAATATCATCATTCAATGTCATATTAAAGTAAAAAAAAATATTTTATCAATATATTTTTTACAATATTAAGCAATCACATCACTCATATATTACAAATATTCCATATCTGTATCAATATATTAACCATATGCTTCCGATAACACCACGTGGAACATTAATTACGATATTGGATTATAATCTGTGAGGCCCATTGGGCTCTATGAGGCTCGGCCCAACTAAGGGAATGGTAGATCAGTAAAGGAGCCCAATTTTGATTAGTAAACATGTAGTCGTAGGTTCAAGAGTATAACTTGTTCATTTTATAAGGAGCCAAGAGGTGTTGGACCTAGGGGTGAGGTCTTTGTTTCGGAGTTGTCTTAGGGGAGCAAAGCCCGGTGACTCGGCAATCTAATCGGGAGTCTTAAGGGAGCAGAGTATGTTGACTCGGGAGATCTGGTTGAGAGTCTTAAGGGAGCAGAACCCGGCGACTTGAGTAATCCAGTCGGGAGTCTTAAGGGAGCAGAACCCAGTGAGTCGGGGATCCGATCGGGAGTCTTAAGGGAGCAGAGCCCAACGACTCAAGGATCCAGTCGGGAGTCTTAATGGAGCAAAGCCCAATGACTCGGGGATCCAATCCAGAGTTTTAAGGATGCAAAGTCTAGTGACTCGAGCGATCTAGTCAGGAATTTTAAGGGAGCAAACCCCAATAACTTTGGAATCTGATCAAGAGTCTTAAGAGAGCAGAACCTAGTAATTTGATAGATTCAATCGGAAGCCAGAGAGCAGAATCCAATGACTCAAGGATCTGATTGGGAATTTTAAGGGAGCAAAGTTCAGTGATTCAAATGATCTGATCAAGAGTCTTGAGAGAGCAGAGCCTAACGACTTAAAGACCCGACCGACAGAATGGAGTCCAACAACTTTGGGAATCTGATCAGGAATTTCTCGAAAGCCCGACAGACAGTCCACTCCCGATGTCCTCTACGACTTTGACCTCCACCTCATGCATTTTCGCACTTTTAAACGCTCAGAATTTCGATTTGTTTGTGACCTTCACTTGGGAAAATCCAATTTTAGAGTTAAGTTTTGTTGAATTCCGATCAAGTTGTTAAACTATAAGATACACCGAATGAAGTCATTAACATTGCTAATGCGATTGCACATGGAACATGGCACGATGATAGCTTACGTATAATACCTATACAGATAACAAAATACAGATCCTTCCGTTCCCGATTCGATGCTGAAGGGCTTTCCTTGATTGCTCAAAACGGTTGATGACTATCGACAGCATACTGGCAAAAGACAATTGCAATCGACCCATTTCATCACCAAATGCAGCTCGTACTAAAAAGCCACTTCATTAAGCTGACCGAAAGAAACTCAATTTAGATAGTCTGGCAGCCTCTGCAAAAAAAAATGGGAACAATCTCCTTTGTGTTATCCATTTTGCCCACGAAGTTAGAGCAGTTCTACCGCATGAAGCTGAAGGCTTCGCGATAATGCCCTAGAAGACTTAATGCTCTTGCTGCAATGTGATGTCCGGTCGATCCAGCAATATCTAGTTGCTCCCTTGGGGATGCATGATCGATGTAATTATCCGGTAGCAACACGGGCCGCCACTGGTGATTCAAACAAAGATGAACTCAGAGGGGTGATTAAGTCGAAAATTGAATCATGCCAATGCATGAATACATTACAAAAAAGATGGGAAGGATAGGAGAAAAACAGCACCTTCACTCTTCCATCAAGCAAGCCATCAAGAGCCAGGAATTGAGAAACATGAGCACCAAAGCCGCCAACAGTTCCTTCCTCAACGGTTATCAAAAACTCATGGTCCTGACATAGTTCTCGGATGAGCTCAATGTCGAGTGGCTTGCAAAACCTGGCGCTAGCAACAGTTACCTCAATACCGAGACTAGCAAGCAAAGATCGGGCCTTCAGGCAATTCTGAACCATCACACCATAGCCAAGAAGAGCCACATGCTTTCCTTCCACTAGGATCTCTCCCTTCCCTATCTGAAAACAAGCAATTCCAGATCATCAAGACAACCAAATAAATCCAACAGCTGATTAGCAGTTTAACTGGCAAAGTTGTCGTGGTTTCAGGAAGGATGTAGTAAGCGAAAATACTAAACAGAATAAATACGACTAGTAATCACAAAGAAAATTATGGGAAGGAAAATACGAAAAGATACCTCAATAGGAATCCCGTTATGTAATGAACTACCATTTCCCAAAAGGGCAATTCTAGGATATCGGAAGCAGATAGGCCTATCATTGATACGAACAGCAGTAGCTACCATGTCAATGAGTTCATCTTCGTCTGATGGTGCCATGACAATCATATTTGGCAAGCATGCCATGAATGTAATATCAAAAATTCCTGATTAAGTAGGACCTTCAGATCCAACAAGCCCAGCATTACTGATGGCAAATCTTACAGGAACTTTCTGCAGATCCACATCTTCAATGACCTACCAAAAAAAGCATAACTTTTTCAAATTTTACTAGAATCCATGGTTGAAGGAATTCATTTAGAGTAATATATTTGAACAACCATTCCCCCTGCATAGACGGCCAGTTTTCGAATAATAAGCAAAACTAAACATGTAAAATGGTTGTCATTTGTTTCAAGTGTATGATGGTACTTCAGAAAATGAGCTTTATCTTCTTAATGGAATGCAAGTTGATGATCGCATTTAATGGAATTTAATATGGCTTAAGTTTTAATGTCGTGTACTGTTGACTATACTTCAGTATTCACTCGATAAGCTAAAGTGAAAACTTACGTGATAGTTAATGTAACTGTTGAGTACCATTGCATTTTCTAATCACATTGTCTTGTAATGTGGCAATCCAATGAATAAAAACGTTCAACAATACAGTACGTTTCCAGCATCCAAATTTCTATCTAGATAATTTACCGATAAAAAAATTAAAAAATCCAGGATCCAATGGAAGAAGACACTACAAAAAAAGTTAAAGAGAAATGACCCAAGAAAAGAACTAGAATAGATTTTCAAATACTATGTTCATCATTAATGATAGAATAATAAGTGTTGTGAATGGGCCCTGATAATTTAGGTAATGACTACTAAGATGGCCCAGGAGATGCAAGACATACCTTTAAAAATCCTGTTGTGGTGCAATTTTTAATGATCATATGTGTACAAGCAGCAGACGCAATCTTAATGGGTTTGGAGAGAGCAAGTCCTGTATGGGGAGGTAACCATTGAAGACAGGAAAAGAAAATCACCTGATCATATCCTCTTTGTAAGAATGTTGATGGAATTATGCAGAATGGTTTCATGCCTCCACAAGATAATCCTGCTGAAAAAGTAATAGCATGATGTTCTGCCATTCCTATATCAAAGATTCTATCTGGAAATCTAGACTGGAAAAGCTTAAGAGATGAATCAACTGCAATGCCAGTATGGACTACCACAATTGATTTGTCCCTTTATGCTTCTGCTACTACAGTTTCCACAAGAACATCATTGAACGTCCTGAGGCTGCTTTTCATGGACTTCAAATCTGATACTAAAGGGCATGATTTTGAGGTCCCTGTTCAACACCAAATTGAGAATATATTCACCACTTAGAAAATCTGCAATTACAGCCTAGATATATGTTTCCAATTTATGTTTGCAGAATGGTTTCATGCCTCCACAAGATAATCCTGCTGAAAAAGTAATAGCATGATGTTCTGCCATTCCTATATCAAAGATTCTATCTGGAAATCTGGACTGGAAAAGCTTAAGAGATGGATCAACTGCAATGCCAGTATGGACTACCACAATTGATTTGTCCCTTTCTGCTTCTGCTACTAGAGTTTCCACAAGAACATCATTGAACGTCCTGAGGCTGCTTTTCATGGACTTCAAATCTGATACTAAAGGGCATGATTTTGAGGTCCCTGTTCAACACCAAATTGAGAATATATTCACCACTTAGAAAATCTGCAATTACAGCCTAGATATATGTTTCCAATTTATGTTTGCATGTGCACACTTGTCCATATTGTTGCATCATATACGATGAATGGTATAGAGACCTTGCCCTGCAGCATTCTGTAATACAAAAGGATTCAATCATTTACCTTCATCAGTAGATTCCAAGCCCTTCTCATCCTCTGTGATGACATGTACTAAAACAGGACCAGTTGAATCTAATAATGGCACTTCATTAAGTACACAAACTAGATCATCAATATTGTGCCCGTTAACTGGTCCAATATAGTACAATCCAAGTTCTTCAAAGAGAGTAGCTCCAGGAGGACCAATCATACCACGTGCGTACTCATCTACTTTGGCTGCCAATTCAAACACGGCTTTAACAATTCTTTTTGTTATTCCCTGGCGTCAGCATACATGAGAAAACACACATTAGTTCAGAAACACAAGCATTGGATGGTTAACAACTGAGGCAACACACACACAGTAGTTAAGAAAAAACAAGCATTGGGTTGGTCAACAATTGTGGCAATAAAACGAATGAAATAAGACCCATATACCAAAGCAGCTTCACCTATTTGAAATTCTGTCAAGTAAAGCTTAAGGTTTATCAAGATAAATATTTCCCAACCAAACTACATAAAACTCAGGTTCTTTGTGTCAGAATTTAACTAGTGCGGTAATTTTTATCAACCAAGCATATGGAATTATCATACTGCTTAGATGTCACTGAATTGAGAATACATGTACCTTTGCAGCTTCCCTGAATCTCCGGAAAGATCTACTAGATTGGAGCTTGATTAGACTACTGGAGAGCGGACTGATTGCCATTTTTGATCCATCATCAAGCTTAGGATGTAAAGAATGCCTACTATCATTTAAAATCACTATCATGTTAGAATCAAGATATCCAGCATTGCTCATAGCCTCATAGACCTGACCAGCCATTGTTGTCCAATTATTTATAATTGCCACAACACGATTCTTCTTTCCTTGAATATCTCTTGCAACTGCCATGCTGCGGAATAATCAATGTGTGGACCAATTTTTTTTTTGCGTCAACCCTTTGTCAAGAGTAAAATACACATTGGAATTCAAAGAAGGATGATAACCTTGAACCAAACAAACCCTAATAATAAACAACCAAATGCTACAAAACGGAGGTAACTAGCAACAATAGCATTACTAAAGAGTTCACAATAATAAATGTTAATGTTCAATGTAGTTATCAAAAAACAGCCGAAGCAGCAGACCAAAAATACACTTGTGAAGCTCTACTGGATCGCACATCCGTGATTCTCTAGCTACTCTCCAGGGATTTCTATCAGTGATAAGCCTCAAGAATAGGGAAGTACCAATTACACAAAAATGCAACTAAACAACCACAAAACAAGGGGGAAGGGAATTGATCAATGACCAACACATACAACAATAAAATTTCATTGTCAATCTTGTCAACATATCCTGAACGGTTGGTTCGCTGATTGCTCAGTTTCAAACTTTGCCTTGAAATTCTGTCGTGCTTTTTGGTTGGCAGTCTGTTGGAATAGGTTCGGTCCGTCAAAAGACTGTAGGGATTTTCTTAACTTCTTTCGTTTGCCACGATCGTATTCCTCATTCCTGAGATAAGTTGTGAAACTGAATTTAGGAAAGGAAACAACCAGAGTTGCTGCAGGTTTAATGATAGAGGCTACAACTTAGCAACAACAGTATTATCTAGGAATCTATTATGTCATGACCTGCTCAGATGAAAACGTGTCAAGTTCGACCACCAACCAAAAATATTTAACACAAATTAATAGTAACTCTCGTACCCAAGATTTAGTTCACAACTTACAATAGGAGAGTAAAATAAAGTGCCACAATATTCCTGCTCAAGGTTTGGGGGGCATCACGATCCAAAGTGCAATTGTTGCCTAGGATCATCGCTAATCAGAAGCATATTAGGCCCAATGGTATCTATACCATCAAAGTAACATTTTCCAACACTTTACCATGCCTAAGATTAGGTTGCTTTGGTACAAATTGTCACCAGTTGCTTAGATGGGAGAACTAATCCCATTCAAGTCCAACTAATGGCCAAATTGCTCAAGTCCAAATTAATAGTAGTTCACACACCTAACCTGGTAAAGCTTCCTTTGTAGTCTACAACATACAATGTGAGATTTATTGGGTTGCCACAGCATCATTTGTCTAATAATAACTGAACTTCTCAGATAAAATTCAAATGGTTAGATTATTAAAAAAATTTGATTTAATAATCAGGATTAAGGAAATATTTATAATACACAAACTTCAACATTGTTGAATGAAATAAGACAAGTGTTGCAAGATCATCCTTTTGAATGAAAAAAACTACCAAAGAAATAAGCATGGAGGTAATGAGTACGTCAACTTTTCTGTGGGAATAAATTATACTGCATAATCAAGGCAAAGAACCTTACCATTCATCTAATACATAGCCAATACTGGTACTTCTCGAACTTTCTAAACCATTCTGCCCTAATTTATGCAATTTAGCATCATCCCATCTAGGAACTGCATACCAAAAGATAGCCAATAACTAAAACACTGCAATGCAACCAAATAGCAAAAAACAAGCACAACCATATTGCAGGATGTTGATACTCACCAGAAATCTCCAACCCCATCATAAGCATATTCGTAAAATCTTTCTGCAATCTTACTTGGTCACCAGCAAAGGTGATTCTCGAGTTAACTGATTTTTCGGTGGGATTTGAGCTAATTATTGGCAACTGAGGGGCAAATATCACATCTTTCCCATTCACCTCTTCATTTTCAACAGTGAGCCTTGAATTAAGTGATTTTATGGTGGAATCTGAGCTAGATATTGGCAACTCAGGGGAAAGAGTCTCATCTTTTTCAGTAACCTCTTCCTTTTTGTCTGCATGATCAAATGATTCATTGCAGTAGTCCCTGATCTTCATAGCTTGGTCAATACTTCCTTTGATCATTTCAGATCGAGAATGTTTTGATGAAGAACCCTTACCTGCAGAAACATTATTAACAGCCCCAGACGTGGACAAAGCCTGGTCTTTTTGACAGACACACTCATGTTTCTGTGAATCTTTTAATCTTAAATGGAATTTTTTGTTTTTCTTGGATCTTTGGATCACTGACAGGTTTAAAGAAGCAAGAAATGAATGATGGCGACCAAATGGCAGGCCCTTCTGGGCATATTTAGCAAGCCTCCTCAGTTTCATGGGATTATGCAGTTTCTTCAACATTTTTACTGAAGCAGCAAGATTTTCCTGTTTAGCATTGTCATCTTCAGATTGCAGATTAGATGAGTGTCCATTTTGATGTGCACATTCGAGTGGACGACAAGAAGCATGAGATCTTTCATCTTCACCATCGACATCCTGGGGTAGATCAGAGATGCTATTTTCAACAGCAACTTGGAACAGATCCTTCTCTGAATCCAAAACTTCATATACCTCCTTCAAAACCTTTTCAACAGGAAGCTTCACTGAACTTTTAGAAAATGGTGCAGATGATGTTGTTTGCTGCAATCCTTTCTTAATGGAGCTTCCGTCTTTCAAAGTGGAATGTTTCACTCCAAGTACCTGGTTATTAGTTTCTAGTTCAGGAATTTTATTTTCAGAAGTGCCACCATTCAGCAAGGGAGACAGTGTTTGTGTTGAAAGTTCGTTTGATGAAACATTCATAGCCGAAGCAGAATGAGCAACAGCACCTGAAATTTGCAATTGGGAAGAGGTGGGTTCCATAGGACTATGGTATTTTTCTGTCAAACCATTTTGAACAACACCATTCAAAACCAAGGATGACTGGGGAATCAATTTCTTTCCATTTTGATTAGCCCTGTCTTTGTGGAACGAATTTTCAAATCCCTTGGGTATAGAACTTCTGTTCCGTACATAAAATAACATATATGCTTTCTGTGCCAAAACAGTCTTCTCACTTACCTGGCGTACCTGCAAATGAATGCTTGACAAATGAATAGAGGAACTCATTTACCATGGCTATAAAAATATACAAATTGCATCTTACTCATGATTGAAAAAAAAACTTTGCAAATACAATTCAAATTATTGTGGTCATCCGTTGCAGTTTTTTCCATTTTCCACATATTATCCTCTCAATTCAAACAGTTTCAACATGCAACTTTCAAATATGTTCCCAAGACATGCAACTTCATCCTCCTACCCCCTAAAAGGATAGAACAGATAGATCTTTATAGATTCCACTGCTTTGCTTCCACTTATATGCCTGCTTATTATGCAGAACTGTACATGTTTTCCACATTCACATGTACAAGCAGGGGAACTTTTTTTGTTAGTTTTTTTTAAATTTTTCATAAGTAGCATGGAAATTTAATATATAATCACAAGTGTATTTTCAAAAACTTTTATTATCATAGATTGCAAATTACGCCACATTGGTGGATTGAGAAGTTGTAAAACCTGATTATCATCCAGAGAATGCCACAAGCCACTTGAGGTACGAACATAACAATAATAGTGTCCAGAGCGGGTACTCCACCCTGCATGTACTAATACACCATAAAGTGTATATTTTAGATTTCCACCCTGAAATTTTCAATAGGGCAACAGATTAGAAAAGAAAGCACAAGCCTCTAAAATATGGAGTTACTAGACAATTTATTTATATTTTGACTACCTGTTGATCGCTGACAAAAGGTTTTAAATCCAAACTTGGTTCAAATTCCACCTTTTTGTCAATCTTTTGACCAGGATCATGAGAATAAAAACGCTTGAGATGAATGGTAAGAACATGGGGAGCCTTGTAAATGGTAAGTTGCTTGAGGGCCCTGACTTTCTCCTTGCAGTTTTGGCACTGGTATTGCTTCTGACCTCCATCTAATTGCTCCACCTTGGTGTAATGGGCAAGTGCCTTCAGCAAAGAGTCAGCCTTCACTATTTCAAGACTCAAGTCTAAGAAGGGATCAAACTTATTAGAAGAGTAGTTACACTGCATGCATTTAACCTGCAACATGTTGTAGATGAATGCAGTTATGATTGTGATACGAGTAATATGAGGTACACAAGAACCAAAGTTACTGCATTAGAATTTTGTACAATTAAAGACATACGAGAAAAGATATTAAAAGAAACACTTATCATTTGAATTTACCATAAATGTTTGACAAGTATGGGAGATATGCATACTCAAATTACACATTTATACATCCTTTTACTTTGAGCTCAAACTTTTGGAAGAAGTAAACAGCCAGACGATAAGATATTGTACCAGATCAGAAAGATCCTGAGTAAGAATACTATATATGCAATAAAACATGCCCCTATTCAATAGATTTCATGTGCTGGATTTGAAAATCCAAATCTAGTTAAGTATGCACACAAACTTTTGGAAGAAGTAAACAGCCAGACAATAAGATATTGTACCAGATCAGAAAGATCCTGAGTAAGAATACTATATATGCAATAAAACATGCCCCTATTCAATAGATTTCATGTGCTGGATTTGAAAATCCAAATCTAGTTAAGTATGCACACTTACTCACACATGGAGTGTTAAAAGTATGAATGTATAAATCCATTTTTCCTAATATCGTGAGCTTATGGCATAAGTGATCAGCCAATCAAATTTAATAAAAAGCAATGAGAATAAGCCTAAATTAACTCATTAATCAACACTCCAACATATCAAGGTTCGTCTAACATGAGTGCCAAAAGAGGAAAAAAAATATTGTAAATTATTTGCTAAGTTAAAGGATTTCTCAAGTATTTAAAAAGCTTTAAAGCATCAAACTCATATCCATCAAAAATTATTACACTATGGCCTTCCCATGCCCATGAAGTATGTAAATAACATGATTAATGAGTCCACAAGTATTGAACCTTATATTAACCATCACAAATCAGATTTCTAGCTCACATAATATTTCAGATAAAAAAAATGCATAAGCATTTATATTTTTCTCAAACATATATGTGCCTTCAGATTGGTTTTCTAAGATAAATTATCCTTTAGAGAGGTATTTCCTAATATTAACCATATATTCAAGATTGCAAACACATCATCAAGAGTGTTGATATACCTGACTCTGCAATCGGCCACCAAATATCTTGTGTACCAAGCTTTTTTCATAGGCACTGGGGGACTCACTTGGTACTCCAGATGGTAAACAGCATTTATGCATTGATTCTAGCAAGTTAACCATATACTCATGAGCATCTTCTTGTCTTGAATTTCGGAAACTGCGTGATACACCTGATTATTAATAGTTAAGGTTTGTGATTTAAAGAAAACACAAGCAATCCTATCAAACATGATGGTTTCAGCATGTATAGTCATTAAGTAGAGAGTTTAACCAACATATGAATTCAACAAAAAGCCACATATGAGTAATCTATACATAAACATGTAACATAAGAAGGATACAACGTAAGTTCTTAACAAGATGTGAAGGTGAAACTATCTTTCCACTTGACTGTAAAGCAGTAATGACATGATTCTGAAGGGCACACATTGCACAAAATCCAGCAGTATTACCTGCAGTAACAAATTTCAAAAACCTTTTAGGACAATAGTTTCAAATGTACTACGAAAAGAAGACAGCTGTATAATGTGTTGCCGAGCAAACAATACAATGAATTCATCTAGGCATTTTAGTCAACAATACAACGGCTGTATGAAAATATGCCCGAAGAGAGGCACATTCTTGGTTTATACTTTCGGCTGAATGGAAAATATGGAAGAGGCACTTTCTTGGTTTTGTGAAAATATGCACAAAGCAAAAACAATGCAACAGAATGGAAACTTACAAGAAGATTTATGCTTTCCACTTTGCAAATAAGCTGCAAAAGGCTCAGTATATGTAAGGCACTGAAGAACCGAATTAAGAAAACAAGTATTGCCAAGATTTGCCAGACCAGCACCCTGTAAGATAATCCAAATGTAATAGTTGAAAAAATCAGAAACAAGGAAATGTACAGCTTAATGAGCTATACTCTTAAAACACAAACTAAATCAACAACTCAACCTACCCCAGTAAAATTAATGTAGAATGATTAAGGAGAAAAATATAGTGATAGAAGTGTTTGCAACGAAAGTGGAAAGATGTTAAGATCAAATAACACAAAACCATCTTCCACATTTGGTATCGCTCAAACTATGTGAGAGAACTTATTAGAACATGTAGAGTAAAAGGAATATTTTTGACGATGAGAGAAAAATTCCATATTTGCTCCCAGATGATAAAAGATCTATAAGCAAAATTCCACGGGAACCAAACTTACTATCCTCCGGAAGGTGATTCTACAGCTAAGCTCTTGATCGAATCCAAACTCGTAAAACTCCGACTCCACCGATCGACTCCCCTTCGATGGCATGGAGGCTCCTCCTATTTTCTGTGCAGATGTATCGGGACCCGAGCTGGGGTTCAGAGTCTCAAGGCGGAAATCCCCGTTGGGGAAGGAAGATAACGGCTTCCGATTGGGATGGAACTCAATCCTCCTATGGAACAAGGCTTCCACCTGAGCCGTGACGGAGATGGCCGCCCTTTCCTGCAAATTGGTCGGCAAGGGCGTCCCCTCCGCCATACCCAACACAAACAATAGCTTCCCAACTTAAGGAGTTTTAGCAAAAAGGAAAATGGAAACACCAAGGTCTCAGAAGAAAACAAGAGCCTTCACAGCACTCCTAAAGGTTCCCGGACAGTGTGTCATGGTACCATCCCGTCTCCTTGTCTACTCCGTCCCCATGTTCTCTATCACATCCTGGGAGGTGTCTCCCTCACCTGCATCATGTACGTCATGAGTCTATGAACTCAGCAAGAACATTCCAATATGAAGAATATGACATCCATAATGAAGTAGGAACAGTAGCTAGCAAGCATAGAACATAAACTTTAACACGAAATAGAGGAAAACACAATAAGTAGAAGAGCCTACACAACTAGTAAGGGTGAATATATCACACATGTGGTAACTACCATTTGAACCTATTCATTTGGTCCATGATCATGAACTTTAGGGGTACAGTCTACTTTTAATCATATAGCCGAAGTTAACATTCATTGCATCATTGTTCTTGTTTGGAAGGGCCCTCCTCGGAGCTCATCCCGAGACACCCATCCCATACTGTCACCACATATGCCCACACTCATCCAATTAGCCATATAAGAAAACATAACCTATTCATATCATACTTCACAATTCTAGGTGCATAGCGCTATGAATTTTGAGGAAGCAAAGATAGAACAATTACTTAGTCCCATTAACAAAAAGGAAACCAGATCGATCACATTATGTCTAGTAGCACACCCAAGCTATCATGAAGAAGCGAAATCGTGTCTAAAGAAAATCACAATCTATCAAAACTGCCCAGGAGAATCCCAAGCTATCGCAAGAAGCAAGAACACATCAAAATTCAAATCCCATCACACAAATCTGCACTACATTGAAAGGAACTTGCAAACTCTCAAATCTGTACCAGAAAATTCAACCAATCATGAAGGAAAACAAGCGCAACATCAGAATTGAATCGAAACCTCCCAAGCTGACAGAAAATACGGCCATGGAAGGAAAGCAAAACAACGTTGAAATCCAGTCTCAACCACCAAATTCTATTCCAACATCCTAGAGTGTCACGGAGAAGGAGAACGCCCTCGAATTCAATCTGCAATCCCGTTAACCCACCAAATCTGACAAAAATCCCGAAATCCAACATGAAGAAGAAGAATAACATCATCGAATTCAAACTACGAATCCCAAATCTGTCAGAATATGGAGAGCATCTTGAAGAAGAACTTCATCGAAATCAACTACAATCCCTAATCTGCCGAGAAATCTGAAATAAGGAAAACAGCAACGTAAGGAAGAAGAACAACATCTTTCCAAGTCCAATTGGAGCAACAATCTGTCCACAAATCCAGAAGCAAAGAGAAGAAACAAAAGCATCACCGATCATACCCTAATCTGTCCACAACCTGTCTCAAAACTTCCGGAAGCAGTAGGAAGAAGCAAAACATCATCATTCGACGCCTAAATCACCAAAAACTTCTATCCAGGAACTCGAACAACCAGAAGAAACAGGGCAACATCCAATTCAATCGCAAATACCCAAATCCGTTGCTGGAAACCAAAATGAATCGCAAGGAAAACAAGAACATCAAAGGAAAATCGATTCGCAACCTAATCCTACTCCCGGACTTCGTAGAACTAAGCATTTCAACTCTTCCAAGACATTTAACCCTTACCTCATTGAATCCATACCCATACCAACATAAAGGATGCACTTGTCTCTTCCGCGTGCCACCGTCGGAAGTCTTCGCCCAATGTTATCGCGCCGACAGTGAGGTAGTCGAAGGCCTCTGCGTCTGGTCGCGGCGTCCTTCGCGGGAACGTCGACGTGGGGTGATGCTTGGCCGGAGCTCAGGGTTCGGTGGGAAGCTTCGTCGAAAATGGCGGAGATGGGCAAGGAGGAGAAGACGGCGATTCGGGGAAACAGAGAGGAGGAAGAGGAAGTCGGGCGGAATTAGAGTTTTTATACCTAGGTTAATTAACGCAGTGTAATTAGATGAATCATGGATATTATCATATTCTCAGTTAGCCGTTCTATTCCATTAAAATATATCATACAAACTCAATTTAAATTTTAAAAAAAAAATCTTAAAAAATAAATTATAAGTAAATTTCTTAATTAACACTTATCAGACCTTACAATCCCCCCCTTTCGCTACGATTTAGGTAGCCTCTCTTCATAAACTAATTTTCTCGTAAGACCTTTATCATTTTGATCTCTTTGTTCCTCAACCTTTAAACTTCATGATCAAGGATTTGTTTTAGCACTTCCTCATATGATAGATCCGGCATCCACTGCAAGGACTCATGGCCAATCACATGAGAAGGGTTAGAAATGTACTTCCTGTTGATTGCTACTCGGAATATCATATTAGTTCCCTTGTATAAAAATTGTGTACAAGTCCTGAACCATTCCTAACAACCTATTGTGTTATTTAGAAATTAAATTTGGAATCACAAACAAAACTTAATATTATTGATTCCAAATTCAACTTATCTGTTCTTAGAGGTTTAGACTTGGATCGCAAACGATTCTTAACATTATTAATCCAAATCCACCCATGTTACAAATTCGATTAAATATTTATTTCAGAGATCGGCTTCCAGGTTAAACATGGCGAGGCACTAGGCCTTCTTGGGTATGGGATCATCCACCACTTCCTAGACAAAGTCTTTCAACGAAATTCAATATTTAATCTCCTTATAGTAACCCTAGGTTTAACCAATAAGAACAATCGAATCATAAGATCGAAAAATAAAAAAAAACACAAATCGAATCATAAATCCGAAAACCTAGAATCACTAGCCTCTTGTGTTTGGTATCCCAAGATCTAAACAAAAGGATGAACTAGTTATGATGCGGAAACTAATAACTAGTTATACCTTTTGTAGCTTATAGACCTCACGATCTTCTTATCTCGGACGTCGTGTGGGTGACGATCTACCGAGACGAGAATCCACCCAAGCTTCCTTCTTCTCCAAACAAGTTTCGGCCACCAACAATCTTCAAGAGATGAAGAACTTTCGGCCACCAACCAAGCTCCAAGGGATGCTAAGAAACAAAGTCTCCTATCTCTCCTTCTTCCTCTAACAAGATCCGGCCACCACGAAGCTCCTTAAGATGAAGATGCCGCCGGCCCCACAAGGAAGAAGAATAGGAGAAAAGGAGGAAGAGAGGGTCAGCCACCACCAAGGAAGAGAAAAGATGAATACTAGATGATATATTATAAGGTGAGGCACCTTTATCCTCTCTTTTATATTCTTTGGTATTGGCAAATAAGGAAAGTTTTATAAATAAAACTTCCCTTATTTGCCAATGTTTAAGAAGGAAAATTTAATTAAAAATTTCCTTATAAACCCTTAATGGCCGGCCACCACCATCTCCTCCAAATAAGGAAAGTTTTAAACACAAAATTAAAACTTCCTAATTTGTTTCCGGAAATTTTTAAAATAAAAATTTCTCTTTTAAAATTCCCTTCATGGTTGGTTATAAAAGAAAAGTTTTATAAATTAAAATATCTCTTTTAAAATATGTTGGAAGATTAAAAAAAAAGAAAATTTTTATCAAAAATCAAAATCTTCCTTTAAACTACAAATAAGGAAAGATATCAAACTTTTTCCTTAATCCTTTGTAGAAAGCTATAAAAGGAAAGATTTAATTTTAAAACTCTCTTTTAAAATCATGTCTTCTACATTAGCAAAGATTTAAATTTAAACTCCCCTTTTATTTTATTTTGGCCGACCACCTAAGCTTGGGTCGGCCATAACTTGACCCATCATGCCTTGGTTTGGTCGGCCCTAGCTTGGGCTCCAAGCTAGGATTGGCCGGCCACCTTAAGGTGGGTATAAGTCTTTATAAATAAGAAGCTACGATAGGGACCGAGAGGAGGAATTGGTTTTGGTCTCCCGATGAACTTGAGCTTCCCGTGTTCGCCCCGAACACCCAACTCGAGTTCATTAATAATAATTCATACCACTAAAGAATTTATTATTGAACTGCCGTACCAATCTCATATTACTATATAGGCTCCTTCTTATCATGAGTGTGTTAATCTCCCTGTGTTTAAGATATCGAATGTCCACTAATTAAATGAGTTACTGACAACTCACTTAATTAATATCTAACTCCAAGAATAGTACCACTCAACCTTATTGTCATGTCGGACTAAGTCCGCCTGTAGGGTTTACATGACAATCCTTATGAGCTCCTCTTGGAGACATTATCAACCTAGATTACTAGGACACAGTTCATTCTATAATCAACAACACATCATATAAATAATATCATTTCCCAACTTATTGGGTCTATTGATTTATCGAACTAAATCACACCCTTTGATAAATTAAAGAAATGAATATTGAGTATATATGTTTGTTATTATATCATGATTAAGAGCACACACTTCCATAATAACAAAGGTCTTGTTCTTTTATGCAGTCAATATAAAAAGAACTTACCTTAAATGGTCCTACTCAATACACTCAGAGTATACTAGTGCAATTTTATAGTTAAGATAAACTAATATCAAATTACACTACGACTATTCCAATGGTTTGTTTCTATCCATCTTAGTCGTGAGCTACTGTTTATAATTTATAAGGAACTGATAACATGATCTTCTGTGTGTGACATCACACACCATGTTATCTACAATATAAATTAATTGAACAAATATACTTAGCATATAAATGTAGACATTTGACCAATGTGATTCTTTATTTCAAAATAAATGTTTATAAAAAGCTGGGCTTTTAGTATACACTCTAACACTTTCTAAGCATGGATATGTGAAACATGTTATGAACTCATGATAGGTTTGATGATAAAGCAATTCGGTATGCTCGAGTTCCAATCCGATCCATGATCTCAAAAGATCCAATATACCTTCGGCTGAGTTTTCCCTTCTTCCCGAATCTTAGTACCCCTTTCATCGGTGACACCTTGAGGAAACACATGGTCTCCCGCTACAAACTCCAAATCTCTTTGTCGTTGATCGGCATAACTTTTCTGGCGACTTTGTGTTGATCGCATCCTGTCTCGAATCTTAGCCACTAGATGTTGGGACCTTGACGTCCACTAGAGGAGGGGGGTGAATAGCGTATCACCCAAATTGTCGCTTCCTACGCTTGTTAGTACATAGCGAAAATACAAAATAAATCTAACAAATAGAAAGCTAAACCTAGACAATCAAACCTTTAACACGTTTATGTAACGTGGTTCGGAGATCACTTACTCCTACTCCACGATTGTCTGTAAGATGGACGATCCTGATTCGGCGGTGGATGACTCCCTGGAAAACCTCCAGCTAGCTCGAGTTGCTTCTTGTGGGTGGAGAAGCCTCACCACAAACTCGCACAAGCTCTTGATCACTCAAGAAGACCTTAAAGACTCTAATAGGGGGTTAACCACCTCTATTTTCGTCAACCTCAACCAAGCTCCCAAGTCTTGGTTATATAGGCCACGAGTTGGAAAAACCTGCCTATCAGTCGATTGTCAAAATCATCAGTCGACTGCCCTCTTGTGGAAATTCGACTGTTACATCCCAACGGCTCGATACCAGTCGATTGGTAAAAGTACCAGTCGACTGCTCCACACTAGCCGAGCGAACAGAAGCATTCTGTTCGCTCCCAGTTGACTGCCAGTCGACTGCACCAGTTGACTGCCAGTCGACTGCACCAGTCGACTGATGAAACCACCAATCAACTGTTATAGTGTTGCTACAGTACTACTATAGTAACGCTACAGTACTGCTATCGTAAAACTCTAATTCTAGGATTTTACCCTCGAGTACATTCGCTCAGCACTCGTCCTCGCCTGACCAACCTAGACCTAGCCTTGTAGCCTCCTCCATCAGCCTTACGTCCCTCGGATGTCTCCCCACCTTCATGTTTTACCTTCTGGAGCTTCCATCGACCTTGTCATTGTTGTCAGGTCTTCCTTTGCCAAGAGGTCGCACCTCCGGGACTTCGTCCATTGCCAAGTCACACTTGGACTTACGTTATCAAGACTACCTGCTTGGACTTACATGCCAAGACTCATCCTTGGACTTTCCTTCTTTGCCAAGATCACACTTGGACTTTCCTTGTTGTACTTGTATCCTGCACACTCACAATGCATATCAAATACAACAATAAACCTAACTTAAACCTTTGTCCAAACATCAAAACCTAGGGTACTCGTATTGCTCCAACACTAGATTCACTGAATGAGTCACAATGTCTGGACCCAATACCGCCCTCTCACCTATCTCATCCAAATGCAATGGTGTCCTGCACTTTCTTCCATACAACGCTTCATACGAAGTCATACCTATAGTGGCTTGATAACTGTTATTATAAGTAAACTCTACTAGGGGCAATCTTGACTCCCAACTTCCTTTGAAGTCAATCATACAAGCTCGCAGCATATCCTCCAGAATCTAGATCACCCGTTCGGATTGACCATTAGTCTGTGGATGGAAAGCGGTACTAAGTGTGAGCTTTGTACCTAACCCATAATGCAAACTCCCCCAAAACCCGGAAGTAAATTTTGAATCTCTATATGACACAATCTGAGCTGGAATTCCATGTAATCGTATTCTCTCGTATATATATTTCTGCATATTGTGTTATAGTAAAGGTTGTTTTTACCGACAGAAAGTGTGTCGACTTCGTCAGTCGATCCACAATAACTCATACATCATTTGATCCCTTGGTGATGTGAAAAGACCCTGACTATTTACCCACGACTGAACCATACAATATCATCGATCCACTGGCAGGTGATTTATTAAAACTAAACCATAAACCCCACGCGGAAAGGAAACATTTTTTTTGCATCATATATTTGTCAAAAATTACAAAGGTAAAAGAAATGATAAGAAAACATATCTCTCAAAGAAATTTGTGAACTCCTACTAATGCAAGCCAACAAGTAGTCTTCATCTCATACTAACATAACAAATGGCTAATAACTGACACTTAAAGTCTCTAGACAGTGTGTGATGCATTCAACCTTATGTCCTCAGCTACTCTGCCTTCGTGTCCCCTGTCACATTCGGAATGACATCTTCCTCACCTGCAATCATGATAGGATGAGTCTACAGACCCAACGAGAATAATCCACTAGTAGGTATATAGCATAAATAAAGACTTGGAGCGAAAAGTATAAAGTATAGAATAGAAATTTACTATACATGAATGACAATATGATGTTAGCTTAAGAGAAGAAAGACTAGAGAACATGGGGTATGATCATAATAACATGTAAAAAACAAAAATTCATAGGTATGAACTAATAAACATTTACTTATAGGAAATTAGCGGTAACCGTCATTTGAACCCGTTTATTCAGTCCATGATCAAAACCCTAGAGGTACTTCTTTGGGGGAATAGTTGTCAATAGCCCCAATAGCCTTCGCTTTAGCGAATAGCGAGGCGAGGCGACGGCCTGGGGTGATGAGGGGCTATGCGCAACGATCTTGACGATAACGATCACTATTGGCGCTATCTTCGCTATAGCAAGGATGGCAATAGAGCCCGTAGCAAGGCTATTGCAAAGTGTAACACGGAATTATTTTTTAGTCCATTTGCGTAATTTTTTAGGCCTATTTTTTAAAGGCCCATTACATAATTTTTTGGGGCCCATTTTTAAAAAAAAACTAGATCGTTGCTCTCAAACCCTCCTAAGAAACCCTACCCATTCTTATTTTTTAAAAATTGGATCGTTGATTTCACTGCTCTCCTAAGAAACTTGCGCAAGGGATGACTGCTTCTCCTCTGGTATCTTCCTTGCCTCACCTCACTCTCCTGTTTCTTCCACTCAGCGCAGCCTTCTCCTCCTCCTACTGGTTGTGCACTCCGTATCTTTATCCACTAGTAGGAAGCTTGATTACTTCATTTATGGATCTAGAACATTTAATTGGCAGCTAATACAATATATTACAAGGTAATAAACACACCAAATTCCTCTCTATCTGCACCTATTTGATGAATAAGTGTGCACATCTTGAAATAAATGTTTTTAGATTCTAGAACATTTAATCTTACAAAGAAGATGTAAAAATAAGGAAAAGTTATGAGCAAAGAAGATACCTTGCTCAAAATAGACACTTATTTCATATTTTATTTTATGATTATTATTTTTATATCAACTGTTGTTGGGTTGTCAACTGCAACAGCGTCGCACACTTGTGACTCAGAGCATCTGCCATCATATTAGTCTTACTCGGATGATAATTAATGTTGCAGTTATAGTCTTTCACCAATTCCAACCATCGTCTCTGTCTCATATTCAATTCATTTTGAGTGAAAAAATATTTCAAACTTTTGTGGCCAGTAAAGATCTCACAACATTCCCCATAAAGGTAATGTCTTCAAATATTTAAAGTAAAGATGACTGCCGCTAATTTTAGGCCATGCATGGGATAATTTTGGTCATGTACCTTCAACTTGCGTGAAGAATAGACAATTGTCTTCCCATTTTTCATCAACACAAACCCTAAATCATTATTGGAGGCATCTGTGTATACCACAAGCCTGAGCCTCAAATCGCAGAAGCGGAGGAAGGGAAAACGTTAGAAGAGGAGGGGAAAGCGAGGAGGGAAGGCTTCTAAGGTTTCCTTGAGCAATGTTTTGCCCCCTCATTTCCTCGTGGCTCGATGTGTTGGGTATAAAACCCTCCCCATGTTAAGGATTGGACGGTTGTTGCTTGCCTGTGAGGGTAGTAGGAGATCTTAGCCGTTCGTTTTTGTGAGAAAGTGTAGATGTAGAACCCCATGTAAAGATTCCATAGTGAGAACTCATGAAGGTACAATGAAAGATCATTACCATCCATTTTCTTGATGAGAGATGGGAATGCACCTAGCGTCTGGATCAAACGGCAATTACGTGCTTGTGACAATAAAACGAGATCGAATGATACGTTAATACTTGTTTTGAGGAAAATGAGAGATCTAGCCCGTTCATTTTTGTGATAAGACTGTAATTAAGATTTGGCAAATGAGAGATCTCGACCGCTCATTTTCCTAATGAGAGATAGGAATAGAACAATTGTAAAGATCAAATGGTCGATAGTTTTTTATTATTTTTTAAAAAATAAATTGAATAAGTATATATAAATAATAAATTTATATTTCATTGTGTATTCAAAATTAATTTATTTAAAAATTTTCAATCAAATTAAATTCTTCTGATTACTGACATAACCTTTTTTTATTATTATTATCTCTGATTTTATTAACGACTAATTAAATACGCTATAAATATAATATTTGTGTTCCCTCATGGCGATGTGGTAGCTTAGACATAGGATATTGTCACATCAAGTCTTGAAACTTAACGAGTCCAAACATGCCCTCTTGCAGCTTAAATATAATATTCGTTCTTCTTCAAAACAAAAGATGCTGAAATTATGCTAAAAGTTTTTGATCTCCGATCTATTTGCTGGAGGAGCCCATCTTGGATCATCACTTCTAGCACGAACTAGGATCTAGATTGGTCATTTGGGCGCGGACTTTGGTATCTGACTGTCAACGGCTTTCGGCGCGGGATGGAACTCGATCCTCCTATGGAACAGGGCTTCCACCTGAACCGTGACGGAGATGGCCACCCCTTCTTGCAAATTGGTCGGCAAGGGCGTCCCCTCCGCCATCGCGAGAAAAGCTTGAGCCTCAGATCGCAAAAGCGGAGGAAGGGAAAAGGTTAGAAGAGGAGAGGAAAGGGAGGAGGGAAGAGCTTCTAGGGTTTTCTTGAGCGATGTTTTGCCGCCCCTCATCTTTGCTCTTCGTGTCTTCACCACCTATCATCGTCCAACACACCATTAAACGCTCAGTGGGTGGGTTATAAAACCCTCCCAATGTAAGAGATTGGACAATCGTTACTTGCCTATGTGGATAGAAGGAGATCTTAGCAGTTTGTTTTTGTGAGGAAATGTGGATGTAGTACCCCATGTAAAGATCCCATAGTTAGAACTCATGAAGGTACAATGAAAGATCGCTACTGCTCGTTTTCTTGCTGAGAGATGGGAATGCACCTAGCGTCTGGATAAAACAGCAATTACGTGCTTGTCACGGTAAAACGACATCAGATGGTACATCGATACTTGCTTTGAGGAAAACAAGAGATTTGGACCGTTCACTTTTTTGATAAGACTGTATTTAATATATGGCAAATGAGAGATCTTGATTGCCCGTTTTCCTAACGAGAGATATGAATAGAACAATTATAAGGATATCAGTAGTTTTAAATTATTTTTTTTTTTAAATAAACTTAATTGAATCAATATATATAAATAATAAATTTGTATTTCATTGTGTATTCAAAATTAATTTTGATAAAAAATTTCAATCAAATTAAATTCTTTTTATTACTGACATCACTTTTTTTTATTATTAGTATTGTTGATTTTAAATACGCTATAAATATAATATTCATGTTCTCTTAGGGCGGTGGAGTGGTTGAGACATAGGCTATTGCCACATAAAGTTTTACAACTCGACGTGTCTAAACATGCCCTCCCCCCACTTAAATATAATATTCATTCTTATTTTGATTGCGACAAAAGATGTTGAAATTATGCTAGAAGTTTTTTATGTCCGATTTATTTGCTCGAGGAGCACATCTTGGATCGTTGCTTCTAGCACAAACTAGGGTTCGGATCGGTCATTTGGGTGCGGACTTTAGTATATGACTGTCAATGGCTTTCGGTCGGGATGGAACTCGATCCTCCTATAGAACAAGACTTCCACCTGAGCTGTGACAGAGATAGTAGTCCCTTCCTACAAATTGGCTGGCAATGACATCCCCTCCGCCATCACGAGAAAAGCTTGAGCCTCATATCACAGAAGTGGAGAAAGGGAAAAAGTTATAAGAGGAGAGGAAAGCGAGGAGGGAAGGGCTGCTAGGGTTTTCTTGAGCGATGTTTCGCCGCCTCTCATCTTTGTTCTTCATGGCTTCGCCTCCTTTCGCTGTCCAACACGTCGTCAAATGCTCAGTGCGAGGGGTATAAAACCCTCCCCATGTAAGGGATTAGACAATCATTGCTTGCCTGTGTGAGCAGTAAAAGATCTTAGCCGTCCGTTTTTGTGAGTAAATATGGATGTAGAACCCCACGTAAAGATCTCATAGTCAAAACTCATAAAGGTACAATGATAGATCATTACTGTCTGTTATCTTGATGAAAAATGGGAGTGCACCTAGCATCTGAATCAGACAGCAATTACGTGCTTGTCACGGTAAAATGAGATAGGATGGTACGTCGATATTTACTTTGAGGAAAACGAGCGATCTAGACCGTTCGTTTTTGTAATAAGACTGTTGTTAAGATATTGCAAACGAGAGATTTCGTCCGCCCGTTTTCCTAACCAGAGATATGAATAGAAAAATTGTAAGGATCGAATGGTCGGTAATTTTTAATTATTTCTTTTTAAAATAAATTGAATTGAATAAGTATATATAAATAAAAAATTTGTATTTCATTGTGTATTCAAAATTAATTTTATTAAAAATTTCCAATCTAATTAAAATTTTCTAATTACTGACATCAGTCTTGTTTATTATTATTATCGCCGATTTTATTAACGAACAATTAAATATGCTATAAATATAATATTCATATTCCCTCAGGGCGGTGCAGTGGTTGAGACATAGAGTATTGCCACATCAAGCCTTACAACTCAATGCGTCTGAGCATGCCCTCCCGCCGCTTAAATATATATTCGTTCTTATTTTGATCGTGAGGAAAGATGCTGAAATTATGTTAGAAGCTTTTTATCTCTGATCTATTTGCTAGAGGAGTCCGTCTTGGATCGTCGCTTCTAGCACGAACTAGGGTCCGGATCAATCATTTGGGTTGGACTTTGGTATCCGACTGTCAATGGCTTCCAGACAGGATGGAACTTAATCCTCATATGGAACAAGGCTTCCACTTGAGTCATGACGAAGATGGCCACCCTTTCTTGCAAATTGGCCGGCAAGGTCGTCCCCTCCGTCATCACGAGAAAAGCTTGAGCCTCAGATCGTAGAAGCGGAGGAAGGGAAAAGGTTAGAAGAGGAGAGGAAAGCGAGGAGAAAAGAGCTTCTAGGGTTTCTTGAGCGATATTTCTCCTTCCCTATTGTTTGTTCTTTATAGCTTCGCCTCCTATTGCCGTCCAACACGTCGTCAAATGCTTGGTGTGTGGGGTATAAAAACCCTCCCTATGTAAGGGATTGGACTGTCATTGCTTGCCTGTGAGGGCAGTAGGAGATCTTAGCCGCCTGTTTTTGTGAGGAAATGTGGATGTAGAACCCCACGTAAAGATATCATAGTCAAAACTCATGAAGGTACAATGAAAGATCGTTACCGTCCGTTTTCTTGATGAGAGATGGGAAGCACCTAGCGTCTGGATCGGACAACAATTACGTGCTTGTGACGATAAAACAAGATCGGATGGTACGTCGATACTTGCTTTGAGGAAAACGAGAGATTTGGACTGTTCGTTTTTGTGATAAGACTGTAGTTAATATATGGCAAACGAGAGATCTTGATCGCCCGTTTTCCTAACGAGAGATAGGAATAGAATAATTGTAAGGATAGAACGGTCAGTAGTTTTAATTTATTTTTTAAAAAACTAAACTTAATTGAATCAAAATATATAAATAATAAATTTGTATTTCATTGTTTATTCAAAATTAATTTTGTTAAAAAAATTCAATCAAATTAAATTCTTTTAATTACTGACATCACTTTTTTTTTATTATTATTACTGATTTTATTAACAAATTAAATATGCTATAAATATCATATTCGTGTTCTCTCAGGGCGTTGTAGTGGTTGATACATAAGGTATTGCCATATAAAGCCTTAAAACTCTAAGCGTCTGAACATGCCCTCCCACCACTTAAATATAATATTTGTTCTTATTTTGATTGTGACAAAAGATGCTAAAATTATGCTAGAAGTTTTTGATCTGATTTATTTGCTTGAGAAGCCCATCTTGGATCGTCACTTCTAGCACAAACTAGGGTCTGAATCGGTCATTTGGGTGCGAACTTTGGTATCTAACTGTCAACGACTTCTGGGTGAGATGGAACTCGATCCTCCTATGGAACAAGACTTCCACATGAGTTGTGACGGAGATGGTCGCCCCTTCCTGCAAATTGGCATGCAAGGATGTCCCCTCTGCCATCGTGAGAAAAGCTTGAGCCTAAGATCGCAAAAGCAAAGGAAGGGAAAAGGTTAGGAGAGGAGAAGAAAGCGAGGGAAGGGCTTCTAGGGTTTTCTTGAACAATGTTTTGCCGACCCTCGTCTTTGTTCTTAGTGGCTTCACCTCCTATCGCCATCCAACACGTCGTCAAACGCTCGGTCTGTGTGGTATATTGGACGATCATTGCTTGCTTGTGAGGGTAGTAGGAGTCTTAGCTGTCCTTTTTTTTTTGAGGAAATTTGGATGTAGAACCCCACGTAAAGATCCCATAATTAGAACTCGGGAAGGTACAACGAAAGATTTTTCCATCCATTTTCTTGATGAGAGATAGGAATGCATAACATCTAGATCGGACGACAGTTACATGCTTGTAATAGAAAAACAAGATCGGTTGGTACGTTGATACTTGCTTTGAGGAAAACGAGATATCTGAACCATTCATTTGTGTGATAGTATTGTAGTTAAGATATGACAAACGAGAGATCACGACCGTCCGTTTTCCTAATGAGAAATAGGAATAGAACAATTATAAAGATCAAACGGTCGGTAGTTTTTAATTATTTTTTAAAAACTAAATTGAATTGAATAAGTATATAAAAATAATAATTTTGTATTTCATTGTGTATACAAAATTAATTTTGATAAAAATTTCCAATCAAATTAAATTCTTCTAATTACACATCACTTTTTTTGTTATTATTATCGTCGAATTTATTAACGGCCTATTAAATATGCTATAAATATAATATTTGTGTTCCTCAAGGTGGTGCGGTGATTGAGACATAGGGTATTGCCACATGAAGTCTTGAAACTCGACGCGCCCAAACATGCTCTCCCGTCGCTTAAATATAATATTCGTTCTTATTTTGATCACGACAAAAGATGCTGAAATTATGCTAGAAGTTTTTGATCTCCGATCTATTTGCTGGAGGAGCTCATCTTGGATCGTCTCTTCTAGCACGAACTAGGGTCCGGATCAGTCATTTGGGCACAGAGTTTGGTATCCGACTATCGTCAACGACTTTCGGGTGGGATGGAACTCGATCCTCCTATAGAACAAGGCTTCCACCTGAGTCATGACGGAGATGGCCGCCCCTTCCTACAAATTGGCCGACAAGGACGTCCCCTCCACCATCGCGAGAAAAGCTTGAGCCTCAGATCGCAGAAGCTGAGGAAGAGAAAACGTAAGAAGAGGAGAAGAAAGTGAGGAGAGAAGGGATTTTAGGGTTTTCTTGAGTGATGTTTCACCGCCCCTCATCTTTGTTCTTCGTGGCTTTGCCTCCTATCGCCGTCGAACACGCCGTCAAACGCTCGGTGCATGGGGTATAAAATCTTCCCCATATAAGCGATTGGACAATCGTTGTTTCCCTATGTGAGCAGTAGGAGATCTTAGTCGTTCATTTTTGTGAGGAAATATGGATGTAAAACCCCACGTAAAGATCTCATAGTCAGAACCCATGAAGGTACAATGAAAGATCATTACCGTCTATTTTCTTGATGAGAGATTGGAACGCACCTAGCGTCTGGATCGGATGACAATTACATGCTTGTGATGGTAAAACAAGATTAGATAATACGTCGATACTTGCTTTGAGGAAAGACAGAGATCTGGACCGTTCATTTTTGTGATAAGACTGTAGTTAAGATATGACAAACGAGAGATCTCGACCGCCCGTTTTTCTAACGAGAGATAAGAATAGAACAATTGTAAGGATCGAACTGTTGGTAGTTTTTAATTATTTTTTAAAAAACAAATTGAATTGAATAAGTATATATAAATAATAAATTTGTATTTCATTATGTATTCAAAATTAATTTTGTTAAAAATTTTCAATCAAATTAAATTCTTCTTCTTACTAACATCACCTTTTTTATTATTATTATTATCACCGATTTCATTAACGATCAATTAAATATGTTATAAATATAATATGCGTATTCTCTTAGGACGGTGTAGTGGTTGAGACATAGAATATTGACACATGAAATCTTGAAACTTAACGCGTCTGAAGATGCCCTCCCGCCGCTTAAATATAATATTCATTCTTATTTTGATCGCGACAAAAGATGCTGAAATTATACTAGAAGTTTTTGATCTCCGATCTATTTGTTGGAGGAGCCCATCTTGGATTGTTGCTTCTAGCACGAACTAGGGTCCGGATCAGTCATTTGAGTGCGGACTTTGGTATCCGACTGTCAACGACTTCCGGGCAGGATAGAACTCGATCCTCCTATGGAACAACGCTTCCACCTGAGTCGTGACTGAGATGGCCTCCCATTCCTACAAATCGGACGGCAAGGACATCCCCTCCGCCATCACGAGAAAAGCTTGAGCCTTAGATCGCAGATGCGGAGGAAGGGAAAAGGTTAGAAGAGGAGAGGAATGCCAGGAGGGAAGGGCTTCTAGAGTTTTCTTGAGCGATCTTTCGTCGTCCCTCGCCTTTGTTCTTCGTGGCTTCGCCTCCTATCATCGTCCAACACAGCATCAAACTCTCGATGCATGTGGCATAAAACCCTCCCCATGCAAGGGATTGGACGGTCATTGTTTGCCTGTGAGGACAATAGGAGATCTTAGCTGTCCGTTTTTGTGAGGAAATGTGGATGTAGAACCTCATGTAAAGATTCCATGGTCAAAACTCGGGAAGATACAATGAAAGATCGTTATCGTCCATTTTCTTGATGAGAGATGGGAACACACCTAGCGTCTGGATCGGACGGTAGTTACGTGCTTGTGACAGTAAAACGAGATTGAATGGTACATCAATACTTGCTTTGAGGAAAATGAGAGATCCGGACTGTTCATTTTTGTGATAAGACTGTAGGTAAGATATGACAAACGAGAGATCTCAAACACCTATTTCCTAACGAGAGATAGGAATAGAACAATTGTAAGGATCGAATGGTCGGTAGTTTTTAAATTTTTTTAAAAAAATTAAACTGTAAGGATCAAATAAGTATATATAAATAATAAATTTATATTTCATTGTATATTCAAAATTAATTTTGTTAAAAATCTTCAATTAAATTAAATTATTCTAATTACTGACATTTTTTTTTATTATTATTATCGCCTATTTCACTATAAATATCATATTCGTGTTCTCTCAGGACTACGGTGGTTGAGACATAGGGTATTACTACATGAAATCTTAAAACTCGACGCGTCCGAAAATGCCCTCTTGCCGCTTAAATATAATATTGCTTCTTATTTTTATCGCGACAAAAAATGTTGAAATTATGGTAGAAGTTTTTGATCTTCGATCTATTTGCTGGAGGAGCCCGTCTTGGATCGTCGCTTCTCACACGAACTAAGGTCCGGATCAATCATTTGGGCACGGACTTTGGTATCCAACTGTCAACTGCTCCGGATCGTGGCGGATGAACGTTCCATCAATGCTTCCTCAGAGAAGAGTTGCTGTAGCGATTGAGGAACATAGAGTTGTCGAACATTTACCAGAGATTTTATAAAAGAAAATGCAATCAAGAATGAGATGAAAACAAACCCTCAGTACGAATTTGTTAATGAAACTAAAACAGAGATATAGAACTCTCACCTTAGGTATTTCTATCAACTTTGTCTGAGTGATACTTACTAATCAGCACTGAGCAATGCAATATCATTCATTTGAAAATTGGAACACTTTTACCAGCATCTTACTCGTGAATAGAAAGCGCACATAATATTAATACGACCAAAGGCCAGGTACAAGAATTCAAAAGAACATTGCATGGTCCATTGCTCGAAGCCGACTTGCGTTAACAAACTAAATGGTTAAAGCCAGAACAACTGCCACAAAGCATATGTGAACCATGTTGTATGCTGATAACCAATCTCGAGTATAAATATCCTGCAAAAAATTATCACCCAAAGAAAATTGGTAAGTTCAGACTTCCTCCAGTCTAAGTGATGAAGCCAGAGTTTTTGATAATGCAACTGAATATTGTAATTCGCATCTTGGAATAGTGAAACTTTGGACTTCTAAATTAAGATTCAAAGCCCTAAATAATAAAACTCCCAGCTCAAAATCAACTAATTAAAAATGGTGAGAAAGTTGATCAGCTGTGTTTCAATATGTAATTTAGGTCAAGACTAGTATTGAGTATATTTGTAGAGCATTGAGTTTATTTGTAGTATATAAGCATCGAAATCTAGCCGATAAAGTTTTAAAATAAATTTGCGGTAGTGTACTAGCACACTTACAAAGTGGATACCCATAATTCCAATTCTATACAATATGTTCACGTAGATTACTTTTCATTCAAGTTTTAACAAGGCATTTGGGATTCTCAATTCCAAGAAGCAACCCTATTGTAATTTTATTTTAAACAAAAACATAAACAATTTATGAAAAAAAAAGAAAACATGTTACCTTCAAGGTTAAGTGAGTTGGAGATGCAGATGAAGACTTCAGGCCAGAATATCCAATATCATATGCTATGCTCCCATTTGGTTCGAAAAGCCCATAGTGCTTTTCAGAATTCGCATTACGCTTCATATCCTCATTGAACAAGGCAAATATATATGCTTTAACCACAATTTTTGGCCTAAGTGGTGTTCCTTTCTTCTTGAAAAGGCGTTTGCGAAGATTAAAATTGTAAGTCCTTGCATTCTGGATAGTAGCTCCTGTTTCATTGTCAGTACTTGCAGAAGCCCATCCCGTCTCTGAAATCCTGACTTCCATCTTGTCATATCCAGCAACTTCCAAAGCAGCATAAGCTGCATCTATTTGAGCATCAAGCAAGTTGTCATAGTGTAAATCAGTCTTTGAGTCATAAACTCCATGATTTGGCAGGAAAAGAGCATAATTGATATCGATATGCTCAGGGTCATATTTGTAAGCCAAGAATGGATATGCGTTAAGATAAAATGGACTACCAATCTGCGAAAAAAAATCCAGGATGGGCTTCATGTAACCAAGGACATCTTCTTTAAAAATGCATGACGAGGGAGGAAAGGAATTAGCAAAAACAAACTGTGCATGTGGTGTTGACACCTCAATATTGTCTGCTAATTGAAGCCTCTTGAGACCATTGTAAACATTCTTTATGGCACCAAAAAGGGCTTGAGCAAGTTCCTGATCTGTACTTCCTAACACTTCATTCCCAACTACAATCCCTCGGATGCGGGTATCAGGCAGAAATGATTGCACATTATACTGGATCCAGCTAACAGCATGATCTTCATTTACACTGATGTCTCTCAGATACTCATTACCAATTGCTACAGTCAGATCAAGCCCAGATCCTTTAAATGCATTGAGCACACTGTGATCAGCATCATAGATTCTCACATTCTTTATCTTTGCTGCTTTAAGAAGTGTGACCACTCTTTCAGGTGATGGTAAATTGTCTGCTAGCCTGCCATAATTTATTCCATAGGTTCCAGTAAATGCTAGAACCTTTGCTGGACCTTTTGTAGCAACAGAGACAAATGACTTTTTAGTTACACAAGTTTGTGCTTATGTTTGGGGGAAAAACATGATATAAATGGCAGTAAAGCATCCAGTACTAAAACAATATAAGTTAATTTAGCTTTCATCCAAAGAATCAAAATTGAGAACTGCTAGGACTGCAGAATTAACGATGCGAATCAGCCAGATCCTAATTAGAGTTCAGTACTTTTTGAGTTGAGCGCCAACTATTCCAAACCATTTTATCTGATGCAAAGTTAGGCTGATAGTCCATGTCTCCATGAATAAACAATCATCAAATAAGGAGAGCAAGTGGAAGAAGAAAGTGAAAAGAAGAGTCTTTCTGCTCTAGTAGAAAAGGAAAAAAGTGAAATTCTAACAAAAAGAAGAGGGAAAACAAGACAACGAAGCATAGTTGAGGACGGGCAAATCAACGAACATTGAAGCAGAATTCAGAAAGAAGTTAGTGGCATCCCAAGACGAACAAATGCGGCCGCCCTTAAAGGACGAAATCAAGCCACGAGATTGCGGTAATTTACGAGCGAACGAGAAAGTAGAAGGATCAGAAGCCTACCACAACGAAGTGACAAGATCATGAAGCAGCGTAATAAGAGCATCGAAGTCCGCATCGCTTCTCTATTCACAACAGAACGCAGGAGGGGGACGACGACGACGCCGGCGAAAACTCCAAGCTCGGAAGCGGGTAGTACCCGACGCAGAGACTGCGAGGCTCCTGCCTCATCTGGAGGCATGCCATAAGCCAGATTCCTCGCTACTCCTAAGTCAAATCGCAGTCGCCGCCGCCAGAAACCCCACCTGCGCACCACGAATCCAAAAAAAAATGAGGAAAGATCGGGCGCGATCAAGCAAGTAAATCGAGCTTCAGATCCACTGCAACCTCTTCGATCCTTGGTTTTCTAAGATTGGATCGCGAAGAGAGCGGCCGTTACTAAGTTATCGCAGGGCGGCGGCGCAGTGGAGTGATGGCGGCGAGGAAGAGAACGATGGAGGAGAAATCGTCGGAAGAGGAGGAGGAGAGAAAAAAGCTACCGCCTACCCACCGCCGCCCTCTCATTTAAGCTCCGCCTCACACGCTACAGCCACAGCTTTCGCGATCATCTAGTCCGCGTTGTGAGTCACCGCCAGCGCCAGTCGAAACCGACCGGACGACCCCGAGTCGACGGGAAGCGGAAGCGAAAGACTTTATGCATTCTTCTCCCTGGAGTTCAAAGAATAGCAATGCCTCGCCCAAAATTTTGAATTGTCTAGGGGAAAACATTTCAAAAATCCCCAATTTTTATAAAAAAATTAGTGTCATTGTGCACACGCGTTGCGTGTGTAATATAATAATATATAAATTATTTGAGTCTTTGAAAATCCAAATTATTTGGATTTTCTAGTATCACCCTTATAAATCAAGAATTAATTATTTGGATAAGATTCGTCACGTCAGACTCATGTAATGGGATTCCCTATGCAAAAACTTATTTTAATTTAATATTATACTCGTCTGAGTAAAAAAAACTAAAAAAAGTATATTTTTTAATACCGTCGGCCTAAAATATTTATAGAAATTTTTTTGATCATAGTGTTGTCAATTCTAAGATATGTGACTAAAAAAACTATATTTTTTTATATAAAACATATAGAGAAAATTAATGATGAAAAAAATTCATAATAATACGCTGTAGCTGAGTCTCGAACTCTAAATCACTGATTGTTTCGCTTATGAAATTACTAATAAACCTTGGAATTATTTTTAGTGTAAATAGAAAAAAAGACATTAACGTAAATACATTTTAGGCTTCACCAAATTAGTTAGTAAAGGAGGGAGACTTTTAATAAAATAGTAAAATGTTTCACTTTTTACACTACTCACCCCGTAGTCTGAAGAATATCAATTCCTACTTTAAAATATTGGCATTCACTAATCCAGGCCAGAAAATTCACTTCACCCCCTGCAGTAACAATTTTTAAAATTTAGTTCTGAAGGATTTCTACATGAAAAAGAAAATGAATTTATATCAATATATTTAGGAGAATTAGATAAGTAGACTAATTTCAGGTTCATTTAATTGTGAATAAACGAAGATAGAGTAGACACATTATACGACCAAATACGACTTACACAAATAGTTAGATGCCCTAGTAGTTTTGTTCTCTTAATACTCGAGTAGCTTTTAAGGCATGAAACTAGAGGATAAGCTACATTCTCGACGAGCTTCAAGTTTGATATGAAATTACGGGGCATAAGGTCGCCTCGAATGCATAGCAAAATAGCACAACACATTCGTAGTCGCATATGAGAGATTAAAGTGAAATTGTTGCCCAGTTTTGACGATGTTTCGAGGCCATTGGTATCGTGCAAGCATAGTTGTGGCGTCAAAGTTCACCTTCCGGCACAATCCATGTCCTCATAATGTATGAGAGAGTATCGATGGCATCAGGAAGGGGGAAATATCAACTTGATTTCGTTCACTCTGTTTTATCAAAGTGTTAGTCATAATGAAATATAATAAAAATTTAAAGAAAGAATATTTATGGGATTTACTTATTTCTTATCCTTATAGGTTAGTACATCCAAAGCCTAATCACGACATGCACCGGTCCACTAGTGGTCTCCTTTCTGAAATTTTCTGGAAGCGGAGAAACTCATCTTATAATTTGTGATACAAGTACAAATAATAATAAACTAAGTACACTTATAATAAACAAACCAAACAAAAGATAACAGCCGCTCCGGAAGTCCTGAGAGCAACGCACCTCCCTGGAGCTTCCTCGATCGCAGAGCTTCGTAGCGTAGGTTTCTAAGTAGGTTTCTGAGCGCAGGGATGAAGAATAGAATGAAGAATCGGTGTCTTGAACGTAGAGCCTTCATTTCCTTTTATAGAGTTGGATCAGATTCTTATCTAGATCACCTCTTATCTGGATGAAGCTATATTTGAAATAAAGCTTTATCTCTATCCACATCACCTAGCTTATCCTAATCCAAATCATAAAGATAATCTTTTACCACATCATCTTCTGTCTATATTTCTAACAACTCAGCAAGCTAGACTACCGAACTACCGATTCAATCTCCTGAACTGGTTTGGATTCGATTCAACCCAAGTCAAGTCTGGTTCACCCATTTACTTTACTCTCTATTTTGCTTCCAGATTCAGATTCCTACAAAACAACCATACAAACACAAACAAGCAACCCAACAATCTAGATCGAACCAAGTCGGCCTACCGAACCGTTGATTCAATCTCCTGAACCGGTTTAGGTCCGATTCAACCCGAGTCAGGTCCGGTTCAACTCGAGTCAAGTGTGGTTCATCCATTTGCATTTGTCTACTCTCTGTTTTGCTTCCAGCTTCAGGTTCTTACAAAACAACCATACAAACACAAACAAGCAATCTAGCCTACATCTGTAAATTTATCTGACCTACTAGACTTACCTTTTGCTTAGAGGTCTCTCTTCCAAGTCTACATTTAAGGGTCAATTCCTTAAGATCAAGCTGCACTCCTGTAAGTCTACCAGAGTAGGACTTCATGTTTAGATTGCATCCAAGACTTTACCACTATCTAGAGTTACCTCCTCCTAAGATTTTCACTGTCTAGCTTCACTCACCAAGACTTTCACCACCTAAGGTTACCTCCCCTTAGAATTTCATCACCAAACTTCACTTACTAGGATCTAGCTTCACTCATTAGGACTTCCACCACCTAAGGTTACCTCTCTTAGAATTTCCATTGCCTAGCTTCACTCACCAAGACTTTTATCACCTAAGGTTATCTCTCCTAGGATTTTCACTACCTAACTCAACTCACTAGGATTTTCATCACCTAAGATTACCTCCTCCTAGGATTTCCACTACCTATCCTTCGATTAGGATTTTCTTTTGTTAGTTATATAGTCTTGACTAGACTTTTATCTTCCAAATATTAAATCCTGTTTAGATCAATCCTTGATCAAACTGACCAAACTTAGATATATTATCAAATATCGAAACCTTCGAGGTTGATTGTTATTATATGGTGTTCCCTGCACTAACAGAGAATTTAAATTCTCTATTATGCTATGTGAATAAAAATAGTTATATATAACGAAAACAAGGTACCAGATTCAGTGAAGGTAGATTTCTACCTGCACAAGTTACCAATGACTTGTAAGAAAGAGAACTGAAGTATACAAATTAAGGATTATACCAAATCTATGACATTTTAGGAAAGCTGTCACAAAGATCATGTTTTAAGAAAACAATCAACAAATAATGTGCCCATATTCAAATTAAAAATTAAAAACCTCCTCATCCTGGAAATCCTAATATTCATGTGTTCGTTCAAACCCTTTGTAAATAATGTGTGTATCCTTGTTAGCTATCAAAAAGAAACCATGATAGCAAAGAGAGAGCTACAGGATAGTAACAGCCTTAGAATCTCTCTTTTAGTATAGCAAGATGATTACGCTCATGCCCGTGGAGCATTATTCTTTCCTTTATGATAGCAAGATTACGTTCATTCCAAATGTCTGTCATAGTTTGACCGTTCGAGCTTCAGTTATGACGAATTTATAAAAAAAAATTCTCCAAATGGAATACACAATTAAAGGATGTTAGACTTTTGAACTACCTGCTGCGAGCGTTTCCCGATTTATCCTAATGATCGGTGGAAAACTTCCGTGAAATCGGATCGATCATCTCAGACTCGACGTTATTCAACTTGATTAATCATTTTTCTTTACAATATGATGTTTTGCTTTTATTAAAAATGTTAAAAATATGACCAAAAAAACGTTGTGCTTATTATTAAGCATGTTAAAAATATGACCCAAAAAAACTCAGATCTATGTTTTTTATTGGAGGTGTTAGATGGATCGATATCATAATAAATTAAAGAATTAGGCTAAGAATTTAGCGTGCTATGTAATAAATTGATTATTGTGGCAACAAATGACTTATCGTTGATGGAATTTAATTAAGTCAAGTGGGGCAAACTGTTATTGGATAATATTTCATAATCATATTAATTGCATAGTAGATCATATAATTAAATTAGTCCTCAAGGATTAGCATAGTTGTATGATCTTATCCCACAGATACAAAATATTTTATTGTATATCTGATATCCTCATGCAAAGAATCGATAGGAGAAAAAGATTCTAATAAATTATTTCATTTTTGTTATTTTTTTAGTTTTCAAAAAAAAAAAAAAAGATTTATTTATCTAATTTATTTCTCGCCGACCACACATTTTGCAAATCGGTCCAAGAAGAATTAAAAATCAGCAAAAGCTTGAAATTTTATGGATTTGGTCCAGAATTTTATACATACTTGCGCAGAACGCCACTCGCTCTTGTTCCCCCCAATTCAGCGCCGCCTCGGCTTCGATCGGCGGCCGTGCCTGGCCGTGCCGAAGATCCCGCAGAGCATGTCGCATCCGCGGACGTCCGGCGACGGCGGGTCGGCGGCCGGAGGTACCTCGGCGGCGCGGAACGCCTGCCTGCGCCCTTCGCCGCTGCCGCCTTCGCCGCGGCTACGGCGATCGGGGGTGGATCCGACGGACTGCGACCGTCTCAGCTCGCAGACGCCGCCGCCGCAGGCCTCGCCGTCGGAAAGGAACCGTTCGCCCCACACCAGCCCCGACGAGCCCGACCGCCGGAAAGTTACGGCGGATCTCTGCAACTCCGCCATCTTCTCCTTCTTCTTCTTCTTCTTCTTCTGTTTTTTTGTCTCTTTGTTTTATTTCCTTTTATGGCTTTTGAATAGAAGAAGCAAGCGATAGTGTTGATTCTTATCCTTATGATAAGGGTCAACATCTTATTAATTATAAAAATTATTTAATATTTAGGATTTAGGGCAAATTAAAATTCTCTACTATTTTATCTTTTTCCAAAGTATATCAATCAAGTGAAATAATTTAATAACAAAAAAAAATAACTTAGAAAGAATAATAATTTTACTATTTTATTAAAAATCTCTCTGTTTAATTCGTTAGGTAATTTTTTCTATATTGAAAAAGTGTATTGTATGCTCCTATCTAATTTTTTTTGTCTATCCCCCATCAGTTCATATATATATATATATATATATATATTTTTATTGGATGAACTTTTTGTTTCAATAAGAAATTGATTCTATCATTGATGTATTCGGAATTCAATATGGATAGGTATATAATAATATCTTAAGATAGTAGATTCTATTTTATAGTATATCAATTAAGTGAATTGATAGTGAAAGACTGTAGATATATATATAACACTACTTTTAACTATTCTTAATCAATCATTAATATATAATGACCTATCAATGAAAATATTTCATGGATCGTTATATGAGTGTTATAAATATTCGTATAGTGACTATTGGTATGAATAATCTTTAGACCTAAAGTCACTACGATTTCTTACATAAGGAGTTATGTACTTTGGTATCGACAAACGTTACTTGTAACAAGGTAGACTATAAAGTCGATCACTGGGTATATAATAAGTTATGCGAAGGAATATGAGTGATGTAGATGAGATATACCCCTTCCATATGATGGAAGTGATATCTGTGAGCCACTTGATTAAGTAGGACTACTAAAAAATATGGTCATGCTTAAATTAGTCAATATGAGATATTGAGCTTATTTGATTGTGTGTGTTTACTTAGGGATCAAGAAACACAAAGAATGATTAGAGAATAACACCGTCTATATCTCATTGATTATTTTAGATATCAAGAATAGAAAGATCAAGTTATACAAAATAATAATACATAAAGATTAGGTCAAATCTCGACATTCTCGTCACTGGGATAATAATTATGCATGTATTGTTAGATGTCACTTATTGCTTATGTATGTAAAATGTTGTTTTAGATACATTGTCAACATTATGAAAACTTATTAGGTCAAATATAAAGAATATGTTGATTTAGAGATGAGTTCATTTTTACTTTGACTAAAATATGATGAACTATTGGACTATTGAATTGAATCTAATCCGAATTAAACTCATTAAGTTAGACTCAAATGAATCTAACCATTAGATTGAATCTAATTCAAATTAAACTCATCGAGTTAGATTTAATTGAATCCACTTATTAAAAAAGAATAACGATGATTAATTTGAATTAATCATGCATTGAAGAAAGAAGATCAAAAACAAAAATCTTTGGTATTTTGAGTTGTTGATAGCACAACAAATGATGTTTTTTTGGATACATTAAAAAATGCTTAATTTTAGAGCACTCACAACTGTTAACGGATTTATTTTTTTTTATAAAAGGTTTGTAAAATTCAAAAAAAAAATTCTTGAACCATTATAGAGGTGAGATTTAAGTTTTGTAGTTTAAGAGCAATAGTGAAAATTAAAACTTACTTTTTTGTCACGAAATTGATGTAATATGCATGAAGTCATATAATTCATGTTATGAATTGGATTAAAAAAACTCATTTAAAACTTTAACCATTGGAAATATTTCAATAAATTTTCATATTATTGATGTGGCATATGGAGATCATAAGAAAAACTCATTTAAAGTTTAACAATTGAAGATATCATAAAAAGGGCACACCATTTTAGAAAAATATCAAAAAGATATTTTATATCCTAAAAATACCTATAAAATAATGTTAAACTAATTTTGACTTTAATTATTTAATATTTTTAAATATATTTTACTAATTTTAAATATTATTAAAAATTTGTAGAATGAAACATTGGCGCAACAATAAAATTATCCTCACAACTATTTTACTAAACCCTAAATCCTAACTCGGAGCCTAGGGCGACTCCTACTCCAAGGCCCGCGATCGTTGATCGCTTTCGGTGGGCAACAACTATAATGGCGCAAAACGGTTACAAGTGTGCATTACAATAAGTGAAAATAAAAAGTTATACCGACAACACAAATTAGGAATCTCGAAGCTCCGGGTCGTCGATGACTTGTAACAGCACTTCAGGACGTCTCTTGAGCAGCGAACAATGGCTAGATCACTTGTATATTGTTATCTTAAGGCTACTGTTCGAGTCCCCTTATATAGCCTGCTTGAGGCACCTCAAACCCCATTCAAGGAGCCTCTAAGTTGCTGAGTCAGCCGCGTGGATCAGCGCTGAAATCTTCTCCTCTTATCCTGCTTGAGGCGCCTCCAAGCCCTGGTCCGAGGCGCCTCCAGTTCCTCTTCGCAGCCAGCTTCTGCTTTGCACCCGAGGCGCCTCCAAGCTCCATGAAGGCGCCTCGGACACTGTTCATCCGAGGCTTAGTTTGTTCCTTTTGTACCGGCAAGATAGTTAGTCCCAATACAACAACATACCCTGCAAGATAGAGTTATACCAGGTATAAACATGTTAAATCAAGTGATCGACAGTCATTGGACTGTCTGAGTCTGACTTCGGATTTCCGTCCGGAAACCCTAGGTCGACCCGACATCTACTGTTCCCTCTGTGGGGAACGCGTCCTCACCTACTCTCCTTAGGAGAGATTACCTGATGACAGTTCAGTCCTCCAGACCGACTGAACTTTCTGCCTAGGGTTACCACTCCCTAGGACCTAGGGTTACCGCTCCCTAGGGTTTTTCTCCACCTAGGGTTACCACCCCCTAGGACCTAAGGTTACCCCTCCTTAGGATTTTCCTCCACCTAGGGTTACCACCCCTAGGACCTAAGGTTGCCGCCCCTTAGGATTTTCCTTCACCTAGGGTTACCACCCCTTAGGGTTTTCACCTTGTCTAACCACAGCTAGGACTTTTACCTAAGAACACTTAGGACTTTCCTGCAATCTCCATCAGACATGTTAGATCACAAATAAGCTTAACTTTGATTCCTTTGCCATTATCAAACTTTGGGTTTGATCGTCGGATGCTTCCTGCATCAACAATCTCTCCCTTTTTTATTATGGCAACTGAAATTCAAAGTTAAGTAAAGTAGATGCATAAACGATCTTCAAAGTTTAAGAAACATAAACAAGCTATTTAATTTAAATTTTTACTTTTTGAATTTTCCTATTCTCCCGCTTTGTCATATATCAAAATAACAAGGGAGTAGGGGGGGGGGGGGGGTAGAAAGGAATAGTGATTAATGGCCTTAGCTTGTCTTTACCTTGTCAAAAAAACGATGTAAGGCTCCTCCTTAATAAGAGCTCTTTAATTTAAATTTTTGCTTTTTGAATTTTCCTACTCTCCCCCTTTGCTATATATAAAAATAACAAGAGAGTAGAAGGGGAGTAGAAAGGAATAGTGATTAATGGCCTTAGCTTGTCTTTACCTTGTCAACAAATGTTTATAAAAGATAAAGACTTTTCATACTTAGCTTTTTAAAATTATTGTAAAACTTTCAGCTAAGTGAAACTTTTAATTTTCTGAAATTAATATTTTGATTAAGTTTGAAAAATGACTTAAGTCAAGGAAAGTTATTTTGACTTTAAAAAGTAATTCAGCTAAATTTGAAAAATATTGACAGACTTAAAAAGCTTGTAAAATACTTAAAAAGTTAAATTTAAAAGGCTTTGTTAAAAAAAATATGTAGTTAAATTCTTAAAGTCGGTTAAATATTTAGTTTCGAAAAGTTTTTTGAACAATATTAAGTTAAAATTAAAAAACTTTTTCGAAAGATACTTAGCTTAATTAAAGAATCTAAAAAAGATTTACCTAAGTTTTTTCCAAAAGTAATACTTATTAATTTTTGAAAAAACTAAAAAAACAGTTAGCTAAATTTAACAAACTTATTGAGAGATATCTAGCTAAGAAAAATATTTGGTAAAGTAATTTGAAAATATGAATTTTTGAAAAGATTATGAAAAAGACTAAGTTTTAAAAAATTTTGAGAAAAGATAAGCTTGTGAAGTTGCAACTAAGACCATTTTCCCATAATTCGAAGAAGTCCTAAGGTCCAAGCATGAGTAACTCTAAAATATATAAAATTATCAATAATGTAGGGGGAGACTCCGGAATAGCTGGCACCTCCAAAACTAATCTACCCGGCAGGGTAATCCCCCCCTCTAGCGCTATTCACCCCTCCCCCCCCCCCTTTAGCGCATCTCGATCCAACAATTAGTATCAGAGCGGGGTAGCTTTGATTTGGTGCAACCACCAATCAAACATCTTTTCATGGTGTTTTTCAATTTTCGGAGTCGATTGGAATTAGCATAGTTGCTACATTCTGATCTAGTTCTTTTCGTAATCATATTCTCTTCACGAAGTTGGTGCAACATCACTCGAGAACGTAATTTATTCTTATTTTCATACCGCACTACTAATCTAGGATCAAGTCTTGGGACATCTTTTTATTTCTTTGTGTGCATATTCTCTAAATGGCCCAACAAGAAGGCTATAGCACTGTCCGTCCCTCACTCTTCACCGGAGAAGACTTCGGTTACTGGAAGGGCAGGATGGAAATTTTCATGAAGATCCAATTCGAGATGTGGATGATCGTCAAGACTGGGTTTGAACTACCGACTTATGGAGACGGCAAACCAATACCCTGCGAAGACTGGGATCCAACATTAATCAAGAAGGTGGAAGCAGATGTCAGAGCAACTTGCACCCTCCAGTGTGGACTAACAAAAGAGGAGCTCAACCGCGTCGGCCCTTTTTCCAATGCCAAGGAGTTGTGGGAGAAGTTGATCAAACTTCATGAAGGAACATCCGACACCAAAGTAAGTAAAAGGGACTTAATATTTAATAAATTATCTAATATTAAATTGCAGGAAGGCGAGACAACTACCCAACTCCACGCCCGGATACAAGACCTACTCAACAGGCTTCATGTGATCGGGCAAAGGTAGACAATCGAGACATCATCAGGTATTCCTTAAACGTCTTTCTGAGGAATACCTTGTGGGCATCCATGGTAGATGTCTACAAGGTTTCTAAGGACCTGTCCTCTATTAAATTAGATGAGTTGTTTGCTGAGTTTGAGCTTCATGAACAAATTAACTCACGTCCGTCCGAAAAAGGTTTGACTTTGATTGTAGGTACAGGAAGAGCACGTGAGTCAAGATCAAAGCACAGAACCGAACCAGAGTCAGAAGAAGAACCGGATTCAGACAATGACGACGATGAGCTCACAGCCGAACTCGTCAACCTAGTGAGGAAACTCTACAAGAAAAAGAAAGGCTTCAACAAGAAGGACCTCAAGAAGGTAATTCAATCCAAGGAGGCCCAAGCCAAGGTAAAGTTCGAGGTGACGTGCTACAGGTGCAATCAGAAGGGGTACATCAAGGCGAACTGCCCAAACTAGAAAGATCCAAAGAAACCAAGGAAGAAGAAAGCTCTGATACCAATTGTTGGATCGAGATGTGCTAGAGGGGGTGAATAGCGCTCGTGGCTTTCACTTGTTTAGTATTCGGAAAACGTTCGTGTTAAAGCAACAGAAATGATAAACGAAATAAGCACAAACACAGAAAGACACCAAGGGTTTACTTGGTTCGGAGCCTAGAGCGACTCCTACTCCAAGGCCCGCGATTGTTGATCTCTTTCGATGGGCAACAATTATAATGGCGCAAAATGGTTACAAGTGTGTATTACAATAAGTGCAAATAAAAAGTTATACCGACAACACAAATTAGGAATCTCGAAGCTCCGGGTTATCGGTGACTTGTAACAACACTTCAGGGCGTCTCTTGAGCAGCGAACAATGGCTAGATCACTTGTATATTGTTGTCTTAAGGCTACTGTTCGAGTTCCCTTATATAGCCTGCTTGAGGCGCCTCAAACCCCATTCAAGACGCCTCCAAGTTGCCGAGTAAGCCGCATGGATCAGCGCTGAAATCTTCTCCTCTTATCCTGCTTGAGGCGCCTCCATGGTCACTCCAAGGCGCCTCCAGTTCCTCTTCGCAGCCAGCTTCTGCTTTGCACCCGAGGCGCCTGGAGGCGCCTCGGACACTGTTCATCCGAGGCTTAGTTTGTTCCTTTTGTACCTGCAAGATAGTTAGTCCCAACACAACAACATACCCTGCAAGATAGAGTTATACCAGGTATAAACATGTTAAATAAAGTGATCGACAGTCATCGGACTATCTGAGTCTGACTTCAGATTTCTGTCCGGAAACCCTAGGTCGACCCGACATCTACTGTTCCCTCTGTGGGGAACGCGCCCTCACCTACTCTCCTTAGGAGAGATTACCTGATGACAGTTCAGTCCTCCAGACCGACTGGACTTTCTGCCTAGGGTTACTGTTGGTGCGGTTAGTACTAACGGTTTAACCCAAGTTTTGATGAATGACAAATTAGGTTAAAGTTAGTTTTGTTTTTTTATCTAACACTCTAACCGAGTGTGCAGGAAAAATCCAGACAGGTCGACGGGCGGACCGGATGTCTGGCACGAAGCCTAGCTAGGTCGACGGGCCGACCGGATAGCTGGCATGAAGTCCAAATGGGTCGACGGGCTGACCGGACGTTTGGCATGAAGTTCAGCTAGGTCGACAGGCTGACCGGATAGTTGGTATGAAGTCCAAATGGGTTGAAGGGCTGACCGGACGTCTGCCAGGTAAGTGAAGGTAAGTCACTAGAGGGGAGTGATTGTGAGGACGCGTTCCCGAGAAGGGAACTTAGGCGTCAATCCGACTTAGAACCATTTTGGAATTCTAAGTCGAGATCTTGACTAGATTCCGATCTCGGAAAGACGGAATCTAAGTCATACTCTGCTTGTTAAACTTAAACTGTGCTAACACTCTATTTTGCAGGATATATATTTGCCTCAGACTAACGTTTTCTTGTAGGTAGGAAACCACTCGAAAACAGGGTCCGAGCGCCCAGGAGGTACCCGAGCGCCCGGAGGCAAAAATATATCCACTTCGCAGCGTCAACACGTGGAGTTCACTGGTGGCTCGGCTACGTCACAACCAGGGCACCCTGAAGGTTCCAGGCACCCCGAACCTCATATATAAGGAGGGTGAAGGCTGGAGTTGGAACAACAACTCAGAACTCAAGATATGCTCTTCTATGCTCCTGCGATGCTGCGAAAGCTCTCCGACGATGCGCTTTTCCTTTCAGTTCTTATATTTCGTCGGTATATTTTTCGTTTATTAGCACTCCTGTACTTAGTTTGTAATACTTATCGAATTGCTAGTAAATTGCCCATCGAAAGCACTCTTGTGTGCGAGCCTTGGAGTAGGAGTCATCAAAGGCTCCGAACCAAGTAAATCGACGTGTCTTCTTTGGCTTGTTTTTTTTTTCTATTGTGCGTACTCGCTTTCGATTTTTTTTATTCGCTATTCGCCCCCCCCCCCCCCTCCAGCGAAACTAACGATCCAACAGTTACCACTCCCTAGGACCTAGGGTTACCGCCCCCTAGGGTTTTTCTCCACCTAGGGTTATCACCCCCTAGGACCTAAGGATACCCCTCCTTAGGATTTTTCTTCACCTAGGGTTACCACCCCCTAGGACCTAAGGTTGCCGCCCCTTAAGATTTTCTTTCACCTAGGGTTACCACCCCCTAGAACCTAGGGTTACCACCCCCTAGGGTTTTCACCTTGCCTAACCGCAGCTAGGACTTTTGCCTAAGAACACTTAGGATTTTCCTGTAATCTCCATTAGACATGTTAGATCACAAATAAGCTTAACTTTGATTCCTTTGCCATTATCAAAATTTGGGTTCGATCGTCAGATGCTTCCCGCATCAACAGTATAGATGAGTAAGAAGAATAATGGAAGATAATATTGTTGGTGCAACATCCCTCAGGTCAAGGTTGACCTGATTGACCAAGCTGAGTCTTGGTTTGAGTTTAGATGTTTGACAATAAGAAATTGATTGAAGAAGAGTCAAGTAGGTCAAGGTTGACCAGATACTTGACTGGGAAGTCCTAACTGGGATGTTAGGCAGAATGCAAGTCCTAGTGAGTGAAGTCAGGCAGAAGGGAAGTCCTAGTGAGTGAAGCTAGGCAGATGGAAAATCCTAGTGAGTGAAGCTAGGTGAAAGTCCTGGTGAGTGAAGCCAGGTGAAAGCCCTAGTGAGTGAAGCTAGGCAGATGGAAAACCCTAGTGAGTGAAGCTAGGTGAAAGTCCTGGTGAGTGAAGCCAGGCAAGGGAAAATCCAGATGGATCAAGGATGATCGGACATCTGGTGTTGGGAAGTCCAAGTAGGTCAAAGGATTGACTGGATACTTGGCACGAAAAGATAAGTCGAAGGGTGACCGGACATCTGGTGGAAGTCCAAGTAGGTCAAAGGATTGACTGGATACTTGGCGCGAAGAAAAGTCCAAGTGGGTCAAAGGGATTGACCAGACACTTGGTGGGAAGTCCTAGCAGGTCAAAGGAGTGACCAGATGCTAGGCATGATGTACCAACAGGTCAAGGTTGACCGGATGTTGGTTTGAGAGGCTTGGAACTTGGTTTTGGGCAAAAACCAAGTGTTGGATCGATCAGTGGATCGATCCAGGATTTGGATCGATCAGTGGATCGATCCAGGCCTTTTCTAGCGAACAGAGAGCCTCTGGATCGATCCGTGGATCGATCCAGATGTCCCAATCGATCAGTGAATCGATCGGGACGATGCTGCTTCGCCGATAAGCGCTGGATCGATCCGTGGATCGATCCAGGCGTTACTCCAGAGCACAGAGGCTTTCTGGATCGATCTGTGGATCGATCCAAAGCCTCCCCGATCGATTGGGAACATTCGAATCGATCGGGATCCGACCGTTAGCGTCGATAAAGGCCGCAGGCGCATGATTCCTTCGGTACCTCTTCACCGATTCACTCCAGATCTCTCGCCAGCTCCTCCACAGCACTCACAAAGCTCAGATCGCCAGTTCTTGAAGGATCTTGAAAGTTCTCCAAGTCAAGAGGCGGATCAAAGCCAAGAAGAGAAGCTAGGGTTAGGGTTTATACTCATTGTAAGCTTGTAAGCTTGTATTTCTTGTATCCTTTCCCTCTCTTCTTGTATTGAGTCTTGTAGGGCTTCTCCGCCTTTGGTAGTTACCATAAAGGAGTGTTATTCATAGTGGAGGGTGTGTGCGTTGGTGTGGATCCTTGGATTAGTCACCTCTTGTGAGGTGGATACCAAGTAAACCAACCGTGTTAGCGTTGTGTGAGTGTTTCTTTGTATTTCCGCTGCACATCTTTGAAGAAACAAGCAACGCCGAGCACCGAGCGAACGCGACGAGCTATTCACCCCCCCCTCTAGCTACTTTTGGTCCTAACAAGTGGTATCAGAGCGAGGCCGCTCTTCACCGGAATCATCATCGGAAGGGTCAAGCATAACAAGAAAAGCTAGAGGGTGAAGAAGTTGAAGCAAATTCATCAAAAGTCAAAGATTTCAAGAAGCTCAACTTCAAGATGCAATTCCAAGATGGACTTGGATTTGACACAAGGGTGGCTCCACCATACACTTCCACGAGCTTCGATTTTTGGAAATCAAGAATCGAAAACTTTCTTATGATGGAGATAGAGCAATGGTTTGCTCTAATGGAAGGATTTGAAGCTCCAACAAACTCGAAGGGCAAGCTTCTCAAGAAAAGCAAATGGAGCTCGGAGCAAGTCCAAAGGTGCGATGCAAATGACAAAGTGACCAAGCTTTTGGTCAATTTATTGCCAAGCACCATCCTTTGCAAAATTGGAGAATTTGAAGATGCAAAGGAATTATGGAGCAAATTGGACAAGCTTCATGAAGAGATCCCCTCCACTGTACAAGAGCAAGAAGTATCCAGAGAGGATGACTCTTTGGAGCAAGACCAAGAGGAGGACTCCGAGGTTGAGAGATGCTCAACCTCCGAAGAAGAGGAAATCCAAGAAGCTTCATCCTCAAGGGAATGCAACGAAGGGAACAAGGAGAGAGCATACTCCTTGTTTCATATTCAAGATGATGAAGCCTCCACCTCTAGGATTGAGGGGGAGCAATCCTTGGTGACGCCGGATCAAGAAGAAGGAGAAGCTTCTACATCCGGGTCAAGAGACAAAGAGGAGGAAGAAGATTCTACCTCCACAAGTCAAGAAAAATCAAATGGAGGAGAATCAAGGTCCGATCAAGAGGAAGCTTCTACCTCCGGATACAAAGGAAAAGATGCCACCCCTACAAGCAAAGGTATAAATATTTCAATTAATAATAAAAATCATATTATATGCTTTGAGTGTAGGGAACATGGGCACTACAAGAGCAAATGCCCTAAATTGGCCAAGAAGAAGGGTCAAGTGGCACAAAAAGGCAAGGTGAAGCCCAAGGAGATCATCCCCAACACAAAGAAGAGCAAGGAACATATTATATGCTTTTCTTGCAATCAAAAGGGGCATTACCGAAGTCAATGTCCCAAGGGGAAGAAGGTGGTCAAGGCTCAAGGAGGCACTAGTCAAGGGGGAGCCTCCAAGGTAAAGAAGAAGGTATCTTTTATTGAGCCTACCCCTTTACATTATGGTAAAAAGCATGATAGTTCTAATTTTTATCATTTTAATGCGATTTACCATAAGAATAGGAAGCATGAGGGCTTTAAGGAAAAACATGTGGCCCTACATGCCAAAACTACCCAACCTAAGGTTAGGAAGGTAGATGGACACTTGGGCAAGAACACTAAGGATAATAGATACAAGCCCAAAAACAAAAATGCTCATGGGTGTAATGAAAAATCAAAATCTAAGGATTTAATGATAGAAAATCAAGTCTTGAGATCAAGACTTGATAAAATGGAAAAGACCCTAAAAAGGATGGAAAATATCCTAAAAGGGAAAAATGAGCATAACCTAGGTTTAGGGGTACAAAAGCCATCCAATGGCCATAGAGGTTTGGGATACAAACCTAAAGCTAAAAGGGATGTGCCTAGTTATCATAGGGTTCCATATAGCTATGGAACAAACCCTAAGTCTAGAGGTCAAGTCAAAGATACAAGGGAAGATATCCCTAGAAGTCTCTTTGCAACCAGCGTCCGTTGATTCAGCGTTCGGACGGGATCAATATGTTTTTCACAATGAGGAAGCATACCTATAGTTACGCGGCCCTTTTATAACATTTTATAATTCTCGTATATAATAAATGTCATGATTCAATATCATATCAAAGTAAGGAAAGTATCTTATCAGTATATTTTTATAGTATTTTGAGCAATCACATCACCCATATATTACGCATATTCCGTATCTATATCAATATATTGTCCCACGTGCTTTCGAAAACACCACGTGGATTATTAATTGCGATATTGGATCATAATCTGTGAGGCCCATTGGACTCTCTGGGGCTTGACCCAACTAAGGGAATGGTGGATCAATAAAGAAGTCCAATTTTGATTAGTGAGCTAGTAGGCTCAAGAGTATACCTGTTCATTTTATAAGGAGCCGAGAGGTGTTGAGCCCAGAGGCCTTTGTTTGGGAATTGTCTTATGGGAGCAAAGTCTGATGACTTAGGGGATCCAGTCAGGAGTCTTAAGGGAGCAGAGTCCGATGACTTGAACAATTCGATCGAAAGTCTTAAGGGAGCAAAGCCCAATAACTCAAGGATCCGATCGAGAGTCTTAAGAGAATAGAGTCGCTGGAGGGATCCGATTGAGAGTTGTAAGGGAGCAGAGTCCAATAACTCGTGGGATCCAATCGAAAGTCTTAAAGTAGTAGAGCCCGACAACTCGAGCGATTAGGTTGGGAGTCTTAACGGAGAAGAGCCCAGCGACTCGAGAGATTAGACCAAGAGTCTTAAAGGAGCAAAACCCAACGACTTGTGATCCGTTCAAGAGTCTTAAGGGACCAGACTCCAACAACTCGAGGGATCCGATTGGGAGTCTTAAGGGAGCGGAGTCTAGCGACTTAGAGGATCCGATCGGGAGTTTTAAAAGAGCAGAGCCCAGTGACTCAAGCGATTTGATCGGGAGTCTTAAGGGATTAGACCCCCAGCGACTCGGGTGATCCGATCAGGAGTCTCAAGGGAGCTGAGCCTAGTGACTCAGGTGATCCAATAAGGAGTCTTAAGGGGGCATACTGCAGCGACTCGGACAATCCGATAGGGAGTCTCAAGGGAGCATAGTCCAATGACTCGGATGATCCAATCGGGAGTCTTAAGGGAACAAAATTGAACAACTCGGGGATCCGATCAAGAGTCTTAAGGGAACGGAGTCCAATGACTCGAAGAATCCAGTCAAGAATCTCTCAGAAGGCTCGACCGGGCCGATCAAACCGACAGTCCAACCCCGATGTCCTTCATGGACTTTGACCTCCACTTTAACTAGAAACTCTAACCATTTTTTTCCTAAGTGGAGGCCCTGTATTCGCCATATCCAAATCAATCGCCTATAATAGTCATCATTACTATTTCAGTAAGTAGCTCTAAATTCTAATCTTCTTCCATGATTACCTTTACCTTTGTTGCATTCAGCTCAGGCTGAATCAGATGGCAAGGTTTCCGGTACGAAGTTTCATGGTTTCTATCGTGCACTTTTCTTTTGTTAGACGAGAACTGGAGGCGCATTTTCGCACTTTTAAAAGCTCAGAATTTCGATTTGTTTGTGACCTTCACTTGGGAAAATCCATTTTTAGAGTTAAGTTTTGTCGAATTCCGATCAAGTTGTTAAACTACAAGATACACCGAATGAAGCCATTAACATTGCTAATGGGATTGCACATGGAACATGGCACGACGATAGCTTACGTATAATACCTACACAGATCACAAAATACAGATCCTTTCGTTCCCGATTCGATGCTGAAGGCATTTGCTTTCCTTGATTGCTCAAAACGGTTTATGAAAAGACGATGGCAGTCGACCCATTTCATCACCAAATGCAGCTCATACTGAAAAGCCACTTCATTAAGCCGACCGAAAGAAACTCAATTTAGATAGACTGGCAGCCTCTGCAAAAAAATCGTAGTATTATAGACATCTTATAGGAACCCAATCTCCTCCTTTGTGTCTATCCATTTTGCCCGCGAAGTTAGAGCAGCTCTACCGCATCAAGCTGAAGGCTTCGCGAAAACGCCCTAGCAGACTTAATGCTGTTGCTGCAATGTGATGTCCAGTCAATCCAGCAATATCTAGTTGCTCCCTTGGGGATGCATGCTCGATGTAATTATCCGGTAGCAACACGGGCCGCCACTGGTGATTCAAACAAAGATGAACTCAGAGAGGTGATTAAGTCGTAAATTGAATCATGCCTATTCATTAATACATTCGTCGACAAAAAGATGGGAAGGATAGGAGAAAAACGGCACCTTCACTCTTCCATCAAGCAAGCCATCAAGAGCCAGGAATTGAGAAACATGAGCGCCAAAGCCGCCGACAGTTCCTTCCTCAACTGTTATCAAAAACTCATGGTCCTGACATAGCTCTCGGATGAGCTCAATGTCAAGTGGCTTGCAAAACCTGGCGCTAGCAACAGTTACCTCAATACCGAGACTAGCAAGCAAAGATCGGGCCTTCAGGCAATTCTGAACCATCACACCATAGCCAAGAAGAGCCACATGCTTTCCTTCCACTAGGATCTCTCCCTTCCCTATCTGAAAACAAGCAATTCCAGATCATCAAGACAACCAAATAAATCCAACAGCTGATTAGCAGTTTAACTGGCAAAGTGGTCGTGGTTTCGGGAAGGATGTAGTAAGTGAAAATACTAAACAGAATAAATACGACTAGTAATCACAAAGAAAATTATTGGAAGGAAAATACGAAAAGATACCTCAATAGGAATCCCGTTATGTAATGAACTACCATTTCCCAAAAGGGCAATTCTAGGATATCGGAAGCAGATAGGCCTATCATTGATACGAACAGCAGTAGCTACCATGTCAATGAGTTCATCTTCGTCTGATGGTGCCATGACAATCATATTTGGCAAGCATGCCATGAATGTAATATCAAAAATTCCTGATTGAGTAGGACCTTCAGATCCAACAAGCCCAGCATTACTGATGGCAAATCTTACAGGAACTTTCTGCAGATCCACATCTTCAATGACCTACCAAAAAAAGCATAACTTTTTCAAATTTTACTATAATCCATGGTTGAAGGAATTCATTTAGAGTAATATATTTGAACAACCATTCCCCCTGCATAGACGGCCAGTTTTCGAATAATGAGCAAAACTAAACATGTAAAATGGTTGCCATTTGTTTCAAGTGTATGATGGTACTTCAGTAAATGAGCTTTATCTTCTTAATGGAATGCAAGTTGATGATCACATTTAATGGAATTTAATATGGCTTAAGTTTTAGTGTAGTGTGCTGTTGACTATACTTTAGTATTCACTCAATGAGCTGAAGTGAAAACTTACGTGATAGTTAATGTAACTGTTTAGTACCATTGCATTTTCTAATCACATTGTCTTGTAATGTGGCAATCCAATGAAGAAAAACTTTCAACAATACAGTACTTTTCCAGCATCCAAATTTCTATCTAGATAATTTACCAATAAAAAATTAAAAAATCCAGGATCCCATGGAAGAAGACACAACAAAAAAATTTAAAGAGAAACGACCCAAGAAAAGAACTAGAATAGATGTTCCAATCCTATGTTCATCATTAATGATAGAATAATAAGTGTTGTGAATGGGCCCTGATAATTTAGGTAATGACTACTAAGATGGCCCAGGGGATGCAAGACATACCTTTAAAAATCTTGTTATGGTGCAATTTTTAATGATAAGCAGCAGACGCAATCTTAATGGGTTTGGAGAGAGTAAGTCCTGTATGGGGAGGTAAACATTGAAGACAGGAAAAGAAAATCACCTGATCATATCCTCTTTGTAAGAATGTTGATGGAATTATGCAGAATGGTTTCATGCCTCCACAAGATAATCCTGCTGAAAAAGTAATAGCATGTTGTTCTGCCATTCCTATATCAAAGATTCTATCTGGAAATCTGGACTGGAAAAGCTTAAGAGATGGATCAACTGCAATGCCAGTATGGACTACCACAATTGATTTGTCCCTTTCTGCTTCTGCTACTAGAGTTTCCACAAGAACATCATTGAACGTCCTGAGGCTGCTTTTCATGGACTTCGAATCTGATACTAAAGGGCATGATTTTGAGGTCCCTGTTCAACACCAAATTGAGAATATATTCACCACTTAGAAAATCTGCAATTACAGCCTAGATATATATTTCCAACTTATGTTTGCATGCGCACACTTGTGCATATTGTTGCATCATATACGTTGAATGGTATAGAGACCTTGCCCTGCAGCATTCTGTAATACAAAAGGATTCAATCATTTACCTTCATCAGTAGATTCCAAGCCCTTCTCGTCCTCTGTGATGACATGTACTAAAACAGGACCAGTTGAATCTAATAATGCCACTTCATTAAGTACACAAACTAGATCATCAATATTGTGCCCGTTAACTGGTCCAATGTAGTACAATCCAAGCTCTTCAAAGAGAGTAGCTCCAGGAGGACCAATCATACCACGTGCGTACTCATCTACTTTGGCTGCCAATTCATGCACGGCTTTACCAATTCTTTTTGTTATTCCCTGGCATCAGCATACATGAGAAAACACACATTAGTTCAGAAACACAAGCATTGGATGGGTTAACAACTGAGGCAACACACACACAGTAGTTAAGAAAAAACAAGCATTGTTTGTCCCAAACACACACAGTGGTCAACAATTGTGGCAATAAAACGAATGAAATAAGACCCATATACCAAAGCAGCTTCACCTATTTGAAATTCTGTCAAGTAAAGCTTAAGGTTAATCAAGATAAATATTTCCCAAACAAACTACATAAAACTCAGGTTCTTTGTGTCAGAATGTAACTAGCGTGGTAATTTTTATCAACCAACCATATGGAATTATCATACCGCTTAGATGTCACTGAATTGAGAATACATGTACCTTTGCAGCTTCCCTGAATCTCCGGAAAGATCTACTAGATTGGAGCTTGCTTAGACTACTGGAGAGCGGACTGATTGCCATTTTTGATCCATCATCAAGCTTCGGATGTAAAGAATGCCTACTATCGTTTAAAATCACTATCATGTTAGAATCAAGATATCCAGCATTGCTCATTGCCTCATAGACCTGACCAGCCATTGTTGTCCAATTATTTATAATTGCCACAACACGATTCTTCTTTCCTTGAATATCTCTTGCAACTGCCATGCCTGTGGAAAATAATCAATGTGAGGACCAATTTTTTTTCAGCGTCAACCCTTTGTAAAGAGTAAAATACACATTGAAATTCAAAGAAGGATTTTCTACTGAATTAAGGAACAATAGATAAGCCTCAATAGTCAATATTCAATATCATTGTTTAAAATAATAATGATAAGAGTAACAAAATCTAACAACTTTTCACTTAATTGCAGCAAACAGTGAACCATCCTACAAAATAAGTCCTGATGGGAAGCAGTGATGTAAATGAACCACCAGCAATTGGACAATCCTATATGAAGTAGACCATGCTTTCAATCTAAGTGAAATTGAGTGTAGAAATGGTAAATACTCCTCAACTCTAGACAGATGAAATTAAATTTCCATTTTTCCAGTTAAATAGAAAAGTTGGGTTGCTTCAAAAGTTATTCTTTTACGGTTCCACTCACATCATCACAACAACTCAATCTGAACATGATAAAGCTTCAATAATTCTTTAGATGTCATACCTTCAGAATCATTGACAAATATACACTTTGAAAAATTGCCTAAAGTGACGTGCATCAACAATCACCTGTCCAAAAAATTGACAAACATTTTGGCAAATTTATGGCGAAAATATGTCAAGAAACTCCTAGTTTTGCAATCTTCATCATGATAACTACTTAGGATTTGCTATATGGATCCTATTGCTTCATTTACAAGTAATATTCAGATAAAGCACTTTTAACTTAATTTTGCAATTCTTGTCTAACTGAAAAATGCATTGTAGGTTATTTAAGAACGTCCATGTTATTCGTGGCTAAAGTTTCCTAGCATAGATATGTGAGGAATCCTTTTCAAGAACCACAAGAGTACAACAAAGAAGAGAAAAAGAAACAAGTTACAAATCTTTAAAAAGCCTTCTCGGTACATATATGTTAGCCAACATGTAGAGGCTTGATGATCAATATGGCACTGGCTAGAGAATTAACAGAAGTATTACTGGAATATTGTCAATCATATCTTGGAGACTTAGTTTATCATCTTATGAAGGACACGGCAAAATATTGAATGGAATATTAAAAATGGGGGAGAAGGCAGGAATACGTAAGAGTACCAAGTCCGGCAGATATGCTATTGCATCCATGCCCAGCTCCAAATGCATCATAGTCACTCTCTGCTCGAGAAGTGAAACCTGAGAGACCTTTTTTTTGCTTAAGAGTATGCATAAGAGAGCGCCTCCCAGTCAGAATCTTATGTGCATTTGTCTGTATATGATGGAACAAAAATTTTCAATAAAGGATCTAGCATTGACATACAATGCAGTTGAAATTGAATCACTTTTAATTAACAAGAAAATAAAAAAGAACCTGTTCACCATCATCCCAAAGTATCTTGTCCATCGGTGCATGGAAAACATAATGTATCGCCACTGTCAACTCTACCACAGAAAGACTTGCTTTATAAGGTCTACGAGCATTTGACATAATGAAAGATATCTCAGAACGAATTTCAGTGGCCAATTGTTTTAATTCCTGCATTGCATTGGAATCAGCTCTCTCGAAGACAATTACAATTTGCAGCAAAAATCAAAAAGGCAACAGTTGTAGAACTAACATACTTTGTGAGACAGATTCTTCAAATGAACTGGTGTATCAATCATGTCTAATATAGGAGTTGGATCCTTTTCCCAAAAAAAATCACAAAGATCTGGTAGTGCACCTACTTGGCTGCACAAACTCTGTGAACAAATTTGTCAAAATAAAACTACTCAATAGAAGTCAGCATATAAAAAAAACTGCAAAATCTAAATACAATTACTACGTGAAACAGTGAGAGAAAAACAAGATAAAGGTATGCATTGACTTTAAGTATTTTCTAGTACTAGTGGACCTGTAATGGAAAAACAATGAGCATATCCAACTTAACAATACTCATTGCTTGCCACTTTGATAAGCAAACTGAGCACTGATACAATGTTCAAAATAAGTCTACAGCCACTTACTTTTACCCCAAGTCATAGCAACTACATGCACATTACTTCTTACATGAGACCCTAAATTAATACCAACTTGCTAATATGAGTTTGCTTACCACCTCTCGTTCTTTGAGGGAAGCCAAATAACAAGGACAACTGGCAGCAAAGTGAACAACAATGTGGACCAAACAGAGAACAAAAAGGATGTTGATTTGTAGTTATGAGTTCCCTTCCATGTTCCTATCTTTTGCCGAGAACCAGAGAGCTATTGGGTTCCTGTTCTTTCTTATTTTGGTTCCTCCTCTTCAGATACTGCAGTAGGAGTTTGAATGCTAAATAGCCACAGGATTTTTTGGTAGTCCTCTTCCCTGCTCTCTTTTCTGCTCTTCCTATCTTTCATAATGCACACTGCAATCCTTACGAAATGAAACTCAAGGGAATAACAGTTCTTCTTTATCCAACCCAATGTTATATGTGCCTACCTGAATTTTCAACTTTGAAACACATACAAATGCTCATTTTAAATATGATTCACTTAAATTTAGCCATTGAACCATACAAAGTGACAAATAGCTTTGTGCAATGTTATGGACATGCACATTCTCCCCCTTTGTCTAGATGTAAAACAAGCAAGTTGGAATATGGCTCCAATTTTCTAAAAAGGCAGGAAACAAGATTCCAATCAGCAGTATATGAATCCCAGAGAGTCACATATAAGGATGTTTAATAACAGAAATAATAACATATTCTAATCTGCAGAGTAAGCATTAAACAGAACCTTCACCTTCTGGGGATGTGCAGCAAAAGAATTTTCGTGAGCAACGAACTCTGATGTGTTCCTCTTAAAAAACTGCATAGTTCTGAAGAGTTCAGATTTGGACAGGAACCTGGACTCACCATGGAAGAATGACCTATGCCCAAATAAGCACTGCCAGGAGGAAGACGCCATTTGACGAACAAGACACCTAGAATTTGCAAATAAACAACTGCACCGATTATAACTACTTTTGTAGGGAAAAAAAGATTTCCTAATCTAAAACTATGAGAAACAAATCAACATATAGGCATATAAAACAATGCAATCTTTCTCAAAAACTTAAAGAGCAAAGAAAAAAAATTACGCCGATTTTTCCTTTTTGGAAGACAAACATCTAGAAATTAAAGCACCATGTAACGCACAACCAAAACACGAATCGATTTGGAACATTTTATAGGAAATGAATAGCTCCATGAGCTATCACTGTATCACTGACTATAAACACCAAATAATGATAAATGTTCAGCCTCTACATGGATCCCCACATTGAGATCAATGGAAAGATAAAATCCATGAATCCGACCCAATAATTCGGAAAAAACGAGGCTTGATGATGCAGATAACGACTCACTCTTTCTGTGAATAGGGACATCAAATCCGAAATCACAACCTGTCAAAAAATCCACTAAAAAGAAGCTAAAAGAACAAAACTTGGGCGCTTTATCTGTCAAAATCAGGGGTTACTATTCCGGAGCAAAATTAGGATTCAGAAACAAGAATTTAAACATAGCCCTAAAGATGGAAGATTTCCCTTCGCCACAGGTCGCAAAACCAGCGATCAGCAATGCTGATAAACCAATCACGACAGGCACGGAAGAATCTAAGACGAACTAGAGACGCTAAAATCAACAGAGATCGAATAATCACCTCGAAATCACATGGATCTCACTGCGGCGAGCATGGAGAAGGGCGGCGAGCATGGAGAAGGGCGGCGAGAGACGAAGAAGCTCCCGAAGAGCAGAAATAATAACACGAAACGCACACGTGTCAGTCTCCGGATAGAAGGACTACCTGGCCTGATAAAGCACCACACGCTCCGCCTCTCGCATGTTCAACGCGGAGCTCCGTTTCCTCCGTCGATCGGTCATTGGACGGTCGAGATGGTTCCTCGTAGTATGATCGAGATTTTAACCGTTAAGTCACGTAATAAGTACAATGATTCCGACGGACGCCGGCCGTCTCGTGAAACTTGGGGGCATAAATATATTCACTTTGCCCCCTTCATTATAACTTATTCCTATTCTTTTACAAAATTTTATTTAGCTGTAAATTTTTAGAATTCTTTTCAATTTAGCATAAATTAATGTATAAAAATTAGAAAAACTTTTATTTTTTAATCGAAAGGAGACGTTCCTTTTCATTTATTATGGAGAGAACATTCTATCAGTTAATTGTCCTAAAATCCTCATGTAAAATTTTAATTTTATCTAAGAATATTTATTTCAATTTATTAATTCATATCAATTTATTTAATTCACTATATATACATAATTTTATATAATTATACTCAATTAAACTACATATAAAATAGATTATATATCTACATAGATGATGTTGATTGATCTATTATAAATAATATTCAATTGAATAGAAAATATATTAAATTTTAATTTAAATGATGCTGAATTTATATTATGAATTTTTTGTACCTATATTTTACTATATACCTAAAAAACATGTGTACAGGGCTGATGTTAAATTTAGGAGGAACGATACTTCATTATAGACTTCTTGTACTTATATTTTACCATATACCTAAAAATTATGTATAGATAGTGTACTAAATTTGAATTTAAATGATACTGAATTTAGAAGAATTATACCTCTTTTTGACAAATGATACCTCATTTTAGATTTTTTGTACCTATATTTTGTAACAGTCCCTCAGAATGTGTGCACAGATAGTAAATTAGGTGAATTGGTGTGGATTAGGGAGTTGAAACAAATATTCTACATAGGGACGGGCAAAATTGAAACATTGCATGGGGAGTTTAGGACAATTTACCCACATTCTATCATACATTTTTATTTTCAAAATTACTCTTATTTTTAATATTATTGTAGCACCTATGATTTATAACTACGACAATATAAACACTTCAACTTTGATCAATACTAATATATTGTGGTATAACTATAGTTTATAGTTGCTATAATATGAGCACTTTGTCTTAGGAAGTGGCGTAGACGATGTGTGTATAACATTTTTAGTGTACTAACTAAGGGTTTAATCTCATAAGAACTCATGATCTGGAATTCACTCCACCATACGCCTTTTGCCTATGTATTTGAATTTATCTCCCTCCATACCTGTGAGGTCGGCTCTAGGGGAGTTATTAAGATGACAGAGGTCACCTTAAAATATCAATACTTCACCCCCACGGATGGCACAGTTGGTATTGCATGTAGTGTTGTTGCAATAAGTTATGGGTCGATTCCTAACGTGTGTGAAATGCATCGCAGGTCACCTGACCCCATGCAAAGGGTCTCTGTATTGAGTAAAAGCCCTTGTGATTTACGTCACTTTTGGATCACATTGGACAATCTTAGAGAGACCCCCGAGGTGAGGGTTATCGCATTCTACTATTACAATATGAGCACCTCATCTCTTATCAACCTTATATCATAACAATTACAATTCATAACTTTACAATATAAACATTTTATCTCTAATTAAAACGGATCAATATCAACATGTAGCTACAAAATAGTTACTATAATATAGACAGTTTATTTCTTATCAATAATAACTATATGATCATATAACTGTATAGTTGTAGTGGTTACAAAATTATATTATTATAATTGTTTAGTAATTATGATTTTATAACTGTCATAAAAATTTAAAAAATATAAATAATTCTAAAATAATAAAATATAGGATGAAATGTTAAAATAAAAAAAAAAAAAGTACATAACTCTCCTACCGTAAATTGAAATATACTTATGAAGAATCATTTAAGCGGCTTAAATTTATTATTCCACTTGAAAAAAAATCCAATAATAAGTCACAATTAAAATTTAAATGTTTATTAACCTCTTAAGAGTGTAACTAGTGTGATGTACCCGTAAATTTTTTTTATAAAATTGAATCGATAATCCCAAACTTAACATTACCAATCTTATTAATATTTCTTTTTCACGTAACGAATCCGGGCTAACCCGAAACGTTCCCTTGATGTGAGGACCTAAGGTGAAAGGCATCATTTTGATTTTTCTATCTCTCCTAAAGTAATAATAAATTAAGAGATGTGACAATAAAAAAAATAATTTTTGCCGGAATTCTTAAAGTTGGGAATGGATTTATTAAAGCACGAAACACGTTGTAGCACGTGTAACGTGTTTGGAGTTAAAGGCGGACAATAAAGTTGACGATTTGCAAATAGGTAAACAAGGAGTGGTAAAGTATAAAAAACCGTTTCACATCGTGCCTAATGGAACCTTCTGGCTGCTGCGCAATGAGACATGCCGACCGGCACTTTTCGTGTCTGGACCGATTACGTAACCGGTCTGGTCCAATGACTAATTAATATTTAGAATATTTGTAAATTGCGCATTTAAGCGACGTAATTATCATCTTGAAAATCAAAGTGCCTCTTAATTATCTATATCTTTAAAATGACAACTCTCTTTTAAAAATATTAAAATAATATTTTAATATTTAAATTATTATTATTTTCTTGTTTGACAGAAAATAAGAGTTAAAAAACTAAGAATATTAAAATCAATATTCCAACATTAAGTGTCACTTTGATTCTAGAGTCGATGGTGGTTGGGAATTAATAATTTTATCATTTAAAATTGCCGATTCAATGATTTTCATAAAGTCGATTTTTAACTTTAGTTGTCTTATGGGTTACTGTTTGAAATTCATCATTCGCGACAATTTAAAATTATTATTTTTTTAAAAAAAATATTTAAAAAATTATAAATTAATTAGTTAGGTTAGTAATTAAAATGTCGAGAACAAGCTCAAGACTAAGCGTTCTCTAGGTTGGGCCCTGCTTGGCTCCGCTACATCGATGATCCTCCCACATCACTTTCGGAGTTGATCACGATCTCACTTGCTGATGCTACCTCTTGTCCCTTGACAGGAGAAGTACTCCTGAAATCGGATAATGGAAGTGATGATGAAGTCAATGGCTCAATTGTGGATCTAGTATGTGTGCTTACCCTCTCACCCTTCCATTATCACCTAACAGTCAACCTGTGCCACTCAATGCACTCGGAACCAGAAGTCGTGCAAGCCAACTTTGCTCGTCAATGTGCATAGTACCCGTCATCGCCTCACCAAAAAAGTTGTGCCGTTTTATCTTCATCTCCCATGGCGGCTAAATCCTCGATCTCTCGACCCTTCGCTAGTGTTTCAGTTTAAAAATCTCACCACGATGACGCAACAGGGCTAAAGAACAATAACATCAAGGCATTTTCATAGATTTCTTATTGTAGCGGCGCAATTTCCTATAGAGAATAGCAAACATCAAAAGGTTATTAAAGAAAAAAATAATTAGAGAATAAAAAAAATAATAGATAAAAAGATAATTTGAGAATCTCCTCATACCTTCTCCGTCCTTTACTTTTATAGTAAGAAAATCCTAGAGTCTTCCTCCCATAAGGGATCATTAATGAGTTATTAAAAAAATGTAGTTACCTTACATTAACACCACCTAGTGTCATCTTACGGATATGAAGGAACATCAATACAAGTACACAAGAGTTAGGCGCATAGTAGGATAAACCCTAGGTCATCAGTTCCTGAGAATCGACTCCTGGTCATCACGTCAAAGATGTCATGCACACAGTGCCTGCGCTATGCCCTAGAAGCATTAATGGGTTATTAAAGAATCCTAAGAAGAACACCCTAGAGCTTCCCCCCATTAAGTGATCATAATCTTTGCGTTGACCAAGTCCTAGAAAATGCCATCCAGACTTATCCATTGACTGAGTCAAGGTCCCGCGACGTGGGCCTTTACTTACTTCCCGAATCACAAGTCTCCCCTTTAAGTCCAGTCGAAAAAGGGTGTAAGCTGACTGACTGGATGAGTATTTTATACAACGGTCATCCGGGTCCATGTGGTCGAGTACCTCAAGCTATAGCTGTCGAACCTTAGGAGAAAAACCAATCCACAACTGAGTCCCTAACAAAGGAAATACTTAATCCATAACTATGTCCGAGTCGAGAGAAAATAATAAACTCGATATAAAAACTCCCGAATACTCGTGTAATGGGAGAGAAAATTACTCAATTTGCGACTATGTCTGAATCGGGAAAGAATAATAAAGTCAATCTTATGACTCCCGAGTGCTAGTGAAGTTGGAAAGAAAATAATTTGATCCATGACTATATCTAAGTTAGGAGAGAATAATAAAGTCAATCTCACGACTTTCGAATACCTACAGATTTGGAGAGAAAAAGAAGCTCAATCCCGTGACTCTCAAGTGTCCGCAAGGTCAAGGAGAAAATAAGAGGCTCAATCCTATGACTCTTGAGTGTCCGCAAAGTCAAGGAGAGAATAAGAGGCTCGATCTCGTGACTCCCGAGTGTTTGCAAAGTCAGGAAGAGAATAACAGGCTTGATCCCACGACTCTTGAGTGCCCGCGAAATCGGGGAGAAAATAAGAGACTCGATCCCGTGACTCCCAAATGTTCATGTAGTTAGGGAGAGAATAAAAAATTTGATCTCGTGACTTCTAAGTATCCATAGAGTCAGAGATAGAATAACTCGATTAAATAAAACTTATTATGTTTGTGCCATTCAAAAAAACTTCCTTGACTCTAAATTCTTAGTTGCTGGTGTGTCAATAGCAACTTGCAAAGATTGAGCTTTTCGTTAATGCAACATATGCCACAGTAGCTCGATAGAGTCCAGCTAACCTCATAGGATAATCCGAGATGGTAAGTGGTGGTTACGTTTGTAGCTGAGAATGTGGGGTCGAACCACAGGGATGTTGGGCGTAAATCTCCGGACTTGTGTACCTCATCCCACCCACCACTTGCCCTCTCAGTTACCATGATTTACCTCCCTCGTGATGACTTTAAGTTGGGTGCAACAGAGACGCTGGGGATAAACGATTTCATCTTTTTACAAACGATAGAGTCTAGCTAAAGCATTAGATTTGCTATGAATGATTGTAAGGTGATACCACTTTCCTTCTCCCACTTCTATGTCCAAAAAAGATAAAAGAGCGAGAGCTACTTGTAGCTAGAGTTAAAATGCCATGAAAGTGGAGTTTTACATATAATGTGTTTCCATTATTCACTGCTCTGATAGAAAAAAAAATATATCATCCAAAAAATTCAAAGCTCAGGAGAAAATAGCCTGAGTATCCCTAGCACTTCCTTGATTAGCAAAGCATGAGTAAACGATGGAGAAGAACTCTCTAGAAATGGGTCAACAAGAGAGCAATGCATCCAACCAATGCACATAACTCGCGGTAGGGAAATCTATAACTTGATCATCATGTCAATAAACTAGGGAGATTCCATTAAAATTGGATCTTTTATATGAACTTGCCAGTGAAAAATCTGGTTGTAGGCTGATCGAAACCACATCAGTGCTTTTTTGGTTGACTATTTTATAATAGTGATTATAATAATAGGTGGTCAATCCCCAAGCATTAGAGTTCCTTCAAACTATCTTCGTAATCCATATTATGGTTCATTATGTTAATCCCATGCTCCTGTTGTCACGCCTCAAGGGTAAGATTGTCCTATAAAAATTGAACAATACTTCTCCTGTAATAATGACTGATCCGGTTGTAAGAATGGGGGACCCCCATCTGGTGGAGTCGACGCCACGTGGAAGTCAAAGTGGCAGGTGTCCGGCCGGAGAAGGGTGGGTCCGACCGGCCTGCCGGTGTCGTATCGGTGGTCAAAGGCGCCCTGACGGGAGTCAGGGTTTCGACGCTCAGTAGACAGATTGCAAGGCCGAGCAGACGTCACGCTCGGCCAAAGACATTAGGAAACATACTGCTACCGGTCTCCACAGAACACGCTACCAAGAGTCTCCAAGTAAATTATCGTATGCGGCCGGCTGGACGTTGATGAGGCCGGCCGACCGGACGACAGATCAGGAGCAGGGGAAAAGGACAAGAGACGTCTCTCTGACAATGGTCATGTTCAGGCCATACTCCAAATCTTATGACCAGGGGTTCCGATGTCCCATCGAGGACATACTGGTGCTGTAGCAGTATGGGTCAGGTAAGCTCGCTGACAAGCCCATACCGGGATATGGGCTGAGGACACGTGTGTGCCTCGATCAGTGTACTCACGCTCCTTCCTAGCTCTATATAAGAGCCCTCATACCTTCACCGAAATAGGGGGTTTTTTTTGGAGGTATTCTACGATTCTCGGATCCACTTTCTTGCTGTGAGCTTTGCCTGACTTGAGCGTCGGAGGGTCGCCGCCGGGTACCTCCCCGGCCCGACTTTTGTGCAGGATCGCCGGAGCTTCGTTCGACTAGCCGGAAGTTCACTCCAACGATTGGGAGCGTGCCGCGTGCCCAGTGTCCCTTGGTTCAGCGATTCGGACAGGATCAAATTGGCGCCGTCTGTGGGAACGCTCCTGCATCCGAACGGAAACAATGGACGAGGCTGGACGACAACACTCGGTGACGCTTTCTACGGAGGAACTCGACGCTCTGGTCGAAATTAGGGCCGCCAAGCTTATGGAACAAAAACAGAAAGCAGTAGCCGAGCGGCCGGAGCAGCAAGCAACGTCTGCGTCTGGTGGCCGAGCGGAAGCACCGCAAGCCACCGTTGCATTTCCACGGGTTCTATTCCGCACTCCTGCAACCGTACCAGCTCATAGGGATAGGGGATCCTCTTCGGATGAAACGCCTAGACGAGACGAGAGAAAAGGGAAAGCCCCCCGAGCGGACTCATCTCCCGAGCGGACCAATCGCCAATTCTCGGAGGCTATTCTACGAGACCCTCTACCCAAGCACTACGTGCCTCCGACGATAGGCGAGTACAATGGAACAACGGACCCGGATGACCATCTGGGTAAGTTTGACAACACAGCCACGCTCCATCAATACACCGATGGAGTGAAATGCCACGTCTTTCTTACCACTCTCTCGGGATTTGCTCAACGGTGGTTCCGGAGGTTGCCGGACGGATCCATCACGAGCTTCAAGGAATTCCGAACGGCCTTCCTCCACCACTTCACCAGTAGTCGGCGGTATCAAAAGACAAGTGTCAGCTTGTTCGCCATCAAGCAAGAGCCGAGAGAATCGCTTCGAGCTTACATTCAGCGATTCAACCAAGTGGCGATGGACATCCCAACGGCCACTTCGGAGACGATGATGAACGCCTTCACACAAGGCCTTGCGGATGGGGACTTCTTCCGGTCGCTCATCCGAAAGCCGCCCCGAGATTATGATCACATGCTACATCGAGCCAACGAATATATAAATGTGGAAGAAGCGCAAGCCGCTCAGAAAAAGGAAGCTCCAGCCGAGCGGGCATCTACTCATGCCGAGCGGGCATCTACTCATGCCGAGCGGAAACAGCACACCGCTCAGCAGCCCCCTAGAGGACCGAGGGCCGATGCAATCCGATCCCCCCATGCCAGATCTCACGTACAAGAGGTGGCTGCCGCTCGGCCCAAGCCAAAGAAGAGGTGGACCCCTATGTTCTGCACCCTCCATCAGACGGATACGCACAACACGAGGGATTGCCGAAGCCTTCCCTTTGTATCCAATCCTGTTCCCAGGAAAGCCGAACGACGATCTCCTCCCATCGACAGGAGACATAGGACCCATGAAACGGACCGGACCCGCACCGAGAGACGACATCAGCAGACACCCGAGCGGCATCGATCTCCAAGGCAGGAGAATCGCCGGGCGTCCAGAGAACGGTCACGACCGTCCGCTCGGGAAGAGGAAAACCGGAACAATACTTCCCGGGGCGAAATCAGCGTTATTGCCGGCGGACCGACCGGAGGAGACTCCAATCGAGCCAGAAAGGCGGGCGTCCGAGCCAAGAGAGCGGGCAAGTGGACCCAAAATCAATTTTGGGCCTGGGGACTTGGAAAGAGTTGAAGTACCCCACGATGACGCTCTCCTCATCAAAGCGGTAATAGCCAATTACATTATTCACCGCGTCTTTGTTGACACAGGAAGCTCAGTCAACATCATATTTAAGAAGGCGTTCAATCAGCTACAAATTGATCAAGCCGAGCTGCTACCCATGACGACCCCCCTCTACGGGTTCACGGGTAATGAAGTCCAGCCGGTCGGACAAATCTGGCTGGCTATCTCTCTTGGAGAAGAGCCGCTCAGGAGGACGCGGATAGCAAACTTCGTGGTGGTGGACTCTCTCTCATCATACAACGTCATTTTGGGGCGACCGGCCCTCAGCGATTTCCGGGCGGCCGTCTCCACCTTCCACCAGAAGATCAAGTTCCCTGTCGAAGACAAAGTGGGAGAAGTACGGGGAGATCAACTGGCAGCTCGGCGATGCTACGTCGAGATGGTCCGAGCAGAGGCCAATGCCGCTCGGAAGGCGCCCCGAATCGAGGTAAACGCCATCACCGAAAAGCCTCCTGCTTTAATTTATGATGAAAAGGAGGAAGTTCAAATCCATCCGACCCGATCGGAAGCCACGACTTTTATCGCCTCTGATCTGGAGGAAGAACAGAAGGAGAAGCTGATCCAATGCCTCCAACGAAATCATGATGTCTTCGTCTGGTCGACACATGAGTTACCCGGAATTTCGCCAAGCCTGGCGCAGCATGAGTTGCATGTCCAACCGGACGCTCGGCCAGTAAAACAGAGGAAAAGAGATTTCAGTGTCGAACAAAATGCCATCATCCGGGCGGAGGTAGAAAAACTTCTGAAGGCCGGCCACATACGCGAGGTGCAGTTCCCGAGCTGGCTGGCCAACGTAGTATTGGTCTCCAAGCCGAGCGGCAAGTGGAGGGTTTGCATCGACTTTCGAGACCTAAACAAAGCATGCCCCAAGGATTTCTATCCTCTGCCCCGGATAGATCAGCTGGTGGACTCTACGGCCGGCTGCGAATTAATTTGCATGCTTGACGCCTACCAAGGATATCATCAAGTGCCGCTCGCCCGGGAAGATCAAGAAAAAGTAAGCTTCGTTGCTACAATGTGATGCCGTTCGGATTGAAGAATGCCGGGGCCACATATCAACGCTTGATGAACAAGGTGTTTAAGGAGCAGATCGGGCGGAATCTGGAAGTTTATGTGGACGACATTCTTATCAAATCCGTCCGAGCGGCCGATCTTTTCAAGGACATGGAAGAAACCTTCCGAACACTGCGCAAATATGGAGTCAAGTTAAATCCCCAGAAGTGTTTATTTGGGGCGAAAGGAGGACGTTTTCTGGGGTACATAGTGACCGAGCGGGGAATCGAAGCAAATCCCAGCAAGGTGAAGGCTCTACAAGACATGCCGCCTCCAAGAAATACAAGGGAAGTGCAGCGTCTGACCGGTCGGATAACTGCACTGTCCAGATTTATCTCTAAAACCGCCGACCGGAGCCTACCATTCTTCAAGATACTGCGCAAGGCTACTAAGTTCCAGTGGGATGAAGAATGCGACCGAGCGTTCGAAGAATTGAAGACATATCTTAATTCTCTGCCTGTACTTGCCAAGCCGGTCGGGGGTGAGTCACTCTATATTTATCTGTCTTCAACTGAGCATGCTGTAGGCTCAGCACTTGTGAGGTCGAGCGGTGAAGAGCAGCCGGTGTATTTCCTGAGCCACATTTTAAAAGACGCTGAATCTCGTTATACCGGGCTCGAAAAGCTAGCTTTCGCTCTGGTTCTCGCCGCTCGGCGACTTCGTCCATACTTCCTGGCGCACACAATCGTGGTCAAAACCAATAGCCCGCTCGGACGTGTGCTATTAAATCCAGAGGCATCAGGACGGCTCATCAAATGGACGACGGAGCTGAGTGAATTTGATATCCAATATCAGACCCGCTCGGCGATCAAAGCACAATCCTTGGCCGATTTTGTGACTGAGGTGCAAAGGTCGGAGCCAGAAGCCATGTGGAAGATATTTGTGGACGGATCGTCCACTCGGCTCGGGAGCGGTATTGGTGTGATACTGCTATCTCCGCAAGAAGAAAAGATGCACCTATCCGTCAGGCTAGATTACAAAGCTACTAACAATGAAGCAGAGTATGAGGCCCTCGTAGCCGGATTGCAGGCAGCACGGCATGTGGGAGCCGGTCGGGTGACACTCTACTCTGATTCACAGTTGGCCGCTCAGCAACTTTCCGGCACCTTTGAAATCAACTGTGTTCGGCTCAAGCTCTACGCTGAGGCCTTTGCAAAACTCAAAGCTACTTTCCGAGAGGTGCTTATTCAGAAGATTCCCCGAACAGAGAACCAGGCGGCCGATGAGTTAGCCAAACTCGCGAGCTCAATAACGCCGGTCGCCATGCAGCAACCAATTGAAAAAACGCTGCTGGTGGCACATGTCGACCGGATGCAAGGCCTCACGTTTCCAAGTGATTGGAGGACACCTGTTATAGAATTCCTCCGTTCGGGCACCACACCATCCGATGAATATGCAGCCCGGCTCCTCCGAAGAAGAGCCGGTCGGTTTACACTCATCGGAGATCAGCTTTACAAGAAAGCTTTCTCGCGCCCGTTGCTGAAATGTGTAAGCTCGGAGGACTCAGCTTACATCCTCCAGGAAGTACATCAGGGATCATGCGGGGGTCATCCGGGCGGGCGCTCATTGGCCAAGAAGATCCTCTTGGCCGGATACTTTTGGCCAACTTTACAAACAGATGCCGCTCGGACAGTATCTACCTTGTCACGCCCCCAGAGGAGTCCCTGTCCGAGAAAATTTCGGCAGCATCTCCCCTGTACGACGGACAATCAAAAATTTCTACAAGCACTAAATACTCAGCCACAGGCGGCTGGAATCATAACAATAAATAAAATCAATCACCACGCAGTTTATATATATATTCAGCCTCTGGCTGACACAACCACGCAGTAATAATACTCTGACTCGAAATCCACCCTACTCCACTACACTCGTAAAGCTCAAATCCGACAAACTTACCTCTTCTGCCGTCCAGGCAGGCATGTAATAGAATAAAACCAAATCCAATTTCATCGACATCATAAAATCCATACAACGTCCATAGGTGGAATAAATCTAAAACATAACAAGTTTTAAATAGTCTATAACAGAAAAGAAACCAAAACGGAAACCAAATCCTATCCTCGAGGTCTGCAGGGACCAACAACTCGAACTCTCTCCGACAGATCAACCCGAAAATATCAACAATGGAGGCGGGTGAGTCCAACACTCAGCAGTACAATTGATATGCAAAGTAAAGAAATAACACCTAACACTAATCATGCGTACCCCTGATATAAGGAAGATATAAATATGCATCTGAAGTAAACAGGAGAATGTACTAACCAGTCCCGAGTATAAGGTCAAGCAGTCCGAGTGATATAGGAATCCTGGATGCATGTCAAACATAGGCATCCAAACAATATGCAGATATAAATGAGAAAGCACAAACACAGCAATAAATGCATCATGCATATGATGCCAATGATGCGCCCTGGTCACCCCCCGACGATCATCTCATACAAAAGTGAGGCCGAGTGGGTAGGTCAGTGACAACCATGCACTCTGTCGTCACTACTCCGATGAGTGACCGAGTGGACGGATGTCGGAGTACACCTATCCTCCTACCCCAAATCATAGATGGGGAGCGCAATGCTCTCAACTCCGGTACTCAAAGACGGGAGGAATCCTGCGGATAACACGTTGTGTCACACTACCCATGAGCGGACCAACGGTGCCTAACAGAGTCCCTGCTGCAACACACTCCTGAATCGACCACTAACCCATGAGTGGTGGTGTGTGCAGATCCATGTAACTGGCGATGTGCTCAGCAATAATGGAGCGGACTATCGCACAGCATGCAATCATGCAAATGATGCATGGCAATAACCATATAAACATCCTGATCTAATCCATATATATAGAAATGTGCACCCTAGGTCAAAGAATCATATCAAATCAAGGTACACAGAAGGTATAAAAACCTAGGTCCTGAACATGGTCAAGCATGGCATATCACTACCCCTATAAGCATGTATAAACAGGTAAAAATATACCTGAGATGCAAAACCAATCAATCAATCAAGCATGTAAGATTTGGGTAGTGATTAACCGAAAACAGATAAGAAACACAATTAATGCAACATGTTAATTTAATTACTAAGCATATCAAATGACATAAGTCAAAAGTACCCGCCTCCAATAAAATGGTCCAAATCCTGACTCCGAGATACTCGTCTCGCGTCAAAGTCCTGTGTCACCATATTTAATTTAGTTAATTCTATCATGCCTTCATTAACTAAACCAAATCATAATTTCATTATTCAATTAGAGTTAACTCACTAACCCTAACCCTTTCCACAACTACAATGGATTAGGTATCTCCAATTATCTACAATCAAATTGTGTCAGATTAATACATGAACTTGATACCTAACCATGTAATCTATATTTATTCTAATAACAATGCTCTTACTTCTATCCAAAACTCACCAAGAAACAGTGGGACAGTATTGATTCCAGCAGCAAGCTACAGTTTTTCCTCGAATCTGGCCGGAAGTGACAATATCCCTGCACAACTCAGTTTGATTGGCAGATTTAGCAAGGATAACACCCTACTACTAAATCCAAATATACAAGGAAAAATCTACCTCCAATCCGGCCACCGGTAATCCTAATTCAGCACTATCACAGTAAACTTACGTGACTGAATTGACAAAAGGGGAGAGATGTGCCACCGAACTCGAACCCTAGGTCAAATCTGAAATGCCCGGAATGAAAGAGGCGCCGGCGGCTAGCTAGGGCTCGAGCACAGCAAAGATGAAACTCGTCGTCGATGCTGCTCCGCGCGGCGTCGGCTCTGTGGTGGCGGCAGAGGAGAGGAGAAGAGAAGAAGGCGGTCGGGCGGCGCCAGGTGGCTAGGGCACCGAGGGGTCCGGCTCGGGAGGAAGAAAAGGATCGACTGCCGGCGTTCGGGAGGAAGCAACCGCCAGCCGGCGGTTAGGGCAGAGAGGAGGAAAATCGGCGGCGTCGGGGAGAAGGGCTCGGACTCGCGGAAGAGGAAAGAAACGGCGACAAAAGCAAAGGGAAAAAGAAATAAGAAAATAAAAAGGAAAAGAATATATATATGAAATCTTTTCCTCGCTTAAATCGGGTAGCCTAAACAGGCTTTTCCGGACCCCGTTCTTGTTCCCGTGAACCCGTCCATACGAGCTCCGAAAAATTCCCGAAAAATTCCCAAAAATTCCGGAAAATTCCCTTATTAATATTTGTCATTTTTCCGGTATTTTACAACCTGCCTTTCATGCCAGAAGTATCACAACTTCTCCCACCGACCGGCTGAAGAAATGAAGGCGTCAAGCGTCTCATGCCCGTTCGACCAATAGGGAATGGATATTGTAGGTCCATTTCCGATGGCAACCGGGCAGAGGAAATTCTTATTAGTGGCGGTAGACTACTTCTCCAAGTGGGTGGAGGCCGAGCCGCTGGCAAAGATCACCGAACAAATGGTTAAAAAATTCATCTGGCAACACATCATCTGTCGGTTCGGCATCCCGCGGCGACTTGTGTCCGACAACGGGCGGCAATTCACAGGGAAGTTGCTTGAAGATTGGTGCAATAGCTATGGGATTGAGCAACACTTCACATCCGTGGCTTATCCCCAGAGCAACGGTCAAGCCGAGGTGACCAACCGGGAAATTCTCCGCATTCTGCGCACTCGGCTCGACAATCTCGGAGGAAGCTGGCCAGATGAGGTATCGGGCGTCTTGTGGGCCATCCGAACGGCTCCAAAGGAAGGAACAGGCGTCACCCCTTTCCACCTGGTATATGGTGGCGAAGCGGTCATTCCTGTTGAAGTCGGGGTCGAATCTGCTCGGATTCAAAGCTATGATGAGGATAACGCCGAGCGGAGAAACATGGAGCTGGATTTGGTCGACGAAGAGCGTGCCAAGGCATCCGTTCGGCTGATGGCATACCGTCAGCGGGTGAAGCAAAACTACAACCGGCGCGTCATTCCCAGATCATTCCAGGTCGGGGACCTTGTCTGGAAGAAAGTCAAGCCGGTCGGCGACGTCGGCAAGCTTGAAGCCCCATGGGCAGGTCCCTTCAAAATCATTGAAAAGCTCCGCTCGGGCGCGTATTACTTGGAAGAAGAGGACGGTCGGCAGCTAGACAGACCGTGGAGCGCGAACCACCTCCAGCCTTACCGGGCGGGGTGAAAGGTGTATCACTGTAAATCACCCTGTGTACTTCATTTTTCGACTGAATGTTTGAAATGCAGAAATGAAAAGTCAAAGGAGCAAATACAAGGCATTATCATCGTAAATCGAAGGCCCCGTACCGTTCGGACGGAGGTAAATTATCTGAGCCAAAATGTTCGACGAAGCGGACCCTGAGCCGTCCGGCCAGAAGTACGTGCTCCACGCTGGGTAAGAGGTGCGCTAAATATAAATTTAGGTATTTTTTGGTCGCCTATATGCTTGCGATGCAGGAAGCACAAAGATAAAAATACATTGAGCATTCTCCGCTGAACGGTTCACCGTTCGGCCAGGGCATATTTATTGTCCGATCCAGTGGTTCGACATCGAAGACCCCGAGCTGTTCGGCCGGGCTGCATACTATTATGGCAGGATGGGAAACCAAAACCCTGCGCCGGTCAGGATGATAGAGGGAGGTTATTGCCAGATAACGAAGGCTTGAGCCGCTCGGCCAGGTACATTTTAGCCGAGACTACCTCGAGGAGAATTATATACGAGAGCCGCGCCGACCGGCTATAAAAACCGAGCCGTCGAGCTCCGACGATAAATATCAAGAGACGAGCCGGCGTCTATAAATAATCCGAGCGGATGAACCGACGAGCTCCGTCGTTAAAGATCAAGAGCCGCGCCGACCGGCTATAAATATCCGCGCCGACGAGCACCGTCGTTAAAAATCGAGAGCCGCGCCGACCGGCTATAAAAACCGAGCCGACGAGCTCCGACGATAAATATCAAGAGACGAGCCGGCGTCTATAAATAATCCGAGCGGATGAACCGACGAGCTCCGTCGTTAAAGATCAAGAGCCGCGCCGACCGGCTATAAATATCCGCGCCGACGAGCTCCGTCGTTAAAGATCAAGAGCCGCGCCGACCGGCTATAAAAACCGAGCCGTCGAGCTCCGACGATAAATATCAAGAGACGAGCCGGCGTCTATAAATAATCCGAGCGGATGAACCGACGAGCTCCGTCGTTAAGAGCCGCGCCGACCGCTATAAATATCCGCGCCGACGAGCTCCGCTTAAAGATCAAGAGCCGCTACCGACCGCTATAAAACCGAGCCGCCGAGCCCGACGATAAATATCAAGAGACGAGCCGCCTATAAATAATCCGAGCGGATGAACCGACGAGCTCCGTCGTTAAAGATCAAGAGCCGCGCCGACCGCTATAAATATCCGCGCCGACGAGCTCCGCTAAAGATCAAGAGCCGCGCCGACCGCTATAAAACCGAGGTCGAGCCGACGATAAATATCAAGAGACGAGCCAGTGTCTATAAATAATCCGAGCGGATGAACCGACGAGCTCCGTCAAAGATCAAGAGCCGCGCCGACCGGCTATAAAAATCGAGCCGCCGAGCTCCGACGATAAATATCAAGAGACGAGCATAAATAATCCGAGCGGATGAACCGACGAGCACCGTCGTTAAAAATCGAGAGCCGCGCCGACCGGCTATAAATATCCGCGCCGACGAGCTCCGTCGTTAAAGATCAAGAGCCGCGCCGACCGGCTATAAAAACCGAGCCGTCGAGCTCCGACGATAAATATCAAGAGACGAGCCGGCGTCTATAAATAATCCGAGCGGATGAACCGACGAGCTCCGTCATTAAAGATCAAGAGTCGCGCCGACCGGCTATAAATATCCGCGCCGACGAGCTCCGTCGTTAAAGATCAAGAGACGAGCCGGCGTCTATAAAACCTCCGAGCGCCGGCGTCTATAAATAACCGAGCGGAATACCGACGAGCTCCGTCGTTAAAGATCAAGAGACGAGCCGGCGTCTATAAACCCTCCGAGCGGAATACCGACGAGCACCGTCGTTAAAAATCGAGAGCCGCGCCGACCGGCTATAAATATCCGCGCCGACGAGCACTGTCGTTAAAAATCGATAGCCGCGTCGACCGGCTATAAATACGCCGACTAATGTCCGAGAAGTTCGCCATCAATATTGCCCGAACAACTCTATGTTCCGCTCGGTTCAATGCCCAAAAGTGCTGGTCGGCTTACGGCAAGAGATCCTTGCTAGCAAAACGTAACGTTACGCATCCGGAATATTTGCCCGAGCGGAAGAGCATGGCAACACAATAACAAAATGACATTGCAAAAAGATTGAGTACACGAAAGGAAATCATTGCATTAAAAATAAAAACTTAGGCCGGGCAGCCTAAGTACAAAAGGGAGCCGAGTGGCCCAATTACATAAATTACTCGATATAATCGTAAAGGGTCTTGGGGATGTCATCTAAGAGCGCCACCTGATCGCTGGCTGGAATATTGGTGGACTCCGGAAGAAGGCCCTTCGACTTCAGATAGGTCATAGTGGCGGCCATGGCCAAGTCAAAGGCTGAGTACATCCGCTCGCAAATTTTCTCCGAAAATTCGGGCGATCGGATGTAGCCCTGCTGCAGAGCAGCGACTCGGCTCGGCTCGGCATCCTGATATTCTTTGAAAGCCGCCTGAGAGCCTGTGAGGGCTTCGTTCAGATTCTTAAGTTTTTCAGCGTCGATCAGACGGGCCGCCTTCTCCTCACCGAGCTGCTCCATCAGCTCCTTTATTTTCTGCTCTAGGCCCCGAGCCTCAACGTTCTTTTTCTCCAGATCGGAGATGGCCGTGTTTTTCCGATTGGTGGCCAAGGTTATCTTTGTTTCGAGCGACTTGACCTGTCGCTCGTACTCGGCCAGATGGTGAGCCTGGTCGGCTGTTTTCTTCCGCTCGGACGCCAGCAAGGATTGAGCATTCTTCAACTCCTTCTGCTGCTCGGCATACGAAGGGCCATGCGAGCCGGACGGACCACCTGCCGCCTTCAGTTGCCTTATCTCCTCTTCTGCCATAACCAGGCGGTTGGCGACGGCTATCTCTTCCACCCACCGCTGATGCCAAGGCAAATTGTTAAAGGCCGAACGGAAAAATGCAAGTGAAACTTCAGAGATACACACTTACCCCCGTGGATGCCTGCATGTGGCTATTCGCCAAGTTCCCGAGGGGGATCAGTGCCATGCGTGCCCGAGCGTCGGCCCACATCTCGGCCAGAGGCCCTTTTAGGGTGATGGTGTGCTCGGGCACGGTCGGCCGGTCGGCTTCTGGAAGCAATTCTTCAGTCGGGAGATGAAGGGTGACCCGAACTGTGCGGCCGTGACCAGGGACCGCCCTACCGGGATCAGAAGCCAGCGCGAAATATTGAGAATGGATGGTCGAACGCTGGACTGATCGACGAGCGGGGGGACGGGTGCTGATTGGAACAGCTTCAGTGGGGGCTTCCGGCTCGTCCCAATCAGAGGGAGTCCGGTCGGATGAAATGGCTTCCGCCACTGGCGCTTTTCCCCGAGTGGTTGCAGTGGCCCGCTCGGATGGTTGTATCGCTGATGTAGCCGAGCGAAGGGGAGTCTCCGCTCGGCGCCTCTTTTGTGGAGGCTGCTCTTCCTCCCGAGCGGAACCTTCCTCGGGGGCGATTTGTTCTCCAGTGGGGGTGGCTCCGCTGGCCCCGATTGGCTGAGAAGCTCGAGTGGCCGACTCAGCATGAGTCCCGCTCTCTCCCTCGTGGGATCCGACCGGCTGGATCCCCAGAGCCTCCATCTCCTTTGCTGCCGCGGCTTCGAGCGCCGCCGCCTTTTTCTTCAGGATACCAGCCATCACCGATTCCATGACGATGTTGGCTGCAAAGGAAAAATGAAAAAATCAGTTAGCAATCAAAGTGAGTGGACGAGTAAAATTCTTACCGAAGCCGGTCGGAAGAGGAGTCCGCATGGGGCTCAAGCCGAAAATATACATCACTCCCTCATGAAGAAGTTTATTGATGTCAAGCCGCAGACCGGCCAACATATTTGCCGCCTGGAGGTATTCCGGTCGGGTCTTGAATTTCTTCAGCTCGGGAGTGGGAGGTAGGCTGACCTGCCATTGGGTCGGAAAGTTTGCCCGATCGGGCATGCGGATGTAAAAAAAGTAATCCTTCCAATGTTTATTGGAAGTAGGAAGCTTGTTGAAGAAGACCAAGCCGGGTCGAGCTTGGAACATGAAAGTGCCCGGCTCAGCTTGCTTTGGATAGTAGAAATAAAAGAAGACCTCCGGCCGGAGGGGGATGTTGTGAATCTTGAACAAAACAACAACCCCACAGAGAAGACGGAAGGTATTGGGTACTAAACTGCCGAGCGGCACACCGAAATAATTACAGACCTCTATGATAAAAGGATGTAGAGGAAAGCGCAGACCGGCGGTAAATTGGTCGCGAAAAACACAGAAGGCTCCACGCGGCGGCCTGTGCGGCCGAGCGGAAGGACCGGCTAAACGAATTTCAAAATCCTCTGGGATTTCAAAATTGTCTGTCAGAGTATCAAAATCTCGCTGGACGAATCGCGACTGCATGGTGGTGTACCATGGGCCGAGCGACTGGTCTTCGGGATGGGAAGAGCTAGCCATGGGCCGCTCGGAAGGAATCAAAAGGTAAAAAAGCAGGAGAAAAACAACAGCAAACGAAAGGAGGGTTCAAGGATCGAAACTGGGGAAAAAAAGGCGGAGGAAACACCGGACAGAAGGAAGAAAAGATATAGAACCTTACTGCGGGGAAAGGGATCGAGAAAGAGGTGCCGGAGAGCGTTGAGGAGAAGAAACAGGATCGCCGGAGCTCCAAGGCGCTGGGGCAGTGGTCGAAATCGCGGAGGCAAAAGAGGAGGAGAAGGAAACGAAGAATTTATAGGGTGAAGGTCGGGCGGCCTCCACCGTGCGATCCAGGTCACAGGAATCGAAGCGTCCATCGGGCCGTCCATTTCGAATCGCTTCGATCACATCAAAACACCCTACCACCGCCTTCGTATGATGACGACATTGCGCCACGTGGCATCCGACCATTCGGAGCATTTAATAAAAGCATGCTCAACCTTAATGGCGAAGATTGGCGCAGAACCCGGGGAGATCCGGCGAATGCCATTGTTGATTCACTCAAGGCCATCTTTGCGGTAAGCCGATCGAAGGATACTTTCACGAAGGAGCCAGTCGGCTAGACTCACAGTCCAGTCAGTCGGACAAGTCGCCTCCTTCGACTAGACTTGAAGGGGAGGCAAGTGATCCGGTTGTAAGAATGGGGGACCCCCATCTGGTGGAGTCGACGCCACGTGGAAGTCAAAGTGGCAGGTGTCCGGCCGGAGAAGGGTGGGTCCGACCGGCCTGCCGGTGTCGGGTCGGTGGTCAAAGGCGCCCTGACGGGAGTCAGGGTTTCGACGCTCAGTAGACAGATTGCAAGGCCGAGCGGACGTCACGCTCGGCCAAAGACATTAGGAAACATACTGCTACCGGTCTCCACAGAACACGCTACCAAGAGTCTCCAAGTAAATTATCGTATGCGGCCGGCTGGACGTTGATGAGGCCGGCCGACCGGACGACAGATCAGGAGCAGGGGAAAAGGACAAGAGACGTCTCTCTGACAATGGTCATGTTCAGGCCATACTCCAAATCTTATGACCAGGGGTTCCGATGTCCCATCGAGGACATACTGGTGCTGTAGCAGTATGGGTCAGGTAAGCTCGCTGACAAGCCCATACCGGGATATGGGCTGAGGACACGTGTGTGCCTCGATCAGTGTACTCACGCTCCTTCCTAGCTCTATATAAGAGCCCTCATACCTTCACCGAAATAGGGGGTTTTTTTTGGAGGTATTCTACGATTCTCGGATCCACTTTCTTGCTGTGAGCTTTGCCTGACTTGAGCGTCGGAGGGTCGCCGCCGGGTACCTCCCCGGCCCGACTTTTGTGCAGGATCGCCGGAGCTTCGTTCGACTAGCCGGAAGTTCACTCCAACGATTGGGAGCGTGCCGCGTGCCCAGTGTCCCTTGGTTCAGCGATTCGGACAGGATCAAATTGAAAAATCTGGTTGTAGGCTGATCGAAACCACATCAGTGCTTTTTTGGTTGACTATTTTATAATAGTGATTATAATAATAGGTGGTCAATCCCCAAGCATTAGAGTTCCTTCAAACTATCTTCGTAATCCATATTATGGTTCATTATGTTAATCCCATGCTCCTGTTGTCACGCCTCAAGGGTAAGATTTGTTGGTGCAATATCCCTCAGGTCAAGGGTGACCTGGTAAACCAAGCTGAGTCTTGGTTAGGGTTTAGATGTTTGACAATGAGATATTGATTGAAGAAGAGTCATGTAGGTCAAGGTTGACCGGATACTTGACTGGGAAGTCCTAACTGGCAAGTTAGGCAGAAGGAAGTCCTAGTGAGTGAAGCTAGGCAGAAGGAAATCCTGGTGAGTGAAGCCAGGTGAAAGTCCTAGTGAGTGAAGCTAGGCAGAAGGAAATCCTGGTGAGTGAAGCCAGGTGAAAGTCCTGGTGAGTGAAGCCAGGTGAAAATCCTGGTGAGTGAAGCCAGGTGAAAGTCCTAGTGAGTGAAGCTAGGCAGAAGAAAATCCTGGTGAGTGAAGCCAGGTGAAAGTCCTAGTGAGTGAAGCTAGGCAGAAGGAAATCCTGGTGAGTGAAGCCAGGTGAAAGTCCTAGTGAGTGAAGCTAGGTGAAAACCCTAGTGAGTGAAGCTAGGTGAAAGTCCTGGTGAGTGAAGCCAGGCAAGGAAATCCAGATGGATCAAGGATGATCGGACATCCGGTGTTGGGAAGTCCAAGTAGGTCAAAGGGATTGATGGATACTTGGCAAGGGAAGTCCAGATGGGTCAAGGTTGACCGGACATCGGTGGAAGTCCAAGTAGGTCAATGGAGTGACCGGATACTTGGCACGACGAGTAAAAGTCCAAGTGGGTCAAAGGGATTGACCGGACACTTGGTGGGGAGTCCTGGCAGGTCAAGGGTGACCAGATGCGAGGCATGATGTACCAACAGGTCAAGGTTGACCGGATGTTGGTTAGGGGGTTTGGACTTGGTTTTGGGAAAAAACCGTGAGTTGGATCGATCGACCGATCGATCCAGAGTCCCCAATCGATCAGTGGATCGATCGAGAGGTGCGATTCTGCGCGATAAGCCCTGGATCGATCCGTGGATCGATCCAGGCAATTCCCGAGAGCACAGAGGCGCTCTGGATCGATCGGTGGATCGATCCAAAGCCTCCCCGATCAGATTGGAACATTTGAATCGATCGGGATCCGACCGTTGGCGCTGTTTAAAGCCAGGCGAGCGTGGTCTTCGGAATCTCTTCACGAGCTCTTCTCGATTCATTCCAGCTCCTCCACAGCTCTCTACAAGCACGTGATCGCCAGTTCTTGAAGGTTCTTGGAGGCTTTCCAAGTCAAGAGGCGGATCTATTGCAAGAGGAAGAAGTTAGGGTTAGGGTTTGTACTGCACATCTTGTAAGTTTTTGCTTAACTTGTATTTCCCTTTCTTCTTCTTGTATTGAGAGTGTTGTAGGGCTTCTCCGCCCTCGGTAGTTACCGAAAAGGAGTGTTTGATAGTGGAGGGTGCGTGCGTGGTGTGGATCCTTGGATTAGTCACCTCCTTTGGAGGTGGATACCAAGTAAAATCCTAGTGTTAGCGTGGTTGTATTTGTTTCTGTATTTTCCGCTGCACATCCAAGAAGAAACAAGCAACGCCAAGCAACGCCAAGCAACGAAGCACACCGAGCGAACGCGACGAGCTATTCACCCCCCCTCTAGCTACTTTTGGTCCTAACAAGTGGTATCAGAGCGAGGCCGCTCTTCACCGGAATCATCGCCGGAAGGGTCAAGCATATCAAGAAAAGCTAGAGGGTGAAGAAGTTGGAGCAAATTCTTCAAGTTCAAGATTTTATCAAGCTCAACTTCAAGATGCAATTCCAAGATGGACTTGGATTTGACACAAGGGTGGCTCCACCATACACTTCTACAAGTTTTGATTCTTGGAGATCAAGAATCGAAAACTTTCTTATGATGGAGATAGAGCAATGGTTTGCTCTAATGGAAGGCTTCAAAGCTCCAACGAACTCCAAGGGCAAGCTTCTAAAGAAAAGCAGATGGAGCTCGGAGCAAATTCAAAGGGGCGAGGCAAATGACAAAGTGACCAAGCTTTTGGTCAACTTATTGCCTAGCCACATCTTGGCTCAAGTTGGAGAATTCGAAGATGCCAAGGAGCTTTGGAGTAAATTGGCCAAGCTTCATGAAGAGATCCCCTCCACTGTACAAGATCAAGAAGAATCCAGAGAGGGTGACTCTTTGGAGCAAGACCAAGAGGAGGATTCCGAGGTTGAAAAATGCTCAACCGCCGAAGAAGAAGAAATCCAAGAAGCTTCATCCTCAAGGGAATGCAACGAAGGGAACAAGGAGAGAGCATACTCCTTGTTTAATATTCAAGATGATGAAGCCTCCACCTCTAGGATTGAGGGGGAGCAATCCTTGGTGACGCCGGATCAAGAAGAAGGAGAAGCTTCTACATCCGGGTCAAGAGATGAAGAGGAGGAAGAAGATTCTACCTCCACAAGTCAAGAAAAATCAAATGGAGGAGAATCAAGGTCCGATCAAGAGGAAGTCTCTACCTCCGGATCCAAAGAAAAGATGCCACCCTACAAGCAAAGGTATAAATATTTCAATTAATAATAAAAATCATATTATATGCTTTGAATGTAGGGAACATGGGCACTACAAGAGCAAGTGCCCTAAATTAGCCAAGAAGAAGGGCCAAGTGGCACAAAAGGGCAAGGTGAAGCCCAAGGAGACCATCCCCAACACGAAGAAGAGCAAGGAGCATATTATATGCTTCTCTTGCAATCAAAAGGGGCATTATCGTAGTCAATGCCCCAAGGGGAAGAAGAAGGTCAAGGCTCAAGGAGGCTCTAGTCAAGGGGGAGCCTCCAAGGTAAAGAAGAAGGTAACATTTATTGAGCCTACTCCTTTACATTATGGTAAAAAGCATGATAGGTCTAACTTTTATCATTTTAATGCAATTTACCATAAGAATAGAAAGCATGAGGGCTTTAAGGAAAAGCATGTGGCCCTACATGCTAAGACTATCACTCCTAGGGTTAGGAATGTAGGTAATAGTCTAGGCAATAACTCTAAGGATTTTAGATACAAGCCTAGAAACCAAAATGCTCATGGACTTACTGAAAAACCAAATTCTAAGGATTTAATGATAGAAAATCAAGTCTTGAGATCAAGACTTGATAAAATGGAAAAGACCCTAAAAAGGATGGAAAACATCCTAAAAGGGCAAAATGAGCAAAACCTAGGGCTAGGAAAGTCAAAGCCATCAAATAGCCATAGAGGTTTGGGATACAAACCAAAGGCTAAGAAGGATGTGCCTAGTTATCATAGGGTTCCATATAGTTATGGAACAAACCCTAGGTTTAGTGGTCAAGTCAAGAATACTAGGGAAGTCATCCCTAAGAGTATTTTTGCAACCAAAGTGACTAAGACTTCTAAGAAGTCTAAGAAAGTCACTAACAAGGTCACAAGGGAGGCGGTCACAAGGGTTGACCTAGAAAATGTGACCAAGGCTTCTAAGAAGCCCAACAAGGTCACTAGGAAGGTATCTAGGGAAGTTATCCCTAGTGAGTACCTAGAGCATCCAAGGAGCACCAATAGGTGTTGGGTTCCTAGGAGCATCTTCTCTACCCCATAAATGGGTTAGAGAGTGTCAACTCCAATTAGAAGGGTAGTTAACCCAACTTTGAGGAAATTGACACTCAAGGAGCATTTTCAAGGTTTTTGTTAACCTTTGAAAATGAAATGGAACTATTATTTACTCCTTGAAAGAGTAAAATGTGCCTAGTGGTGAAAATTTGATTTTAATCTTAAAAGGCACATATTGGGAAATTCATAAGAGCTACCAAGTTGGGATTTTGGTATGTTCTTAGGAAATTTAAGGCAATCCGGGCCTTAACTTTAAAGTGCTACTCTTGTGGAAAAATGAAATATGCCAACACTTGAGGAATATGCTTAATTTCAATTGGCATAAATTAATCAAGGGAATTAGAAATGCCAATTTAGGTTTTGGCGTTTTCTTGACGCACTTAAGGGCAATCTAGATTTAAGTTGTAAGTTTAGCTAAGGTTTTAAGGATACTTAGATAGCTAATGTAGGTATATTTTATTTATGCTAAATCTTGCCATGATTGTTTGCCCATCATATGCCATGACATCATGTCTACTTTTGCATTCATGACTTATTATGAAAAATACAAAAATACCATGTCATGACATTCATACATCATGTAGTTATAGGATATTTTCTTTTGAAAATTATTTTGATGTATGCCATAACATTATCATGCATTAGTTTAATTTCTTGTAATTAAGGATAAATGGCATTTAACAACACTTATTAACAAGTGACATCCTAGGTGGATGTCTAATATCTTTGAAATGCCTAGATAGATATGCATGATCCCTAGAATAGGGCAAAACCAAAATCTTACATCTCACAAGGACTATAAGATGACTTGTATGTGTTTTAGTGCACATTAGATACAAGTGAGATGTTAGGAAGATGAACAAAACTCAAAATGTTGATTTAGTGCATTCTTTTGAGTTTTAGGCTCATCAAAACACATAGTTATGTGTATTCCCATCATTGGGAAAGCTAATGTACAAGTCATGTGCTTTATGCCCAAGGAACATGATGGGATATTGGTTTTGAAAATGGTTTTAAAATGTTTTTGGAAAACCTTGGTGAAGGCTATCTTTTGATAGTAATCACCATTGAATAGTTAGACACAAACTTGAAGAAAACACTAAAGTTTTTGCAAGTTTTCAAGTTTGTGTCAATCTTTGAAAATATGATGTATTTTCATAGAAAACTATTTTTCCTTGATAATATATGCCCTAAACAATGTCTACACGAAATTTCATAATTTTTGGATTTTGTAGAATTTTCTAGGGTTTCTGAAATTGGCACAGAATCTAGCAAGTCTGATCGATCCATGGATCGATTGAGTGTCTGAATCGATCCATGGATCGATTGAAGGCAAATTCCGCGAAGGTTTCTGATCGATCAGCCGATCGATCCAGTAGTCCGAATCGATCGGTGGATCGATTCGTAAAGGTTCAATCGATTGGAACCCAACTCAATCGATCCAATGCTGATTTTGGCTGGGAAAGCTCATTTTCAGCACTTTGAACCTATTTTAGTCTAGGTAACCATTCCAAACCCTTTAAAATACATTTGTATACATAAAAATGGTGTTTTCGTGTTGAAAACAAGGATGGAATGGTAAAGGAAGGCTAAGTTGAAGTTTAGGTTGAGGTTTGTTTCAAATTTTGAACATTTGAACCTCAAAACTTCTAAATCTGGGTCTCCTAAAGGTTTAGGGATTCCAAGTCATTGTTGGTGCAATGACAGAAGTTACCACCATGTCTTTAGGGGGAGGGACTCTTTAAAGACATGAAAATTATTTTTCATGAACCTTGGAAGGTGGTTAACCTTCCGTTGTGAACTTGCTCAAGGTTGAGCATTTAAACTTGAAATGGGGATAAATGGGGAGTGGATATCCTCATCATTTTAAGTGGCAACTCAAGTGGTTGAAAATGCTCAAGGTTGGGTATTTGTCAACATTGAGGGAAAAGTTAAGGATAATGAAGGGTATGAGACCTTCAATATTGAGTTGATCACAATGAGTGAAACTGTGATCACGATGAGCAACTCTTCAGGGGGAGAGTCTTCAACAAATGGAGTTGTTGAAGTGTGCCCAAAATTGGAGCATAGGTTGATGTGTGTCCAAAGACGGGTTGATGTTTTGTGGGGGTTGATGTGTGCCAATAGGGGAGAATGAAAGGAAGTAAGTTAGGTTTTCATTACCTAGAGGGAGTTTGCCCTCTTAGGGGGAGAATGAAAAGCTTAATTTATGGGTTCATTACCTAGTGGCATGAAGAAGGAGGCTATAGGATTAGCCTAACTTACATGTGGGATTGTAAGTGTTATTGTGGTATTGTCAAACATCAAAAAGGGGGAGATTGTTGGTGCATATCCCTCGGTCAAGGGTGACCTGTAAACCAAGCTGAGTCTTGGTTAGGGTTTAGATGTTTGACAATGAGATATTGATCAAGAAGTCATGTAGGTCAAGGTTGACCTGACACTTGATCTGGGAAGTCCTAACTGCAGGTTAGGCGTAAGGAAGTCCTAGTGAGTGAAGCTAGGTAAGAGACCTGGTGAGTGAAGCCAGTGAAAGTCCTAGTGAGTGAAGCTAGGCAAGGAAATCTCGAGGAAGCCGTGAAAGTCCTAGTGAGTGAAGCTAGGCGTAAGGACATAGTGAGTGAAGCCGTGAAAGTCCTAGTGAGTGAAGCTAGCGAAGAAAATCCTAGTGAGTGAAGCCGTGAAAGTCCTAGTGAGTGAAGCTAGGCGGATGGAAAACCCTAGTGAGTGAAGCTAGGTGAAAGTCCCGTGAGTGAAGCCGTAAGGAAGGAAATCCAGATGGATCAAGGATGATCGGACATCCGGTGTTGGGAAGTCCAAGTAGGTCAGGGATTGACCGGATACTTGGCAAGGAAGGAAGTCCAGATGGGTCAAGGTTGACCGGACATCTGGTGGAAGTCCAAGCAGGTCAATGGGAGTGACGGATACTTGCACGACGAGTAAAAGTCCAAGTGGGTCAAAGGGATTGACCGACACTTGGTGGGGATCTGGCAGGTCAAGGAGTGACCAGATGCGAGGCATGATGTACCAACAGTCAAGGTTGACCGGATGTTGGTTAGGGAGGTTGGGACTTGGTTTTGGGCAAAACCAAGTCGGATCGATCCGTGGATCGATCCAGATGTGATCGATCGGTGGATCGATCGATCGATCGGGGAAGCTTACGATCGATCCGTGGATCGATCCAGAGGTCCCGATCGATCACCCGATCGATCGTGCTGCTTCGCGCGATAAGCGCCGGATCGATCCGTGGATCGATCCAGCGCTTCCGAGCACGAGGCGCTCGGATCGATACGTGATCGATCCAGCCTCCCGATCGATTCGAACATTTGAATCGATCGATCCGACCGCCGCGTGTTTAAAGCCGCAGGCGAGCGTGGTCTTCGGAATCTCTTCACGAGCTCTTCTCAGATTCATTCCAGCTCCTCCACAGCTCTCTACAAGCACGTGATCGCCAGTTCTTGAAGGTTCTTGGAGGCTTTCCAAGTCAAGAGGCGGATCTATTGCAAGAGGAAGAAGTTAGGGTTAGGGTTTGTACTGCACATCTTGTAAGCTTTTGCTTAACTTGTATTTCCCTTTCTTCTTCTTGTATTGAGAGTGTTGTAGGGCTTCTCCGCCCTCGGTAGTTACCGAAAAGGAGTGTTTGATAGTGGAGGGTGCGTGCGTGGTGTGGATCCTTGGATTAGTCACCTCCTTTGGAGGTGGATACCAAGTAAAATCCTAGTGTTAGCGTGGTTGTATTTGTTTCTGTATTTTCCGCTGCACATCCAAGAAGAAACAAGCAACGCCAAGCAACGAAGCGCACCGAGCGAACGCGACGAGCTATTCACCCCCCCTCTAGCTACTTTTGGTCCTAACAAGATTGTCCTATAAAAATTGAACAATACTTCTCCTGTAATAATGACAATTAAAATCTGGATATATAGTCACAAGATAATACAAGAATAATATATATAGCTCCCACGACTGGATCAACAACACAGCGAAAAAACCCAAAAGTATCCAACATGGACAATAGAGGGATCTACTTGATCCACTCTAGGTGTGAAAATAACATAAATTGTGAGCTGACCTGGCTTAACCCAACAACCAACACGATGAATAAAAAAAGTCAGTAGGCTAAAGTCTAAGTCAAGGTCAAATTATTACAATACCAAATCCATAAACCAAAATTCAAGTAACACAAAGAAAAAAAAAATAAAAACATCATTCTTAGATGTGACGTGGGACTGACAAATAAGATCTCTGTTGGTGCAGTTTTGTACTAACGGTTTAACTCAGATTTTGATGAATGACAAGTAAGTTAAGTTAGATTTTGTTGTGATCTAACCAGTTGATCAAGTGTGTATGGGTTGACTGGATAGTTGGTATGAAGTCCAGATAGGTTGACGGGCTGACCGAATATCTGGCAAGAAGTCCAGCTAGGTCAACAGGCTAGCCGAATAGCTGGCATGAAGTCCAGACAGGTCGACATGCTGACCGGATGTCTAGCAAACTGGTATGTTAAGGTAAGCAATTAGAGGAGAGTGACCAAGTGAGGATGCGTACCGGTTGAAGGGACAGTAGACGTCGGTCCAATTTATGTCCATTTGGGATCCCTAAGACGAGACTTTAACTAGTTCCTGGTCCTGAGAGACCAGGAACTAATTACTACTCTGTATTATTATTTAATTGTCCTAATACTTGTTTTGCAGGGTATTTTGGACTAATATTATTTTGCTTTAACCTAAAATTTTAGGTCTATTTTTGAACTAACATTATTTAACTTTAACTTGAAATTTAACGTAATACACCTAAATCTAAAGTTAATTATTTTTAGACTAATTGATTAATAAATGAACAATTATACCAAGTATATAGAGATAATTATGTAGGGAAATATTATTAACCCTAAATCCCCTAAAACACTTAGGTAGGAAAATATGCTAAGGCTTTGAAAATTAACATACTCAAATCCCAGTATTAACTTCAGGGGGAGTGTTGACGTCAGGGGAGGTGTTTTTGTAAAATATGTTTGTAAAATCTTTTGAAAAATTATTTTTGTAAAAATATTTGAAAAATCTAGAAATATGAAAATATTTTGAAAAACCTTCTCAAACTTTATTTGAAAAATATTCTTAAAATATTTTCATAACTTCTTTAATCATTTTGAAAACTATTTTACAAATTTGTTTTGCAAATATTTGAAACTAAGTTTGAAAAATTATTTTCATAATCTTTTACAAAATTTCTTTTTTCTTTACAAATTTTTGTGAAAACACCTTGAAAATATTTTTAAAAAATATTTCCTTACAAATATTCTTTTTTTAAAAAAAAATTGACCTTATAAACTTATTTTTGCAAATCTAATTTGATAAATCTATTGTTGAAAACTAGTTTTTATAAAAAAAATGAAGTCTTTAAAAATTGGATTTTATAATCTTATGTTTCTTAAAAAAATTGATTTTTATATAAAACTTATATACAAACTTAGTTTTGAAAATTAGATTTGTAACATGAATTTTATAAACTTGGCTTTGTTAATTTTACTTTTGTAAAGTAGGTATATTTAAAAATTAGCCTTTATAAAAATTTATGCTTGTAAATTGTTTTTAATTTTTTTTTTTAAAGGCTAGTAGATAAAAATTTAAATTTTGAAAAGTTAGTTTTCTAAGTTAGCTATTTTTTTTTCTAACTTAGCTATTTTTGAAAAGCTAAAAGATAAAGTTTAAAGCAAATTTTCTATATTTTCTATTTTAAACTCCCCCAAGTTCAGATTCACAATTTTGATCTTTTTTTCTCTCTCTGACTTAACCATTTTATATTCTTTTTTGATGAATGTCAAAGGGGGAGGATTAGGTGGGTTTAAGTTAGTTAACAAACAAAATACAAAATATCAAACCCTAAACTAAAATCCATCTTAAGTGATTGCTTATTTTTTGCATATATTTTCACTAACTTAACGCAGGTTGTCATTGCATCAAAAAGGGGGAGATTGTTGGTGCGATTAGCACTAACGGTTTAACCCAGATTTTGATGAATGACAAAGTAGGTTAAGTTAGTTTCATTGTGATCTAACACTTTAACTAAGTGTGCAGGAGAAGCCCAGACTGGTTGACGGGCTGACCGGATGTCTGACACGAAGTCCAACTAGGTCAACGGGTCGACCTGATAGCTAGCACGAAGCCTAGACTAGTCGACAGGCTGACCGGATGTCTATCACGATATCCAACTAGGTCGACGGGGCTGACCTAATAGCTGACACGAAGTCCAGACGGGTCAACGGGCTGACCGGACATCTGGCAGGTAAGTTCAAGTAAGTCACTGAGGGGAGTGACTTGGTGAGAACGCGTTCCCGGTTAGGAACTTAGGCGTCGATCCAACTTAGAACCATTTCGAAACTCTAAGTTGAGATTTTGACTAGATTCTGATCTCGGTGAGATGAAATCTAATTACTATTTTTTTTATTGTGCTAACTTCTATTTTGTAGGGAGTTTAAACTATTATTTTTGCCTCAGACTAACTCTTTTTTGCAAGAGAAGGACATTCTAGAGAAAGGTGGTCCGGGTGTCCAGAAGGGATCCGGGCGCCTAGAGTTGGTCCGGGTGCCCAGAATTGGTCCGAGCATCCGGAGGCAAAAAATTCTATCCTGTCGTCACAGGGAGTGCGTTGACTGGCCGGACCTACATCACGGTCCGAGCACCCGGAAGGGATCCGGTCGCCTGGAGCCTCTTATATATGGAGGTCTCGCCCCGAAGCAAAAAACAACTCACAACTACGTCTTCCAACACTTGCTATACAACGCTATGCTCCTGCGACACTGCGAAGCTTCTCCGACAACGTGCTGCTTTCTTTTTCCTTAATTGTTATCGGTAGTTCATTTATTTAGCATTCCTGTACTTTAATTTTGTAATCATCTTTTCGAACTGCTAGTAGATTGTCCAACGAAAGAACTCGACGAGTGCGGACCTTGGAGTAGGAGTCGACCAAGGATCCAACCCAAGTAAATTGGTTCTTGTTAGCATTTCTTTTATTCTTTTCCGCTGCATAATCTCTACGAACGTTTTCGGTCGATATTGTTGGGGTTGCAATGTTGCAAAAATAGTCCCACATTAAAAATACATGGGAAAGATCATGGTTTTATAAGAGAAAAGATATCTCCATTGGCATGAGGCCTTTTGGGTAGAGCCCAAGAGCAAAATCATGAGGGTTTAGGCCCAAAGTGGACAATATCATACCATTGTGGAGATATCTAAATTCTTTTCGATCCTACAATTGGTATCAGAGCCCGGACTGTTAGAAGGTTTAACCGTCTTCTGTTGTAACGACCCGCCTTCTACTGGCTAGGCTGTAAGGACGGACCGTCACAATATGCTGTGCTAGACTATATTTTTAAGATGCGGAAACGTGAACTAATTTAAAATTTTGCTAAAATCATGCCAATTGCTACTAAATCTGGTCTTATGCTGAAAAGTACCTTTTTAAAGGTTGTACTTATACTCAAAAGAGAGGATCTAACCTTCACATATGATTAAAGACTGAACTTAGGTACTTCCAGTCGAAACAGGCGTTCCAATCGATTGGCTGATCGATTGGGACGTTCGGATCGATCCACGGATCGATTCCGATGGCTACTGTGCTCGGGTAATATTCTGGATCGATCGGCTGATCGATTCAGACTGGCCAATCGATCCAATGATCGATTCCAGAGCTCTCTGTTCGCAGGAGCGATTTCCCCGATCGATCCCCAAACTCTCTGTTCACGACAGAGTGCGACTGGATTGATCGGCTGATCGATCCAGAAGCTTACTGTTCGCGACAGAATGCGACTTGATTGATCGGCTGATCGATCCAGAAGCTCACTGTTCACGAAACCAAGCTCCCAATCGATCCACTGATCGATTGAGGGCCCCCAATCGATCCACGGATCGATTGGGGTTTCTGATTTCGCAGTAAACTCTGATTTCAGCACTGTTTCATGCCAAATTCACATACACAAGTTCTAAAATAACTGGGAAACAATCTAACAACAAATATTTAGTATTCTAAGTATAGCCTAATGCATAGTTCACTAGTTCATGACATTTAAACATACTAAAGTGCGGAATGAATAAAACTACAGAGTTCTAATGCTTAAAACAAAACTGGCTAGATCCCTAAGATCTTTATTCCAAGTTCCACCCACACACATCTTCCTTGCATTGACCTCCAGCCTCCGCTAGTCCATCTTTCCTTTACCTTTATCTGCAGTATAAGGAAAAAGTATCTGTAAGCTTGAGAGCTTAGTAAGAAACCATCTACCTCACAAAACATGCATGCGATACGATTTATGCTTTGAAAACATGTTATTTGAAATATGCACTGAATATGCTAAAGCATGGCATGACAGACAAAACATAGAAATAAGAAACTGATCATGGCATAAGTGCTAATCATAACTATCACGTTGTATCCATAGAAAACTGAACTGATACAGAAGCAGAGCTAAGCTAATACGAAACTGATGCTAAAGCTGTACTGAATTCACATAACTATGTTGTGAAGTTTTGAAAACTATATTCATAAGTAGATTAAAATAATAATCATGTTGCTGTTTGGGCCCCGCAACTGTACTTGCTATGCGCGCATCCCTAACTAGACCCGGATTTGCAAGTTCCAAATTTAGCAGGGTTACTAGGTTATCTAAACCTAGGGACGACTATGGGAGCCCAACCCAATGGATATCTAATCCAGTACAGTGCCACTGAAAAATAAAATATTGAACATAAGCTAATAATTCTTGTCTTGCTCTTACTAGGTTGTCTAAACCCATAACTAGGTTATCTGAACCTAGGGGCAACTGTGGGAGCCCACCCATTGGACGTTTTGTCCATAAAACTGTAGCAAGACTAATTAAGCTGTAAAAATGCTTCTATTGCATTTATCTAAGCTATTAAAATGCCTATGGTGACATTTAACTGAGCTAGGCGTTCAATCAAACGCTTGGTGTGCGCTAATTCGCACCCTATCACTGAAAATCTGCATACGGTTAAAACAATGCATCCAAACATATGACTAGCTACTTATACTGCAGGTGAGGGGTTTCTTACCTCTTGCGCTAGTTTTCTTACGAATCTAGTCGCTAGTTTTCCGGTGGAGACGATCTTCTCGACGATTCCCTCGCGTCTACGTGCTCTTCTCACGGAGAGGAACGCCCTCGTGTCGGAGTCGTCGCCGGAAGGTGCTCCCGGTAGCCTAGGGGACGGAACCCTAGCCCTTGCTTGGTGCGCCGAGAGAAGGAGGAGGAGAGGGAGGGGCGGCGTGAGGTTAGGGTGAGGAGGAGGAAGGTCACGAATAAAATCTAATAACTCCTCTTTTAATTTCCTATTTATATTAAGTGGGTAACTCAGCCCAACTCTAATATAAATTTAATTGCCTCCCTTTTCTTTCAGCACGACCCTGCTGGGTTCACTTGGTTACTAGAGTCCGCTATAAGTCGTAGGACCCAATAGGTCTCGGGTTCAATTCCCGCGTAGACTATTTTTGTTTTCTATTTGTTTTTGTTACTTCCGCTATTCTAAAAATTCCATAAAAATATTCTAAAATTCCAGAAAAATACTAGAATATTTCTAATAATTATTTTAAGAAATTTCGGGCGTTACATTTGTGCACAGAAGCTATGGTCTGATTGAGTCATGTCGATAAAATATTGACCTCGAACAAAGAAGGTGGGGGCTCCTATGTTCGGATCAAGAGGACCAGACATCAGGCAGGAAGTCCTAGTTGCGGCTAGGCAAGGAAGTCCTAGTAGATCGGGTGGACCGAGAGGCAGGAAGACCTGGTGGGTCGAGGATCGGATGTGGGAAGCCTGTGGTCCTTTGTTTGAGGGGGGATTGTTGGGGTTGCAAGGTTGCAAACATAGTCTTACATTGAAAATACATGGGAAAAATCATGAGTTTATAAGAAAAAAGATATCTCCATTGACATGAGGCCTTTTGGGTAGAGCCCAAGAGCAAAACCATGAGAGTTTAGGCCCAAAGTGGACAATATCATACAATTATGAAAATATCTAAATTCTTTTCGATCCTACAGATATTCACCCCCCCTTTATCAACTTTCACGATCCAACAACAACACCGTTCGTCCTCCCTTATTCAACGGTGACGACTTCCCATACTGGAAAAAATGGATAGAGGTGTACCTAAAAATAGATTACAATCAATGGTTCAACATCATCAAAGGGTACAAGGCTCCAGTCAACCACAACATTGGAATTCCAATGGACTTGGAAAATTGGAATTCGGAAATGAAGAAAAAAACACAAATTGACTTCAAAACCCTCAACATAATCTGTGAGGGCTAACAACAGAAGAGCTGAATATAACTAGTGGGAGGTCAGAGTGTTAGTTAGAGTCCTAGAGCCAATCATTTGATGATTGTATGGACTCATTATATCATATTCTTGTATATTAATAAAGGCATTTATTTGGTTATTATACTTATTTGTATTAGTGCCAAATAGACTAAGTATAATAGCGTCCTTGAGTAGAAGGTTCATACCTATATCAATCGATTAGTTGAATCGATAGTGAGATGATATAGGGAACACTACTCTAAATCATTCCTAGTCGAGTATTAACATTCAGGGACAATGTTAATACAATAAGACTAGCATGTAGGTCAGCTCGATGACTTGATCTCACAAGTCATGAATATAGAGATATCAAGCTGACACATGAGTATGCATTAGAGAATGTATACTGAATGACCCGCCATGAGAAAGTATCATGGATCGTTATATGAGTGTCATATACTTTCTCATGTGGCTATTAGTATGACTATTAGTCCTTAGACCTGAAGTCACCATGGATCCCTACATAAGGAGTTATGTACTTTGGTTTCGTCAAACGTCACCCATAACTGGGTGGACTATAAAGGCGATTACTGGGTATGTAACGAATTATGCAGAGGGATGTGAGTGATGTAGATGGGATCTATCCCTCCTATATGATGGGAGTGACATCGATATTCTTGATAGAGTAAGACCACGAAGTGTATGGCCATACCCAAATGAGTCAATATGAGATATTGAGCTCATTTGATTGAGTGAGTCTACTTGGAGTTCAAGATTTAGATTGGTCAGAGGATGACACGGTCTATGCCTCACATTGATCAATCTAGATGTCTAGGATAGAAGGACACTTGTCATATATTGTGAGGAGTCACAATTAATAATCACAAGGTGATGTTGGATCTCAACATTTCTTGTAACTTGGGTAGCAATGATGTATTGCTAGATGTCGCTCATTGCTTATGTTTCTAAAGGAGTTTAGAAACATTGCCAACGTTACAAGAACCTATTGGGTCACACACAAAGAACAAGTGGATGGAGATTGGGTTCATATGATGAACCAATTGGATTCAAATTAGACTTATTGAGTTAGACTCAATTAGATTCAATTGTTGAATGAGTCTAATTTAGATTTGATTCATTGAGTCAATTTATATTAATGAATTGAGATTCATTAAATTAAAATTGACTTGAGTCAAAGGTTGGATTTAACTCAACAAGGAAGACAATTGGTCAAGTTTGACTTGACCAAGTAGAAATTGAAACATCAAGTTTGACTTGATGTATTGCCACATCATAAAGATGACTCATCCTTGCCACATCACCTCCACCTCATGAGGCATGCCACCTCATGGGGGTTACACTCTTCCATGGTTTTAATGTGGCCGGCCACATTAATGGAGAGTTACATTATGTGGCCGGCCACACTAATGGAATAGGTGGTTTTGATTTTGTGGAGTTATGTGTGCATTCATTCTCTCATCTTCTTGCTTGCTTCTCCCCTCTCTTGGCTAGGTGTTGCCGTGACTTTCATGGAGAGGAGAAGGGGGTTGAGTGAGTTAATCCAAGAAGTCCAAGAAGAAAGGTAATATTTTTAGAGGAGTGTATTGTATTCTCTTCTTTGTTTTTCTTTCTTCTTCCATTCCCATTCGAGAGCCCTAGAGAGAGTGCTAGCACACTTGGGGTCTTTCTTCTCCATCCTTGAGTGCTAGAGAGTACTACTTGTTCGTGTGGATATCACTAGAGAAGTATCTATTTTGATACTTTGGAGATCCGACACGTACCTTGGACAAGCGGGATTTTGCGAGGGCACGCATCGAAGGTAAAATGTTTTCATTTGTAGATCTACTGTAGATCGTAGTTAATAACTCGTACTCGTGTTTTCGAAATTTTTCTTTGCACGGATCCTACGGCTTTGGGTGATTCAGGGTTTCTGCGACGCGAAAAGCGGTTTTCGCGGCCCGAAAAACCCAACACAGAGTATATAACTAGTCATTATCTGCGGGACAACGCTCTACCATGGATGGTACCGTGGACGGATAGGGTATGTAACTAATCACTATCTGTGGGAGAGCACTCTACAACGAATGGTTCCATGGGCAGACAAGATGAGGTAGCTATCTAACCCATTTGCCACTGACTGTAGGAGAATACTCTACCATGGATGATCTCGTGAACAGTCAGGGTATGTAAACAATCACTGTCTGCGGGAGAACGCTCTACCAAAGATGGTCCCGTAAGTAGACAGGATGTATACATATACAAACTAAAAATGATAAGAGTGAGTAACAATCCCTTCCAAGAGTACACTATGTTGGCTATACTATGGTATGATCTCCCTAGCATATAGTCACAAGCCCAAACAACCGCTACAGTCTACATGCAATAACTCAACATCACTATCTGATCTAATGGGCAGTCTAAAGGCATAGACCCGCAATAAGTAACCAGTCTAATAATACGTGTCTATGTACCACAACAGTAAGTATAATAGTACTAATCGTAATCAAGGGAATCCTAATCACCTAAACATAATATCTCATCTAACTCCCTGGTACATCATGATTATTGTAAACCAACGAGATTAGAGTTAAGTAGTCATGCAGGGATGTTGATACAAAGAAAATAACCTTGTGAAATACTAAAACCCTCTACTTAGATATGATATCTATCAAGTGTAGGTAGGTAAAATTTCATTGACATATATATATATATATATATATATATATATATATATATATATATATACACACTCACGTAAGTATACACAAGTATACTTATAGGTACAAGCCTAAGTGTATAACTAGAATGTGATGTAAATATATGAATATCAATTGATAACTATACTATGGTCTAGTAATGTCATACAAACTCAAACAATACACGCACGAAAATAAAAGATACTGCATAGATATCCAAATAGATTAAAATATAAGATCAAGTAATAAAATATCAAGCTCAATCAATAATATGAATAGAGTCAAGGTAATAAAACTACAAAATCAAGTCATAACTCATGTACTAAGATCAAAGATATAAAGAAACAACTCAAGAAATACCGTCTTAAATGTAATTCGTGCTAAACAATCCCCATGTCGAAACAATCATCTCGAACCAAAGTCATGCAAACACATAATGTATAGTATAGCTAGGCCAAACATGAACCAATTGTTGGATCGTTATGCACATGAGAGGGGGGGGGGGCTGAATCACGTGGTTTTAGAAAATTTTTCTTTTACTTCTTTTAAAAATAAAGTGCGTGCAACAGAATAAAAAAAATAAAAACAAGAATACAAGTAGGTTTACTTAGTTTGGAGTCTTCGGCGACTCTTACTCCAAGAGCCAAGTCCTGTGGATCTATCGATGAATAATCCACTAATGAGCTCTTTTGGAATCTCCAGAAGAGGGTTATCGAGTACAAAAAGACGAGGATAAATGTAACAAGCTATACTTTCTTTTTAAACAATATTTAAATACAAAATCAATCTTTCATTACCCAACACTTGTAGATGATCGGATCAAACTTGGTGTTGGTCAGCTCCTCAGTAATAGTCGGGCATAGCAGTATCACAATAGAGCAGCAATACGAAGTTGGAGTGATCGGAGCGTCGAACAGATGCGCAAAGGCTTATAGAAGAGTTGTGAAGAAGTTGTGTTGAAGCCTTGGGCGAGACCTCCTTTTATTGAGTGTTGAAGACGTCTTCAACCCCAAAAATCTATCTAGCATTTTCAGCTTCTTATCGTCGCTGAGGTCTTTTATGTTATTAGACTAAAGGTGCCTCCCAAGATCTCGAAGGCACCTTCTATGTCCCAACTCAAGGGGCCTTCATTCGCATAGAAGGTGCATCGGATACTATTCACTCGAGTCATTATTTTGTGCAATTTGATCCTACAAGTTCATGTTACCCCAAAACAAATAATAACCTTCAAAACAGATTTAACACAATTAAAATAGTATTAATTAGATCATGTTCTCCATATCTGAATCTAGTCATGATCTCAGTTTAGATTTCTTAAATAGACCTAAACTAGATCGACACCTACTGTCCCCTTAACCGGGATGCGTCTTCACTGAGACACTCTCCTTCAATGACTTACCTCCACTTACCAAATGTCAAGTTATCTTCTTGACATCCAATCTGACCCACGAGGTCTTTCTGTCGAAATCACACATTTGTACTTCTCCAATCGGGAATCAAATATCTCGACCGCCTTTTAGAATCCCACATCTGGATTTCGTCAATCAGGAATCATACATCTTGGCTGGACTTTCTGCCTGGTGTCTGGTCTTCTTGACCAATTAAGTTAGTCAACCCTGCGCACTTAGTAATAAAGTTAGATCAACAACACATCTAACTTTAATCTACTTATTATTCATTAAAACTCAGGTTTTATCATTTGTATCAATTGCACTAACACCAGTTAGCTAAACCCATAATGAATCAAATAGCTAACCTATCACCAAATCTAATTAGGGAAGATCCTAATTTAATTAACTTTCATTCATCAAATCCACTGATCTAATTAAGTATAGCTAAATCTCCAAAAAGACTAAACCTAATTCGATCACGAAAATATCCATCAATTTAACCTCATTAGATCTAAATTTTTTCCTTCACATTTCATATGCTCTAATGAACTAACAATCCAAGGAACCCTTAAACAAAAATAATTCATCTAATATGGAAATGGATCTACCAAGCTATTCAAAATTAACCAAATTCAATCACCCCCATCCAACAATATCACATTTTCCAATTTCTAATAGAAACAAAGATAGGATACTAAAGGTTAGGTCAAGAAATCTGTTGCTTCTTCTTGGCAAATGTTCACTGCCCTAGCAGTGGCTCAAATCAATGGTGGTCTCGCTATCGACAGAAGCACATGACATCAAGTTAAGGTCTATTGCGGTGGTCGAAATAGAGGATTGACGGCGACAATAACCGGTTGTGAATCGGGAGACAGAAGGGGCGACGACGTGAGGTCTCATGGCACACGCGGAGAAGTGGCAGTGATAGATCGTTGCAGGGAGAGGCGAAGCTGGCAGCACCGACGGCGACAGCATCAAGAGGAGGGTGGCGACGATGGGTGCAAGGGTTGCTTCGCCGATGAGATCGAGTCGCGAGAAAGGATGTGGCACAGCGATCGGTCACATTGAATTTCAACAATCGCTTGTCACATCGGATATTTTTTATTGCAGGCGTGCAACACGTGTCAACTAGACACAGGCGACATTTATAAGGGATGGAAGGTAATAAGCAGACTTATGGTAAAAATGTGTGTTTATCACGGTTAACATTAATGACAAATGACATGCCCTACTTCCAAGGTGTCAGAATGAGGTTAACTCAAGAGGATCGACGACGCATAGAATGAGCGTCCGATTGGGAAATAGAGGATGATAGAAACGCCAACAAATCATTGTAGCATCAACTCAAGCTCAGCGGCTGTACGGAGTATGAACATCTGATCGAAGGATAAGGAGCATAAATAACACAATTATCTAGTCAATCAGACATACAACCTCCTTCGACTAGACTTAAGAAGGAACTTTGTGATAAGGCGGATGATGTGTAGCCTCTGAATAAGGTTAGAGTCAAGAAGGCCTGATGACGTGGGAGTCAAAGTTAAGGAGGGGTCAACCCTCAAAGCCATCGCAGTCAATCGTTACGGTTGAGAGTTCGTCTGACCAGACTAATGGGCCGGTCGAATGTCGATCCACTAAATACTATTGAATAGTTAAAGACGAGTTAGCACTTGTCAGAGCTAAGACTTCTTTGTCACTCGAAGATAGCATGATTAACTAGCTCGGTCGAGTAGTCTAACATATCAGAACTACAGCTCGATCAGATAGACTGGATGCCTGGTCCGATTGAGCTCTTTGTTTAAACCGATAAGCTGAGTGAAGGATGAGTTCCTGACAACACTCTATAAATTTGATCGACCTACCCTTGCAAGCGTTTGTCGATCATGTCACAGAAGGAACTTAATCGGCTTGTCAGGTAAGCATGTGGTAGGCCCTTCAATCCAACAACCTCATATTCTTTTTTGATATTTTAATTTATGTCATGGAGGATAGAATATTCTATATATAAGTTGTATTGTATCAAAGATTGCCGGTCCATTTTAGGAAAGGTGTCAAAGCATCTTTATGGTTTGCCCTTTTTTAAAAATGCTTTGAAATTCATGCATAATTAGTAATACTATAAAAGGAATCTTCATCTATAGATGTAGGTACGCGATGCTACTCGATTATACACGCTCATAGCCACTATTCATATTGTTGATTCTGCTATTCTTTACCTTCGATCCGATTACTAACTTGAGTGCCGTGTTGGTGATCGTATGGCTGGCTAAAAGGGAGTTGAATAGATGATGCCCTCAAATCGATAACTTCTCCTACAACATTAGTGCGCAAGTGGAAATACAACTAACTAATGAAAATAATAAGGAAAGAATATCAAACGGTTAACACGTTTCCTTTAACGTGGTTCAGAGATTATGGCTCCTACTCCACAGTTATTCGTAAGGTGGGTAATCTCTATCCGTTGGTGAATTAGCCCCGACAAACTCCGGCTACTTAAGCAACTCCTGTGGGTGGAGAAACACCACAACACCAACCAAGAATACTTGGACACAAAGAAAACCTTGAGCACTTAGTGACTACTAATTAGATTTTAACCAAGTCTAATTTCATCACCTTGGCCAACCATCCCAAACTTCATTTTATAGAGCTTGGAAAGAAACAGTCTTACTATTTTACCGTTACTAGTCGACTGGTCTTTGCACCAGTCGACTGGTGCCAGCCCAACTGTACTCCACAGAATCTACGATTCTACCAACGACTCTTTACCAGTCGACTGCTACAGTGCACTAGTCGACTGCTACAATAATTGTTACAATACCGTTAACTGCTACTGTATCCATTGACTGCTACAGTGACCTCTTAAGATTTTACCCTGAGTACAATCTCTCATGCACTTATACCCTTACGACTCATTTAACCCTTTCTTGCAGCCTGGACCTCTTGCTTTCAAGCCTTTTTTCCTTTGACTCTCGTCCCTCGGATGCATTCAAGCCCGTGGTTTGTTCCAATGTCATCCTTCACGTATACCTCGAAGTGCGCTTCTCTTGGCTCTTATCCTTGCTGCCTCACCCACGGTCCCTCAGATGCTCCATCCTTCACCAGACCCGAAGCCATCAAGCTGAGTCATATGTGTATTCTACAAACCTGCTACAGTGTCGTTAACTGCTACTGTACCCCATTGACTGTTACAGTGACCCCTTGGGATTTTACCCTGAGTACAATCTCTCATGCATTCGTACCCCTCACGACTCATTTAACCTTTTCTTATAGCCTTAACCTCTTGTCTTCAAGTCTTCTTCCTTTGGCTTTCGTTCCTCAGATGCATTCAAGCCCGCAGTTTGTCCCAATGCCATCCTTCACATATGTCTCGAAGTGCGCTTCCCTCGGCTCTTGTCCTTGCTGCCTTGCCCACGGTCCCTTAGACGCTTCATCCTTCACCGGACTCAAAGCCATCAAGCTGAGTCATATGTGTATCATGCAAATCTGCACACTCACATACATATATCAAATAGAAGGGTGAATCTAACTTAAACCCTTTGCCTAAATATCAAAACACATGGTCGCATCGGACCATCGAGATTGCTCCAACACGTCAGAGTGCCTGTGTCCGGGATTCCTTTCCCGACCCGATTTCTAATGCTCTTTTTGACACGCAATATCACTTAGAGTCATTTTTTACTGAGTCAAAGTCTCCCTGTAGTCAACATTAGAGCCACCTTCCCAGCCAGCCGCAATCTTCTCCGCTTTCGGACAGGATCACTCACCATGATGACTCGATAATAGAAATTCATCACAGGCTAAAGAACAATGACATCAAGGCCTTCTCCTAGAGTTCTTCTCGTAGCATTACGATTTTCTACAGGGAGTAGCACAATGGGTTCATCGGGAGGAGCTTTGGTGAAACCACTTTGATGTCTAAGTTAGCCTGGAGATTTTGGTAGTAGACGACATAAGGTAGAAGAATAGAGAAAAACATAATTTGAGATACCTCATCTTTCCCTTACTTTTATAGAGAGAAAACTCTAGAGTCGTCCTCCCTTAAGGGATCATTAATGGGCTGCTAAAGGGTCATAAGAAGAAAATCTTAAAGCTTCCCCCATTAAGAGGTCATAATTCCTATGTTGATCAATTTCTGAAAAATACCACTCGGACTATTCATTGACCGGGATAAGGACCCACCACATGGGCTCTTGCTTACTTCTCGAATTAGCTGGTGATCCATGGCTATCATTTGTACGACATCGTTGTAGCTAGTTATCAATAAGGCTAGCAGCTACGCCCCCGGGGCTATGGTGCAACGGTAGGGTATTTATTTGTCTCCCAGGCATCCATAGTTCTGTAGGACCCTTGACGGCCGGCTAGAGGGGGGTGAATAGTCTGCACAATAATAAACGAACCTTTCTTGATTTTTATAACTTGATTAAACTAACACTTGCATAAACGAATTAATAAACTAATTAAAAAAACAAGAGGGACAATAAGAGTTACTTGGTTTGTAAACATAGGTTTGTTAATCCAAGGAAGTTGAAAGCTCACTAAAATCTCTCATGGGCGGAGAAGCCTCTTATAGCAGTTAAATCTTACAACTACAAACCTAAACTGAATTAGAATCAATTACAAGTATTATTTTTAGCTTATGGGATCAGGGTTGTATTATAGCCCTAATCGAGGCGCTTGGAAGGGTTTCAGGCGTCTGGAGGAGAATAAAATTTTATCCCCATCATGATGGCTCGCATCATATCGTGTTTAGCTGACTTTTCAATTCCAGGCTCCCATAAGGGTTCTGGGCGCCTGAACTATGCATTTCTTGGTCCCCCGGGGCGAGGCGCCCAAGTGATCCGGGCGCCCGGAGCACAGTCGACATAGGTTGACTTTTCCTTCGGATCTTCCGTTTCGGCTCCGCTCTCTTGGGTAATTTTGACCATCTATAATAGGGATCACCCGAACCTATCTTTCGATCTTCTCAAGCAACCTTCCACTTCGTCTTCTCGTCCCTCAAAAAAGTCGTGCGCTTCCTTCTTGTCTGCCATTGTACTCTTCCGTAGCACCTCGTCCCTCGGATACACCAAGCCCGTCGACTCTCTCCTGTGCCATTCTTATCGCTTGCTATGTCTTTCGCTCGACTTCTTGTGCTCTTAAATTCCTGCACACTTAGACATAATGGTTAAAACATAACAGAACCTAACTTGACTTATTAATCATATCAAAACCACCATAAGGTACTTACAATATCTCCCTTTTTTATATGAGCAACCCAAGTTAAGTTAGGGTAAACCAAATAAAAATAATAGTAAGGTAATGAATTTTGTAAGTACAAAATATGTAAAAAAAATTCTACCTCCTCCTAGACTTTACTAATTCTCTCCCTTTGATCACATTAAAATGGGGTAGTCTAAAATAACTTGAAATAGAGTCTAAGGGTTAAAACATAGTAAAAAATCAAGAAGTTTTAAGTTGATTTTTCCAATTTTAAGTATAAATAAATTTTTTCGGCATAATCAAGAAGTTAAAAATAATTATTAACCTCGAAAAATCTTGAAATATTTTCTAAAAATGTATAATAGCTAGTAACTTTGCAGAATTTTTTTTTCAAAAATTAAATTTTCAAAAAAATTTAATGTTCGAATTTTGCATTTGGATAAATAATTCATAGAAATTTCACCAACGGTAAAAAAAATTTTAGGAAAATTTTTTTAGATAGAGAAAATAATACAGTTCCACAGAAAAGTAAATTTTACAAAACAATTTATTTGAAAGCATTAGATAATTTTATAATAGTTAAACGCTTAATAGTTAGTTAATTAGACATTCATTTCAGTAATTCGCTTTCAGACTATGACGAAATACTAGACCTTTTTGATTAGTAGAATAACAACCACTTTTAGACAAAACCTCTTAAAAAATTTAAATATTTTTTTTTCTGAGTATAACTTTAAAAATAATTAAAACATGAAAAAAGATAATTTTAATTTATACATGATTTTGGAACCCAAACCAGATTTCTTCCTACCAGATTAATTAGAGACTTTCTATGAACATACTTATGTGATATTTTTCTAATTTGACCCTTATGATACTTGAAATACCAGTTAAGTTCTGAATTATTTTTAAAATTTGAAGGAATAAAAGTTGAGTATGCAGAATTTTTCAAATTTTGTATTTGTTGTTTTAAATTTTTATTTCATATTTTGAGTTTTTCAAAATCCTCTAATAGTTTCTTATTCTCAATTTTATAAGACGTTTTCGTCAAAAATTTTATAAATTTAAATAGCTTATCAGGTGATAATGATTGTACCTGACTTACCTTGTCGATTTCATCATCTGACACTCTCCCCTGTAGAGCCGCTCTGTTCAGAAGTTGCTCCTCCTTCATCGATGCTCTCAATGCTCATTGCGGAAAAGCTTGCTTCGTCCTCTTCTTTTTGATGACTTGCCATTAGTATTAGTCTGCATAAGTCTCGTTTTCTGATGAAGTTTCGTCATACGTCGCCTTTAGGTTCTTGTGCCTTTTCTGGGTTGGTCTCTTGTCTGTGCTTGTGTCCTTGTTCTTGTCCTTCTTCTCTTCCGCAGCACCTCGTCTTTCGGACGCACTGAGCCGATCGACTTTTTCCCGTGCCATCATTCCTGCTAGATACGTCTTTCGCTCGACTTCCTATGCCTTTAAGTTCCTGCATACTTAGATACAAAGGGTTAAAATACAACATGACCTAATTTGACTTGGTTGATCATATCAAAACCACCATGGGGTATTTATAAGTTCGATTCCCAACTATGACGTATTTGCATAAATGTTACCTTCAAATGAGATTTCCAATTAAGGGATGTTAGGCTTCTAGGTCACTCACCGCTAGTATTTCATGATTTACCTTAGTAACCAATGAAAAACTTATGTAAAATCACACCGATTACCTTCAAAGTTACTCAACTTAATAATAATAATAATAATAATTATTATTATTATTATTTTTAAGGCTAGCAGCTACACCATCTTCACTATTCCCCCATCGACCACACCTACAATCCGACCAAATACTTAAAAAAAAAACAAACACAATTGAACCGCACAATTCAAGTTCACGGTAATTTTTAAAGTTGAATCAGAATCGGCCCAATCCCATACGAGTTGATTCTGCCCTGTTTAATTGGGTCCATCGGTAACCGACTCCGGCAGCATCTACTTGATTCTCACACCTTCTAATACCCTCTCTCTTCTAATTTTCTAAAAATATAAAATAATTAAACTAACCAATAAAAACACGTCTACGTGTTGCTGTCCTGAAGTTCGAAGTCAAAGCCGGAGTTCTCTTTCTACCCGATACATTCCACCAAAAACATCTTCCCATTGCCAATAATGGAACAGGTGATACAGGGGTAATTTGCAACGCGTTCCAATAGCATCAGCGATTCAGCCAAAGGATCCTTCTGGAACCATTTCCGGCTCAGTCCGCCGAAAGCGAGCAGCAGGTCCGGTCCAAACTACCCCTCCCCGGCCCACCGCGCGCCACGTGTTGTCGTGCTCGGCCGACGATTGCGAAAACTTGGCCGTGTCAACTTGCCAATCCTGACCGCAGATCAAGCGTGACGTGTGTCGATCGACGGTCATAAACGGTTGCTCTTCCTGCGAGCCGGTATTGCTAAGCCTCACGGAGAGGATGGTTCTAGAAAGAGCGAGCGCCTCGCCCTAGTGCGCGCTTATATGCGATCATCCCTCTCGCCTTTGCTTCTGCGCGAGGGAAATTTCATCGGCTCCGGTGACGACCAGGAAGAATATCTCGATCCAGCGAGGTTCAGCAGCCGCTTCGCGCCCGCTCTGCGGTTTCCTGTTGGTACGATCCGAATTCTGCGTTTCTCCGTGCCAAATCCTTAATTCTTTACCTCTTCTCTGTTGTTTGTTCTGTTGTTTGACCAATCTCTGTAGGTCGAAACCTTAGATCACATAGAGCGTCCTGTTTGATCGGACTTGTTGTTAGATTATTATATTAGCGTCGTAGTGTAACTGTAAGATCTATTTTTCTTAACCACAAATGTGCTTTTTTTTCGCATTTTTGAGATCCGCCTAACTGAAACTCGCTTCTTTGATCGCAGATCTCTGGGTATAGTAGATATCGAAAATGAGCGTTGTGGGATTTGATGTTGGGAACGAGAGCGGCATTGTTGCGGTGGCAAGGCAACGCGGGATCGATGTGGTTCTGAATGATGAATCAAAACGTGAGACCCCTGCCATTGTCTGCTTCGGCGAGAAACAGCGTTTTATCGGGACTGCAGGTGCAGCATCGTCTACTATGAACCCTAAGAATTCCATCTCACAGATCAAGCGTCTTTTGGGTCGGAAGTTTTCGGACCCTGAGGTACAGAGAGATATCCAGTCCTTCCCGTTTAAGGTCACTGAAGGACTTGATGGGTTTCCGTTGATTCATGCAAACTATTTAGGTGAAGTGAGGGCGTTTACTCCGACCCAAGTTCTTGCAATGATTCTGTCTAACCTGAAGAGCATTGCAGAGAACAATCTAAATGCAGCAGTTGTTGATTGTTGCATTGGTATTCCAGTCTACTTCAATGATTTACAGAGGAGAGCGATGTTAGATGCTTCTACAATAGCTGGCTTGCGTCCTCTCCGCCTGTTCCATGAGACAACTGCAACTGCATTGGCTTATGGTATTTATAAGACAGATTTGCCAGAGAATGATCAAATCAATGTGGCTTTTGTTGATGTGGGGCATGCAAGCATGCAGGTGTGCGTGGCTGGGTACAAGAAGGGACAACTGAAGATATTGGCTCATTCTTATGATCAGTCTCTTGGTGGGAGAGATTTCGATGAGGTTCTTTTTAAGCACTTTGCTGCTAAGTTCAAGGATGAGTACAAAATTGATGTGTATCAGAATGCCAGGGCCTGTATCAGACTCCGAGCAGCATGTGAGAAGCTAAAGAAGGTTCTCAGCGCAAACCCTGAGGCTCCACTAAACATTGAGTGTCTGATGGATGAAAAGGACGTGAGGGGTTTTATCAAAAGAGAAGAGTTTGAGCAGATAAGCATTCCCATCTTGGAGCGTGTCAAAGGACCATTGGAGAAAGCCCTTGCTGAAGCTGGGTTGAGTCAGGAGAATATTCACTCTGTTGAAGTTGTTGGATCAGGCTCTCGTGTTCCAGCTATTATCAAGATTTTGACAGATTTCTTTGGCAAAGAACCTAGGCGAACTATGAATGCAAGTGAGTGTGTTGCTCGTGGTTGTGCCCTTGAATGTGCCATTCTAAGCCCCACATTCAAAGTGCGGGAATTTCAGGTACTAAATCTATTTGCATCTTTATTTTGATCTATAAAACTACGTGCTACTATTGTATTGGCATAAAGTTTGATCAAATTAGGCCATCTAACTTGCCAGGATGGATTTAGGATGCAAATGTATATTTTATTTAGGTTAACCCATATTCTGATCATTTTTTTTCTGCCCAATGTTATTGCTATTATTGATTTGTGCATACAAACTTTGTAAAATTGATTTATACAGGTTCATGATAGCTTCCCTTTCTCAATAGCCTTAACATGGAAAGGATCCGCTACTGACACAGAGAATGGTGGAATAGAAAACCAGCAGTCTACAGTTGTTTTTCCAAAACGGAACCCAATCCCCAGTGTCAAAGCTCTTACATTCTTTCGGTGTGGTACATTTTCTGTTGATGTTGTATATGCAGATGCAGGTGATGCACAAGTTCCTGCAAAGATTAGCACTTACACGGTAATCATTTTTCTTGACACGATATTACAAACATGCAGTGACTTTTTTTGTGAACTAAAGTTATTATTTTAAGAGTTTAAGTTCCAAAATTTCTTCGGAGATAATTTTATTTGTTTCAATCTTGTAAACATGAGGCAGGGCTAGCTTGATATTGCCAAAAGTGTTTAAATCTTTGCTGCTTTTAACAATTCTAAACCTTCTTTGCAGATTGGACAGTTCCAGTCGAGCACTGGAGAGCGGGCTAAGGTGAAAGTGAAAGTACGCTTAAATCTGCATGGAATTGTTTCAGTTGACTCAGCCACCGTAAGTACATTAATTTCAATTTTATTGTAACAACCTCATTGTTACCATAATTAAACTTGGTTCTACAGTTGGAGGAAGTTGAAATCCCAGTCTTGGCTGAAGAACCGTCTAAGGAATCTGCAAAAATGGATACAGATGGAGTAACTGATTCCTCAAAAACTGAAACTGATGTAAACATGGAAGATGCAAAGACTTCTGGTGGGATTGACAATGGAGAGCCAGAGTCCAAGGAGAAGCCCGTAGAGATGGAAACTGACAAAAAGGTTTGTAAATTCTTAATTTCTCAGCTGCATGCATGTTGTCTCTCTTTTAACATGTTGTTTTCTTATTATAGCAATTTGTTTGGCACTTCAGCAGTTTAGGTTATAAACCTTTAGTAGCCTGGCCCATGATGTTTGGTAGTGGAGACACTTAATATACCCTTCGTAGATTAACCAAGGAAAATTTAGGAGACTTGTTTAAGCTGGCTCTCCTGTGGTTTTTTCTGGTTGCCGCTATTAACATTTATTCAATATGTTATATCCTAACCCTTGCAAAACAAAAGATGGGTTTACTAAAAAACATGATCATCATATTATATAGGCATTCTGTTTATATGCATGTTGTTGTGGAAACACACATCAATCTAGCATTAGTCACAGACTGTATGATCTTCCATGTTTCTATCTGTTATTTACACGTGCACACACATCAATCTATACTATTCTCACTAATCTTTAAGCGCGTTATCTTTTGGTATTAAACCATTAAATATTCACTTTATCATTCAGTCTGGATTTCCAATAGTGTACTCCTGAAGCTATGAAGCTTGGTGCAACTAGTAGGTTCTTTGCTTAGTTGCATTATTGAAGGTTAATGTATGTGAATTCAATCGGCATATGCAGATGTATGCTATTTGGTAAAACATTGCAAATGCATATTCATATGCAGATATGTAGTTCTGAGAAAGATCGCATGCACAAGAAGTTGGATGCAATTCCTTGGGCATATTTGCTGTCGAGTTTATGAGAATTTAAAAAAATAAATTGAAATGAATATTATTTCTTGCCAATTCCTTTGAGGTGTGGCACAAGCCTAAATCATTCCTAATTGTTGTTCTACTTCTCTATTAAGGTGTTATCTCTATTGGAGAGTTTAACACTTTCGAGTGTGGGTCATGGATTGGGTGTCAGTCACAAAGTTAGGCTAAGTCAGGTTATTTGAGGATGAAAATGGACAACCTACAAGGGTACAGTCATGAAAGGGCCTGATGAGGTTATAATTTGATAATTAAGTTAAAGTGAGTGCACCAGATTTGTGAGTCAAAGCTCTTAATGTGGTAATTTGGTGTTTTGCTGAGTGTTGCAATTTATAGGGCTGCAATGCATCGCTTGAGTGTTTTGCTGATTTGATGTTTGTGGTCATATTTGTAATCCCTTTGTAGCAAAAGGTGATTACGTTCACCCCAGACGCCCTTCAAAGTCCGTCCCGAGGTTATGTGAAGGGAGATAAATTATGGAGTCGACTTATAGCCGATCGCCAAGTGGCTAGAGAGTGGGAGAGGTTTTTTTCCCGCATGTGTCCATTAGGAATTAACCCTTTGCCCTATTGTAGCAAAGCTGCCATCTACATTTGTAACCCCCATTATATGGTCCAAGAGAGCATTTAATGTTGTCCCCTCGGATGAGTCTAGTGGTTAGCGCATGAGGTGTTGCCACAGAAGAGATTACCGGGCGCCGAACCAGCTGGGGTTCGAATCTCGGCAAAGCCGAGATAAATACCTCCCTTATGTGCTAATCACTATTCCAAAGGCTAGTAGCCGCCCATGATTTACCTTCTCCATGTTGGCCTGGGACGGGTTGGTGGGGGCGTTGGGGGCGAGCGTATTCGCCTTTTGCCACCAAGAGGGCATTTAATATTTGTTTGGCCATTGCATCTAATGCCAGATAGGCTGCCGCCTTGGCCTGGACAAGAATAATCCTGTTGCTACATGGTGGCTTTGGATTGGCTGGACATGCTTCATGGTGATTTTGTTGATAACGTACCTATTGTTGTGACCTTGAACCAAATCTAGTAAGAAATCTCATAATGAAGTTGAGTGGCCTGTTGGTAGGAATCTGAGTTGGATGAGTAGGTTGCCTGATTGGTCTGAATTGGAGTTTACTAGCTGGTTCGAGTTCAGAACGTCTGAGATTGAGTTGGAGTTGTGACCCCATCAAGTCCAAAATGGGAATAGCATGAAACTGTGTGTCTCCATCAAGTCCAAAATGGTAATAATATGAAACTATATTCTCAGTTTTTCATAATAATGTTGGCGAAAATTGATATGTTCAGAAAATCAGTACAGGCAGTGCTATATTTAGTTTTTTCTTATAAAAAGACTATTTTGTCGATATTCATTTTCTTTGGGCATGCTGTACCTTTGTTGTTGACTGGTTAGATCAATCACAAGGTAAATGATATTCAGGTTTAGTATTGAAATCCTATGCTTTATTCCTTTTTATGTCTATTAACCATGTCTTCTTCTATTTCGGTGCCTATTTCTGCTTAGAAGTGATACTGCTAAGCTTTACTTTTTTGATTGATCTAAGTTCGGTGTTTAATTATATTGGTAATGTTTATATATCCCAGGTTGAAGCTACCAAAAAGAAAGTTAAGAAAACCAATATTCCTGTTGCTGAGACAGTCTACGGTGGGCTGTCAGCTGATGAATTGCAGAAGGCAGTCGAAAAGGAGTTTGAAATGGCACTTCAGGATAGAGTAATGGAGGAAACAAAAGACAAGAAAAATGCCGTTGAGGCATATGTGTATGACATGCGGAACAAGGTAATATATCTTTCTTACTATGATTGTTGGATATACCCAGAGTCCTTTCGTTAAGATTCTAACAGCTATCCATGTTCAGCTTTATGATAAGTATGAGGCATTTGTAACATCACCAGAGAAAGATGAGCTTGTTGCAAAGCTTCAGGAAGTTGAGGATTGGCTCTATGAAGATGGTGAAGATGAAACTAAAGGTGTTTATGTTGCTAAACTCGAGGAACTTCAAAAGGTAAAACATTTGCGTTTGACCTTGTAGATCGAGTGTAAACAATCTGATGGCATTTTTTGCAATGCAGCAAGGTAATCCGATAGAGGAGCGGTACAGGGAGTGGACAGACAGAGGTCCAGCAGTCGATCAACTTGCTTATTGCATCAATAGTTTCAGAGCAGCAGCTTTGTCGAACGATCCCAAGTTTGACCACATTGATCTAGCAGAGAAGCAGAAGGTAACCTTTTTTCTCACTGCTACACTTCCTACTTCCGATGTTCAATTTGAAAAAGGAGTTGATAAAGTAAATGCTGATGCATGTTCTGCAGGTGGTTAGTGAGTGTGGCGAAGCAGAAGCATGGCTGCGGGAGAAACAGCAGCAGCAGAATGCCTTGCCCAAACATGCCAATCCTATTCTTCTCTCCGCCGATATCAAAAGAAAGGCAGAGTCCTTGGACAGGTAAAATTTGACTATTTAAATAGGAATTAGATCTGGTTTTGGGATGTTAACTCAGCTACTCCAATACAGTCTCACTATCGTGCAACAATTTTTTAATTTGTTGGATTTACAAATGATTGACAGGTTTTGCAAGCCGATAATGACAAAGCCACGGCCTGCTCCACCAAAACCTCAGACCCCTCCGACTCCAACACCGGGCGAGCAATCTCAAACCTCTGAGCCACACAACGAAGGAGAGGATGAGGATGCATCGGCGGAGCCCATGTCTGATGACGGTAGTCAAGAACCCCTGGCAGCGGCTGCTGAGCCAATGGACACTGATAAGGCAGAGAATGCCCCCCCAGCCTAGAAACATCGAACTTATGAGTCTTAATAGCGGAGATGATGTGTTGATGTTTCTGGAGATTTATAGTATTTGTATCTCTCCTAGAACTTAGCAGTGTAATCATAAATTAGTTCCATGTGATCTGAACTCCCAGGTACGATAGTTCATGAGGTTTTAGTCATCATGCTCTACACTCAAATTTATAGAATTTGTTTTCCATTTTTTTAGCATCTCTTGTTCATGTTTTCTCCAAATTATATTCATAGTTCTGAAATCAGCATTCTGTCTTTCGTGCAACTTTCTCACAAGGAAAACACACGGCATTCAAATAAAAGCTTTTTCGACACTTTATATTTTACTGTAACTTTCTTACAATAGGACATCTGACATCCAATTGAGGTTTATTCTACTTTCTTACAGTGCAATTCTTAAATCGAAAGTTGCCTTTAACTGGTATGAACTGTTTTGACATCGTATTGGATTAGAGTTGAAGAAGGAAGATAATGAAGTATAGGAAGAAAATATTATTTGTGTTGATCATGATTTTAAATCTGGTGTCACGCCTGTTAACAGATGTCAGAAAAAGAAATTTTACTGAAAATTTGTACAAGATATTTAAACTACTGCTCAGTCTAATAATAATTAGAATTTACTTGTCTTCTTAAGTTGCTTTAAAATCATTTGCTTCAAAAATAGAATGAAAATTATAATATTATGGAATGAGTATGAAAGTGAATGAGAAAAGAGAAAATATAATGAGCGAGAATAAGAAGAGAGAAAGTGATACGAAAAAAAAATTAAATAAATATATTATTTCATTGCTACATAAATTTTTAAATTTCATTCTAAAATTTTAACTTTATTTCCATCAACCAAATATAATATTTAGAAATAAATCTATTCACTCGTTCCCAAACCCCTAAATTAAATATCATCTTAATATCATTTGTTTAAATTACTTCTCCGTTGACAATCCTTTGAATAACATTCATATGACACACAAACCTACAACACTTTCCAACAATTTAATAAATAGGATAAGAAATAAAAAAAATATATAAAAAAATAACGATTACATCTATTAAGCAAAATTAATTACGTTTAAGATAGTTGTACTAAAAAATTATGATAAATATGTATATTACGCCAGGAAAAAAAACAATAAAATTTATTTAAATATAAATAATAATATAATAGAAAATAGTCATTGGAAGATCTATATAATCGATCTCATCTTGGAAAAAAAACTCAGTTGTTATTGTTCAACATATGCCACACAAGTCTTTTCCTAAATATCCTTGAGATTCTGAAGAGAAGCATAGTTTGCATTTATGTGTTTATCCTACACAAATTCAGCAGAGACTTTTGCATGTTCAGATCCCAATTATGCAAATTGATTCATGCACAACAGTCGCAAACAAAAAAAGGGTGATCCAAAAAGAGATTCATAACAGATACAACATAGCGAGCAAGCAAGAGATTGGCTTCAGAAACAACCTCAGAGAATAAATATGCAATGAAGATGTTATAGTTATTGCAAAACTCAAAGGCCATTGTCAAAATTGTTTTCTCTTGCTCCTAAACACCTTGTCCTTCTTCGCATAAACATAGGAGAAACCGAGAAGGAACACACCAAACAGAGAGAGTGATACCCATGGGAATGGTGGATCCTTGAAACACACAAGCGAAGCCTCCAGCTTTTGTGATGCCTCATAAACTAGTGTGTGTATAGCGTATAGATCATGATCGGAAGACCGCACGAAGTACATGGCTTTCTCGAAATCAAACTGGGAGATAGCAGAAATAACCTTTTCCAACTTGTACTTGAGCAAATTCCACCTCTGAACAAACGCTACATGCTTATTATCCTTGAGAAGCTTCCTATCTCCACCATGTGCAGCCATGGATTGCAATACATCGATGGCACTTGTGATCGTGTAATTCAATGCAGTGAGAAGAACATTTCTCCGCGCTGCGTCTCTCTGAGCAAACGACAGCGATAGAGAGTCAGAAAAGGGCCCAAATGGAGTTTGGCCAACACTCCAAGTGTAGTCGACCATGGTGGTGTTGTGCTGTGAGCTCCATGACTGGTGGGTAGGCGAAACTCCCCACATACTCTGAAGCACAGAACCGATGACCGAACGGTCTAGGTTACGCGTCTGGGTAATCACATGCCGGCCGTTGCAGCTGTAGTCACTCACTGTTTGTGAGCTCTTGGTCCTCACAGCAATGACCATGTTTCTAAATGCAACTGACTGGTGGTACCGATCGAGCAAAAGGAGCTTATCGTAATCCAAATCGAAAACATATACTGGAAGGACCTTGCCATAATCTTCCTCTGGGATTTGCACAGCACGGTGCAGTTCTTCCACTGAGTCTGAAAGTATCTGATGCAGGCGTTTTGAGTCCAGATACTCGCTCACAATTAGGGTGTAATTTTCAAACAGGAAGCGCGAAGTGTATGAACTCATTGATCGGCTGATTGCAAAAGAGCAAATTGGGCAATCTGAGAATCTTACACTGTATGATTTGAACTCCAAAGATTGTTCCTTGTATGCGAGTTCACTTTCTTTCAGCGTCTGTTGAATGAGGCTCCAGTCGAGGCCATCCTTGACTGGATCAGCTCCATGAACATGGATGAATTGGATCACGAGGGAGTTCTCGTAGAAGACTGGAATTCTCAGAGAAGGAACTAGCAGAGCTTTGTATGCGCTGAGGACCAGAGAGGTGAGATCTGAAAGGAAATTCCTTTCGGACTTCGGCCGTCCATGGCCGGAGGCCAGAGGATGGAATTCACTTCGGGAAATCACGCCTTCGCCAGATATAGCCGGGCCGTAGTCTACTGGTCCTGCAGCGAGGTCGATCCACACATACCTTTCTTTCCCAGTCCACAGAGTTCCCAAGCACTTGGTGAAGGCGATCGAGGAATCCCTGGAATCGACGGAATAGGCATAGGGTTTGGATTGAGTGCCGAGATTGAGCAAATAGATGTAGAACCCTGGCGCAGAATTCGAATTCTCTTTCTGAAAATCCTGCTCTATGATCTGGTCGACCGTGGAGTAGGGAACGGAGAGAAAGGCCGATCGATACAGCGGCAAAGTGGAGGATTCGATCTGAGACCGGATCGCGTCCGATATCTTCGATCCGAGAGTCGACGGAGAGGGATCCAGGTGAAGGGTGTGCCCGACGGCGAGATGGTGCGGGGAGGCACCGATAACGTTGTACCGATCGGAGGCGACGGCCGCCGCGGCGAAGGACCGGAGGAGATCGGGCGCGGCGGAGGAGAAGCTGCCCACGAGCTTCACGTAGACAGGGACGGAGATCCGGTAAGAAAGGAGATCCGAAACGAGGGCAGCATGGTCGGAGGGCGGAAGAGTGGCGGCGATCGAGCGTTTGAGGGAGGCGGGAAGGGCGGCGAATGAGTCGGCGGAGGCGGAGGGGTCGCGGCGGTACTCGCTGGTCAGAAAGGTGTCGAGGCCAAGGGCGGTGGCCGCCGCCCCCGCCACGGGCGCGGCGGTGATGGAGGTGAGGACGAGGAAGAGGGAGATGGAAACCTGGGCTTCGTACATCGCCGGCGGCGAAAGGGAAGATGGACCCCAAGTCCACAAATCGTGAGAGAAATAAAGGTTCGCGGAATCGGTGTGACTCGGGCGAGTTGGGGTGAGTCGTGGTTTCCGACTCGTTCAAGTCAGGCCAGGATCGGTGTGACTAGGGCGAGTCAGGCCATGAAATTTATTGTTTGTACTGAGTCAAGCAGTTGTTATTACAATATCATAAATTTATTTTTTTAAAAAAAATTATTTATTTATAAATTTAATAAAATTTTCTTATGGTAAATTATTTAGGAATAATTCATAATTTATATTCATAAATATTACTGTTCAATTATATCCATTTAATTAATTATATATATATTTGAACGTCTCACCTCACCAACTCTCCATAAAATCCATAAAATCCATAAAATCCATAAAATGACAAATATTCTTGGTATATTATTCATTTCTAATCCACGCATTAAATCCTGACATAATCTATCATCTACAGCTGTATTTGATGAACGGTAATTAGTTTTGTAATATAATAAGGATTATATTATAATGTTGATTATTTTATTTGATATAATTTTAAATTTATAATATAATATAATTTAATTTAGATTTTAAAAAATAATAAAATTTTGTAATCTGGATTACCAGACTAATATTATGTAATCTAATTACATTATAATCCTAAGATTTAGGGAGCGTTTGGTTTAGGGGAATAGGAGTGGAGAATAGGAATGAGAATCATTGATTGTCATTGTTAATGTTTGGATTATAGAAATAGAAATATAAATAAAGGAATGAATCCTTGAAATTGGGTAATATCTCATTCCCATGTACCTTCCATTCAATGAGTCATTACCCTATTTTCATCAATCAAAATATTCTCTTATTCCAAAAATACCCTTAACCTAAAACTAAAATTTTATCCCTTAATATCAAATATCAAAATATATTTATTTATTTTTTTTCATATCATTTCTCTTTCCTTGTTCTCTCTCATCATATTTTCTCTCATTATATTTTCACACTTTTTCTCTCCTTAATCTCTCCTATCACACTCTCTTTCCTCTTTTTTTCTCATTACACTTTATCTCTCATCATACTTTCTCTCTCCTTAATCTCTTCCATCTCACTTTCTTCCTTCTTTTTTTCTCATCATACTTTCTCTCTCATCATACTTTCTCTCTCCTTAATCTCTCACATCACACTCTATTTTCTCTTTTTTTTTCTCATCACACTTTCGCTCTCATCACACTTTCTCTCTCCTCAATCTCTCTTGTCACACTCCCTCTTTTTTCCCTCAACACACTTTCTCTCTTATTATACTTTCTCTCTCTTCAATCTCTCTTATTGCACTCACTGTTCTCTTTTTTTCTCATCACACTTTCTCTCTCACCATATTTTCTCTCTCCTCAATCTCTCTCATCACACACTCTCTCCTTATTTTTTCTCATTACATTTTCTCTCTCTTCATCCTCTCCCATCATACTTTCTCTCACATCATATTTTCTCTCTTATCTTCTCTCATCATGCTCTCTCCTATCACACTCTCTTTTCTCATTTTCTCTCAACACACTTTCTCTCTCTTCTTTCTCTCTCATCATACTTTCTCTTTCATCATATTTTTCTCTCACATTCATCTTTTTCTCACATCTAATTTTTTCTCTTATTTTTCTTTAAGGGTAAAAAAAGAAATTTTGATTTATTCCGATAGAAAATATGCAACTAACCAAACATTGCTTTTAAAAGTGATATCCATGCTCATACCCATTCCCATTCCACAATACAATGATTTCCATTCCGATTCATATTCCTAGGAAAGAACCAAACGCTCTGTATGCCAAATTATATCTCTAGTCCATTTCTTGCACCAATCGTCGTCGTCGATCGGTGCTGTCACCGACCGCCTGGTGCCATCGCCCACTGCCGCCGATCGCCTGGCGCCGTCGCCCACTGTCGCCGACCGCTTGCCACCGGCGAAGGCGCCATGACCAAAGTCGGTCGTGGCCGCCAACCGTTACCAGCAAAGGTAACAGTATATGTTGTCATTTTATAATAATATTAATTATATTATTTATAAAAAATAATGAACACTAAATAAAAGAATATAATCATCATTGTAATCAAAGATTATATACATAGTATACAATTCTTTCACCAAACATAGTAATGTAATATTAATTACATTACATTACAAATTTAATTACATTTCGCCCAATCAAACACAGCCTATACGAATAAGACAAAATTATATTGTAGCAGTTACAGTTTCGTAGCTATACAATTAACTATAGTAACTATGAAATTGTAGTTGTTACAACAACAATAATTGTAACAGATGCGGTTTCATAACTACTACAATTATTATATACAAAATTATGTTATAGTAGTTACGATTTCATAGCTGCTATAACTATAACAGTTATAACCGCTATAATTTAATAATTGCTACAACAATTAGTTAGTTAAATCAGCTTGTATGAGCTATGAAATCATAGCAGTTGTAATGCATTCAACCGACTCAAGATTTAAGCAGGAGATAACAATATTCGATAGTACTAGAGGATAGTTGGGGTTCACTATGTGAAAATGGGAAATAGACTTCGCCATTGTTTACTTCGGCAATTAATAATTACGAAGTAATATATGATAATCAACTTCAATAATAAATTTAATACAGTAAATATAATTTTAGACTTCGTAGGTTTAAAAATACGGGTATCACTTTTGATTTTATCTGATATTTTATTTCATAATATATATTCGATGAAGTAATAAGTTATAAAATAAAATTTATATATCTAAGTGCTGAAGTAATAAGTGAATGGATTAAAATTTGTGTAATGGCTTGAACCAATTTACTATGTTTTTCCACCAACCCTTCAAGGAGGTTGAAGGCGCTTTCAACAGCTTATAATTGCCCTCTTCTAGTAGTGCATCAAACACAACATTCTAAGAAACTTCTGCTTCTGTGCGCTGCTCCGAAAAAAGCCTTTACGACACCCAAAAGCTCTAACGACGACTCTACTAAAGATTTCATCCTACAAAGCCGTCGGTATTCTTTACTTTTCAAATTGCTTGTAATCATTTAAGACTGTACTTGTCCTCCAATACTCGAAAACCCATCTCGTATGGAGATGAGATCCAAATATCCCATTCAAGAGATCCTTCGGACTCCATCTTCCTCTAGCGCTTTGCTCCCTCAGCGATTAGTCTGTAGAAGAGTCGCCTACTCTAATACCACTTGTTGGGACCTTAACGTTCGCTAGAGGGGGAGGGGGGAAGGGGGGGAGGGGGGGGGGGGGTAAATAGCGTCTCACCCAAATCGTTTGTTTCCGATAATGTTAGTGCACAACGGAATACAAAATAAACTAACAAATAGACAACTAAACTAAAACAAGAAGAATGAAGACAAACAAACCATAAAGACATGCTCGTTTATGTGGTTCAGAGATAAAGCTCCTACTCTACGGTTGTCCGTAAGGTGGATGATCCCGATCCGTAGGTGGCTGATTCTCCAAAAAACTTTTGGCTAGCTCGTGTAGCTCCTTGTGGGTGGAGAAACCTCGCCACAACCTTGTACAAGCACGCTAGATCACTTGAGCATTTGAAAACTATAATTAAGGTTAACCACCATTAATTTCATCAACTTTGACCAATCACCCTGAGCTCTATTAAATAGAGTTCGGGAGGAAAATACCAAGTTATTTTCCCTTCACCAAACGACTTGTAAAAATACCAGTCGACTGAGCCTATGTGGAATTCGATCGTTATAGGCCAACGGCTCGATATTAGTCGATAGGAGTGTAATCGAGCTGAGCCGAGCCGAATTCTTGAATGTTTGAGTTTGACTCGTTTATAATCGAGCCGAACTCGAGCTTTATTTAACGAATATATTCATGTCTCACGAGCTTATTCGTACTTTTATCGAGCCTAAACGAGCTTAATAAATATAAATTATAAATTTAAATATTTATTAAAAACTAAATTATATATTTAGAGAAAATTATAATATTCTTATTAAAATTTATAATTTTATTCTAATAAATAAATTTAATATATTTATCTATATTTTTCATAAGTAGAGTGTAAATTTATAAATTTAATATCAAAATTATTATTTTTTTATTTAAAAGTTGATTCATAAACTTACTAACGAATATGTTCACGAGCTAACGAGTCGAGTTTTGTGAAACTTGAGTTTGGTTTGTTTATCTTAACGAACCTCATTAAACGAGCTCAAACGAGCTTTTATCGAATCGAGCTTTGAATAACTAACGAGTGGCTTAGTTCATTTACACCCCTACCAGTCAACTGATGAAAGTATCAGTCGACTACTTCACATGGGTTGAGCGAAAAGAGGCATTCTGTTCGCTACCAATCGACTGATGAAAACATCAGTCGACTGCTAGAGTAATTGCTACAGTACTGCTATAGTAATTGCTACAGTAAAATCCTAAACCTAGGATTTTAACCCCCGAGTACAATCACTCATCACTCATTCTTGCCCGACCAACCTAGATCTAGCCTTCTAGCCTCCTCCATCAGCCTTGCGTCCCTAGGATGCTTCCCCATCCTCATGCCTTGCCTTCAAGAGCTTCCTTCGACCTTATCATTGTTGTCAGGTCTTCCTTTACCAAGACTTCAACCTTTGCCAAGTCACATTTGGACTTACGTTGCCAAGACTACATACTTGGACTTACATCGCCAAGACTCCTTTTGGACTTTTCTCCTTTGCCAAAATTACACTTGGACTTTCCTTATTGTACCTGTATCCTGCACAATCACAATACATATCAAATACAATAATAAATCTAATTTAAATCTTTGCCCAAACATCAAAACATAGGACACCTAGATTGCTCCACCAACTTGTTGTCTAACAAGTGTGAATGAGCTTGCAGAAAAGTCCTAAGTATTCTTAGGCAAAAGTCCTAGTGGATTCTAGGCAGGTGGAAAATCCTAGGGGGAGGTAGCCCTAGGTTCTAGGGGGGTAGTAACCTTAGGTTATGGGAAGTCCTAGCTGCGGTTAGGTAACGAAATCCTAGTCTGGGGGACTGGGCAAAGCTTTAACGGGTGAGGACGTTGGACGAAATCCTAGAGTCGATCGAGGACTCTAGGTGAAAATCTCAGGAGTCGCGGACACCTGGTGGAAGACTGGACGGGTCTGGATCGAACGTTTAGCATGAAGTCATGACATCTTGGACATTGAGCAAAAGTCCAGTCAGTCTGAAGGACCAATCTGGCAAAAGATAATTTCTCCTTAGAGGAGTAGGTGAGGATGTGTTCCCTATTAAGGGAATAGTAGGCGTCGATTCGACCTAGGATTTCTGGGAAAACCAAAAGTCAAAACCGGATAATCTAAAGACTGTCAACTATTTTGTTATTCGTATTTTATTGTGCTAACTTTATTTTACAGGATATATTTTGCTTGTGAACTAATATGCCTTGTAGGAAGGGAGATGCATAAGAAAATGCTCGGATGAACAGTGTTGGAGGTGCCTTCGGGGCTATTGGAGGTGCCTCGGGTGCCTTAGCCAAAGCTTCGCGCAGGAGGGAGCTGGAGGCGCCTTCCAGGCACTTGAAGACGCCTTCGAGGCACCTGAAGACGCCTTGGATCCCTGATCTAAGTCGCCTTCTACAAGCTTGAAGGCACGTTCGACCGAATAAGTTTCGTAGATTATGGAAATTATCGTTTCCGACGCTGCCGGGATAAACTTCACAGCTGGAGGCGCCTTCAAGGAGGTTGAAGGTGCGTTCAATAGCTTATAATTGCCCTCTTCGAGTAGTGCATTAAACACAACATTCTAAGCAAGTTCTGCTTCTATGCGCTGCTCCGATAAAGCCTCTACGACACCCAAAAGCTCCAACAATGACTCTATTGAAGATTTCATCCTACAAAGTCGTCGGTATTCTTTACTTTTCAAATTTCTTGTAATCATTTACAACTGTACTTGTACTCTGTACGATTGATTAATGATTTCCCATCGAAAGCACTCTCACGTGTAGGCCTTAGAGTAGGAGTCGTCACAAGCTCCGAACCAAGTAAATCTTGGTATTTGCGATTGTTTATTATCTCTTTATTTCCGCTGCCTTATCTCTTCAATTTTGTTTTAAAGCGAAAGTGCAAATCACGGGTGCTATTAACCCCCTTCTCTAGCACATCTCGATCCTACTATCTTGACTTCAAGCCATAAAAGATGAGACAAGTCACACACAATAGGAAGAGAAAAAAAATCAACATACCTTTTCTCCATCAGAATTGGTATTGCATCTCCCACTGTTTTCAACCAGCGCAACAGGCATGAGAGAATCTTAGGAGAGAAAAAAAATGGAAAATATCAAAGGATGCGATTCTTCACCGATAGCAGTAGCACACAGAGTATAAAATGGTGTAAAAATGGCAGAACACTATTAAGGATTCAGAATATTCGTACTATCAAAAATCTATATTATCTAACTGCATATACTTAGACTAGGTGACATCGTAGAATGAGTTAGGACAACTAAATATAACCAGAATAAAACCCTGAACAAATCCAAGGATCAGATGTTGTCCAAACAGAGACATACAGAAAAGCTTATAGAGACACATCAAAGGAAAAGTATGGAAGCACATTGCTAGACTTGGAAACTTGCCAGCAAAGCTCAAAATCACTAGTAACTCCAACAATTGTTCTGGTTGGAAATCGAGTAGCAGTAAAACCATTGAAACAATGACACAATATCATGTGTCCATAAATGGCTACATGCGCATGATGCAGACTACTACTTGTCAAAAACCAGAAGCAAAAACAAAAGCAAAATATCTTGATGACAGATGCAACTTCAATGTGAAGTGAAACAAGTGAATCACCAGGTTAGCATAGTCCTTTCTCCCTGGCCAAGGCTTCAACTCTATGAAGTATGGTCTGCACCCTGTAAGAATAATCAGGTTGACACAAGTATCATACTTTTGTTTGATATTAAATACCAATTGTTTTTATAATCATGATCCAAAACACTTGAAACATAAGCACAATTTTATACAAGTATGTTAAAGGATAGCATGCTCATTTACCTACTAGTCCTTGCCTGCACTTTTCCATGAGTCTTCCACAATAAACTCATCGACTCCCCAATCTTCATAGCTGCAAGATAGAAGTGAAACAAGTTTTAAACTAGCTAAAATCACATGAATCTACTTGAATAAAGCAAGACCACACAATTTTTTTTAGGTATCTATTACCTTCTTTCGGGCATCTGCAACTAATTTCTTTCCAATTTGTTCAATCTTAGATTGCTTCCTTTTTATGGATGGACGACCTCGAGATCTTACTTTTAATGGAGAGTGTATTGCTTTTGCACCAGATGTATATACTTCTTTCAGTTGTTCAACCCTTGAATGCTTAAGATCAATAGCAATTAGTTTTTCCTTCGCGTCTTTTAATATTTCCACTAAAATAGAACAACTGTCATCATTTTTTACACCAAGGTGTTGAACCTCTTATATCAATGGAGTGAGATATTATACCGATGTCTTTCTCCACCATAAACATAATCATCATAGATGTTATTGATACTTTGATACCCACGCTTAATATATTTGCACCATCGGTCCATAATATATTTCATAGGAGCTTCAATCATCTTCATTCTTATCAACACTTTGATCACATGCCTACATAAAATTCCTCGAAATTCAAATAGACGACACACACACTTCAATTAGCAATCTAACTCCGTATAATGAACCATAAAGGAAACTTCTCTTACATGTTCTCCATTTTTTTTCAACATAGTTTCTACTACTTCAAATATTAAAGTTGTTCTTTCTTCCTTCAATAATGAGGCATCACAAAACATCAACCCTCTTATTTCATCTTGGAGTAACTTAAATAAGCTGTTAGTATAGACATTTTGAAATTGTCTTTCAATATGATGACCAAGAATAATCGGCATGATAAAATTAAAAGAAACAAAATCCAAATGTTTTTCATTCTCAATCTTCTTCTTCAAAGCACTATCATACTACTCAAGAACCGATATGTTTGTATTTTTTTTTTGCCTCTGTTTTGTTTTTCTCGACTTTGTTTCATGTTTTTGATTCTGTTTTGTATTTATTTTTTGCCCGACATTTTTTAAATAAATGTAGGTGAGGAAAGTCTCATGATAGAAGAATAAATTAATTCAAATGAGGTAAAGGATAACAATGACCATGCGGTTCAAGACCCATCTCCATCTAGTGTAAATGAAGTCAAGCTTTCTGAGATTGGATTGACATTTTCATCTGAAGAAGAAGTTTGTACTTTTATAATTCTTATGCTCAGAATGTTGGTTTTGGTATTTGTAAATTAGGTGATAGAAATAGAGATGATGGAAAGTAAAAATATTTCTCTATTGGATGTGCCAAAAATGGTAGGAAAGTATCTCAAGCAAAAAATATTTTATACCCTCGACCTTCTACTAAGACAAATTGCAAAGCCAAGATTAATGTTGCTATTCGAAATGATGGGAACTTTGTGTTAACTAGTGTATTCCTTGAACACAATCATACATTGAGCCCTGGAAAGTCATGACATTTTAGATGTAATAAAGTATTGAATTCAACTACTAAGAGAAAATTGAAATTAAGTGATCAAACTAGAATAACATTAAGCAAAAGTTTTCAATCATTTGTAGTTGAGGCTGGAGGCTATGAGAATTTGGCATGTGATGAGAGAAAGTGTAGAAATTATATTTCAAAAGTTAGACGGTTGAGGTTAGGGGATGGAGATACTGAAGCTTTGAGTAATTATTTTTGTCGCATGCAAAGTAGGAACTCAAACTTTTTTTATGTACTTGATTTAGATGGAGAATCTTGAATAAGAAATATATTTTTTGGGCAAATACAAGATGTAGAGCGACGTATGATTACTTTTCTGATGTTGTGACTTTTGATACAACCTATTTGACTAATAGTTATGACATGCCATTTGCTCCATTTGTTGGGGTGAATCATCATGGTCAATCAATTTGGCTGGGATGTGGATTATTATCAAGCAAAGACTCAACAACTTGCATATGGTTCAAATCTTGGTTGACATGTATGCTCGGACGTGCTCCAAAGGCTATAATCGCATACCAATGTCGTGTCATGAGAATTGCAATTGAAGAGATATTTCCAAATTCTCATCATTGTTTGTGGCTTTGGCATATCATGAAAAAACTTTCGACAAAATTAGATGGTCATGCTCGATACAAAATGATAAAGAAACAATTGAAGAACATTGTTTATAACTCGCTTACAGTTGATGAGTGTGATGAGAATTAGTTAAAAATGATTGAGGAGTTTAATTTGGAGAACAATGATTCGTTGAAATCTTTGCATGAAGAACAAAATAGATGGATACTTGTATACGTTAAAGATTACTTTTGGGCAGGTATGCCCACATCTCAAAGAAGTGAAAGTATGAATGCGTTTTTTATGACTACGTCTTGTTGGTGCGGGAAGCATCCGACGATCGAACTCGTGTTTTGATAACGGCAAAGAATTCGAAGTTAAGATGTTTTTTAGTCTAACAAGCCTACTTGAGAATTTCAGGAAAGTCCTAGCTGCGGTTAGGCAAAAGGAAAACCCTAGGGGGCGGTAACCCTAGGTCATAGGGGGTGGTAACCCTATGCGGAAAGTCTTGGCAGGTCGATGGCTTCAGGCAAAAGTCCTAGGGGGTGGTAACCCTAGGTGAAAAGTCCTGGTGTCGCGAACCAGGTGAAAGACTGGACTAGCCGGGGAAGCGGATGTCCAGCAGAAAGTCCGGAAGCATCGAGTGCTGAGCAAAAGTCCAGTCGATCTGGAGGATCGACTGGCAACAGGTAAATCTCCTGAGTGGAGTAGGTGAGGACGCGTTCCCCGCAGAGGGAACAGTAGGCGTCGGGTCGACCTAGGGCTTCCGGCTGGAAATCCAAAGTCAGACTCGGACAGTCCGAAGACTGTCAATTATTACTTATTGTGTTTTATCAAATTCTAACACTGTCTTGCAGGGTATTTTGCTCGGACTAACCTTTGCTTGCAGGTGAGGAGCCTGCTGGAAAAAGGCTGTCCGGACGCCCGGGACCAAACTTTATCCCTGCCGCGACTTCGCCACGTGGAGCATCCTGGTTGGTTGGCCACGTCACACTCCAGGCGCCCGAAAGGGATCCAGGCGCCCGGAACCGCATATAAAAGGAGGGTTGAGGTGCAGCTTCAGATGACAACGAATTCTAAGTGATCTTTCATCAATACGCTGCTCCAAAAGACGCTCCGAAGTGCTACTACAAGTGCCCGACGACCCGAAGCTTCAGAATTAGAACTTCTTGTCGTCGGTATAATTTTTGATAGCTTTTATTTGTACTCATAATTGTAATCTGTTAATGAGCTTATAGTTGTTGCCCACCGGAAGCGATCAAGGATCGCGGGCCTTCGAGTAGGAGTCGACTTAGGCTCCGAACGAAGTAAAATCGACCTGTCTCTTTGTGTTGTCTCTTTATTTTTATTTCCGCTTATTCCGCTGCACGTTTTAACTCTGATAGTTTTCCGATAATCGAACGAAATAGCCACGAGCGCTATTCACCCCCCCCTCTAGCGCTTCTCGATCCAACAATTGGTATCAGAGCAGAGTAGTCTTAAATTAGTGCAACCACTATTCGAGACAATTTTTTCGTGGTTTTGTTCGGAGTCGATTAGAATTTAGCCTCATAGCTATATTCTAATCTCTTTTTACGAATCGATTTTCTGCTCAAAGCTGGTCAATACCACTTGAGCCTGTTATTTTTTTCCTTCCTCCCGCACTACTAATCCAAGACTTAGTCTTGGAATATATCTTGTTGTTTCTATTTTTTTTAGATCTAAATGGCCCAACTAGAAGGATTTAGCACCGTTCGTCCCCCATTATTTTCCGGAGAAGACTTCGGATATTGGAAGGGGCGAATGGAAATTTATCTAAAGATCCAGTTCGACACCTGGATGATCGTCAAAACAGGATTGCAACTACCAACTGGTACAGACGGTAAGCCTACATCCTGTGAAAACTGGGAGCCAACATTTATCAAAAAGGTGGAAGCCGACGCCAAAGCCACCTGCACAATCCAGTGCGGCCTTACCAAAGAAGAGCTCAATAGAGTCGGTCCATTCTCCTCCGTAAGGGAACTATGGGAGAAACTGATCGAACTACACGAGGGCACCTCAGAAACCAAGGTAAGTAAACGTGATTTGTTACTAAATAAACTATATAATTTGAAAATGCAGGAAGGCGAGACGACAAGCTCTTTGCACACCCGAATTCAAGATATCCTGAATTCTCTACATGGAATCGGGCAGAAGGTAGAAAACAGAGATATGATAATGTATGCCCTTAACTCATTCCCTAGGAGTACACTATGGGCATCAATGGTAGATGCCTATAAAGTCTCTAAGGATTTGTCCTCCTTGAAATTAGACGAATTATTTAGTGAATTCGAACTCCATGAACAAACTAATGCACAGCCATCCGAGAAAGGGATTGCTTTGATTGCAGGAACGAGTCGAACACGGGAATCAAGAGGACGGCGAAAAATTGAATTGGAATCAGAAGACGAACCTGACTCAGAAGATTCAGAAGATGAACTGACCAGCGAACTTGTGAATCTTGTAAAGAAGCTCTACAAGAAGAAGAAAGGCTTCAACAAGAAAGATCTAAAGAAGGCAGTCCAATCCAGGGAGGCCCAACAAAACTCAAAGGTAAAGTTCGAAGTCACATGTTACGGGTGCAACCAGAAAGGGCATATCAAGGCCAACTGTCCCAACCAAAAGGAGGCCAAAAAGCAAAGAAGAAAGAAGGCCCTAAAGGCAACCTGGGACGAATCTTCTTCGGAGGATGAAGACGACGAACTCGACCAAACGAGTTTACTCGCATTGATGGCCCGGGATCAGATCATCGAATCCGAAAGCGAGTCAGAAGCCACGGATCCGCATCGGTTTCCGAAGGGCCAGACTTCGCTGTAAGTATTCCTAGGCTTAATAATTTAGTCAATTATTTACTTCGCAAATTAGCCAAGTCAAATTTGAAAATTAAGTCACTTTTAAAAGAAGTAACCATTCTTAAAGGAGTAACTAACTCAAAATCTTTAACTGAAGATTCAACTCAAGTACAACAACTTGAGAAAGAAAATTCAAATATGAAAAATCAGTTAAATGATTTAAAAATTACTTTAGAAAAGTTCTCTCTGGGCTCCAAGAATTTGGATCTAATTCTTGGGACACAAAGAGTCGTCTACAATAGAACTAGGCTAGGATATAAAAGTAAAAAGAAATATAAATCTTATTTATCCTTAATAAACAAACAAAGTAGTAAATCAGTCCAAGCATGGGTCCCCAAGTCCAAATTGATAAATCAAATTGGACTTGGCCAATACTGGGTTCCGAATGATCAAATATACTTCCTCGACAGACCATATCGAGGCCGTGATCCAGGGAAAGCTAAAATGAAAACGATCGAAAATTCAAAATTCGAAATTAAATTAAAAATCTAAAATCAAATTCAAAATTCAAAATTCGAAATTAAATTAAAAATTAAAAATTAAAAAATTAAACAAATCAAAATTATAAATGAAAAATAGAAGGAGGGTCCAAACTAGCTGGCACCTCCAACTGAACTACCCGACAGGGTAACTGAACCTAATTTACCCGGAATGGGTAAAACAAGAATGGATTACCCGGCAGGGTAGTTAAGGGTAGATTAAAACGGGATAAGTTTAACTTGAACCACAGTACTGGTAAAGTTTTTGGATGATAGTACGTTAGGGAAACTTGGGCATCGCATGTCTAGGAAGATATGGCTTCGACCTGGTGCATTTGGCCAAGTGGAACTGACCGAAGCTACCCTTAAATGAATCCTAACTAGTTAGACCAAGTTTTAGTATTAAGTTCAATTGGTAGGACTATTTGGAAAACCTCGAAGGCATGGTTACTTTAATGAGCTCCTTGTGACTCACCATAGCCCAGAAGTTTATCCAAAGAATGCTTACTTGTTGAATCCAAAGCTAAATCTGAATCTAACACAAGACTAAACAAAACCCTTAAATTGAACCTCAATTCATCTCATAAAAAATTATAGGATTCCCTGATTGAGAAATTAGATCGGGTGAGATGACTAAGTAATTTAAAAAAAAAAATTATTTTAAAAAAAAAAAACTTAAATTTCAAAATTATTTTAAACCAAAATTTCAAAATTATTTTAAACTTAAATTTCAAAATTACTTTAAAAACTTAAATTTCAAAATTACTTTAAAAACTTAAATTTCAAAATTATTTTAAAAACTTAAATTTCAAAATTCCTTTAAAAACTTAAATTTCAAAATTATTTTAAAAAACTTAAATTTCAAAATTACTTTAAAAACTTAAATTTCAAAATTATTTTAAAAAACTTAAATTTCAAAATTATTTTAAACTTAAATTTCAAAATTATTTTAAACTTAAATTTTAAAATTATTTTAAAAACTTAAATTTCAAAATTATTTTAAAAACTTAAATTTCAAAATTATTTTAAACTTAAATTTCAAAATTATTTTAAACTTAAATTTCAAAATTATTTTAAAAACTTAAATTTCAAAATTATTTTAAACTTAAATTTCAAAATTATTTTAAACTTAAATTTCAAAATTATTTTAAACTTAAATTTCAAAATTATTTTAAAAACTTAAATTTCGAAATTATTTTAAAAACTTAAATTTCAAAATTATTTTAAAAACTTAAATTTCAAAATTACTTTAAAAACTTAAATTTCAAAATTATTTTAAAAACTTAAATTTCAAAATTACTTTAAAAACTTAAATTTCAAAATTATTTTAAAAACTTAAATTTCGAAATTATTTTAAAAACTTAAATTTCAAAATTATTTTAAAAACTTAAATTTCAAAAACTTAAATTTCAAAATTATTTTAAACTTAAGTTTCAAAATTATTTTAAACTTAAATTTCAAAATTATTTTAAACTTAAATTTCAAAATTATTTTAAAAACTTAAATTTCAAAATTATTTTAAACTTAAATTTCAAAATTATTTTAAACTTAAATTTCAAAATTATTTTAAAAACTTAAATTTCAAAATTATTTTAAAAACTTAAATTTCAAAATTATTTTAAAATCTTAAATTTCAAAATTATTTTAAATACTTAAATTTCAAAATTATTTTAAAAACTTAAATTTCAAAATTATTTTAAAAACTTAAATTTCAAAATTATTTTAAAAAACTTAAATTTCAAAATTATTTTAAAAACTTAAATTTCAAAATTATTTTAAAATAATAATAATAATAATAATAATAATAATAATTATATAAATACCAAGGTCACTTAACCTTAGAATTCAGGACTACGCCCTTTATAGGGTTCTAGTACTTTGTATTCTACCGCTAACCACTCATGACATTGCGGTGATGCGTCCATTCCACTCCTTCCTGCTCTATGCCCTGTGTCAGAGGTTAGACATAGACATCAGTCTTCACATCTTTCCCACTATCATTTATGCAGCTGGATACGTGACCAGCAGACGAGTACATATGCCTTATTGTCATATTCTGACAGCGTACATGTCCTCATTACACATTGATGTCACCAGAGGTGACATCCGCTACATGACCGAGTTTGACATCATAGGAGCTAGGAACTTTTCCCTAGCAAATATCCATATAGACGATGAGGGTACCATGTCCTGGCGTAGGGGGGCACAGCACCAGCAGGCAGAGGAGGCAGAGCATGATGAGTTCATGTTGGCACTATTTCCTGAGGAGGCTGCTCCTGCCCCACCACCACCTCGAGCACCACATCCAGCTCCCCGCACTCTTGCTGATCGAGTTTCCGGACTAGAGAGAGCTATGTCGAGTCTCCAGCACGAGAACTCCGAGTTTCATCAGTCCATGCGACGAGAGGTCTCCGATCTTCGACGAGAGGTTCGACAGGAGGTCTCCGACTTACGACGAGACGTACGACAAGAGCTCTCCGACTTGCGCCGAGATCTACGAGAGGACGATCGAGCTCGTCACACTGAGATCCTGACACTACTCCGGTCGCTGGGTTCCGGACCACCTCCCTCACCCTCTCAGTAGCTCCTACTGTTGCTCTATTATGACTCTAGTACAACCTGTAGTAGCTCTATTATGACTCTTTTATCTATGCCGACTTTTTAGTCTAATGGAACGTTTCACTTCAGGCTTGATTGACTATATCTAATAAATTAGTCTTTTAGTCACATTTTTTTCAAATTCTAGGAAAGACAGTTTTCAAAAATCCAATTTTACTAGACTTTCAAAAGTTGGGTTTAGTCTAGGACTTCCCCCTAGATATCATGTTCCCCTAGAATTAAGCCAGAGCATCTCACAAAACACCTAGGTTTACCTTGATTGTGATTGAAAAACATAGAATGGCGTGAGATGCATAGGGTATAGCCTGGACTCAAGAATGCTTATATCTGTGCATCAATATGAGTCTGGGCGTTAAATATGCAATAAACATTAATCAAGTTAAAGTTCTCCAGCTCTAGTCAAGTCTATCTGGACCTAAATAACTTAACTTGACTAACCTGGTAAAAGCGATTGTCCTATAGACAATCAGCAAGTAGCTAAAGGTTAGATAGTTGGCAAAGGATACTCAATTTCTTTTTAAGAATGTTTTGTTTTCTATGGCTTTGATACCTAATATATAAACATGACTTGTGCTTGGACTTAAGGACCAACTGAACTTAAAAGAATAATCTTGTCCTAAAAACTTAAATTCCAATTGACCTTAAACTTCCAAACTCTGTTGAATATTGCTAACTTTAATCATGTACAACTCTTTATACATTGCCCATTTTTTTAATTATGGCAAAGGGGGAGAGTAGCAAAAATGTAAACATAAAATTCAAGTTAAAAATTAAAATTAAGGGGGAGCAAAAATTAAGGGGGAGCCAAAGTTAAGGGGGAGTATATAGGGCAAAATTTACTTTAGTTACTTTGTTCATCTATACTTAGCAAAAGTTTGCCTGTGTTTAAAATGACTATCTATTCGCTTGTTTACTTAACTTCGAATTTGTGCTGCCATAATCAAAAAGGGGGAGATTGTTGGTGCGGGATGCATCCGACGATCGAACTCGTGTTTTGATAACGGCAAAGAATTCGAAGTTAAGATGTTTTTTAGTCTAACAAGCCTACTTGAGGATTTCAGGAAAGTCCTAGCTGCGGTTAGGCAAAGGGAAAACCCTAGGGGGCGGTAACCCTAGGGCATAGGGGGTGGTAACCCTATGCGGAAAGTCTTGGCAGGTCGATGGCTTCAGGCAAAAGTCCTAGGGGGTGGTAACCCTAGGTGAAAAGTCCTGGTGTCGCGAACCAGGTGAAAGACTGGACTAGCCGGGGAAGCGGATGTCCAGCAGAAAGTCCGGAAGCATCGAGTGCTGAGCAAAAGTCCAGTCGATCTGGAGGATCGACTGGCAACAGGTAAATCTCCTGAGTGGAGTAGGTGAGGACGCGTTCCCCGCAGAGGGAACAGTAGGCGTCGGGTCGACCTAGGGCTTCCGGCTGGAAATCCAAAGTCAGACTCGGACAGTCCGAAGACTGTCAATTATTACTTACTGTGTTTTATCAAATTCTAACACTGTCTTGCAGGGTATTTTGCTCGGACTAACCTTTGTTTGCAGGTGAGGAGCCTGCTTGAAAAAGGCTGTCCGGACGCCCGGGACCAAACTTTATCCCTGCCGCGACTTTGCCACATGGAGCATCCTGGTTGGTTGGCCACGTCACACTCCAGGCGCCCGGAAGGGATCCAGGCGCCCGGAACCGCATATAAAAGGAGGGTTGAGGTGCAGCTTCAGATGACAACGAATTCTAAGTGATCTTTCATCAACACGCTGCTCCAAAAGACGCTCCGAAGTGCTACTACAAGTGCCCGACGACCCGAAACTTCAGAATTAGCACTTCTTGTCGTCGGTATAATTTTTGATAGCTTTTATTTGTACTCATAATTGTAATCTGTTAACGAGCTTATAGTTGTTGCCCACCGGAAGCGATCAAGGATCGCGGGCCTTCGAGTAGGAGTCGACTTAGGCTCCGAACGAAGTAAAATCGACCTGTCTCTTTGTGTTGTCTCTTTATTTTTATTTCCGCTTATTCCGCTGCACGTTTTAACTCCGATAGTTTTCTGATAATCAAACGAAATAGCCACGAGCGCTATCCCCCCCCCCCCCCCCCCCCTCTAGCGCTTCTCGATCCAACACGTCCATTATACAAACAACAATAAGTAAAGGGCTTTCACACAAACAATCTACAATAGACAAATTGAGCAATGGAAAGTAATACTCGCCGGAAGTGTCGTTGCGTTGACAAGAACCCTGCAGCATCACTTGCCGGAAGAATGTGGGTGCTTCGGGTTGAAAAAAAAATGGGGCGTCATTCAGTAAAAATAATAAAAAAACTTCAGGATTGAGGCTTTAAAAAAAATGGAGCACGAATTGCTCTCTCCTGGTAGACAAAGAAATTTAGGCAAAGAAATAGAGGGCTTCGATTCCTTGGAAGGGAGAGGGAAGAAGAAGAAGGAGGCGTGGCTGAGTTAGGGCTGGGTTAGCCCGAAATGGAGGGCTTCGATTCCTTCGCTAGGTTAACTCGCTGACGAGAGGAGCGACGAGAGAGGGATGAAGGACGTGAAGAAGAAGGAGAAGGAGAGATAGGGCAGGAGAGGAGAAGAGCGAAAGAGGAAGTCAGCGACGGGAGGTGAGATGGGTGAGGAATGAAGAATGCGAAGAAAAAGTAGTAGGAGAGATAGGGTAGGGCAGGAGAAAGCGAAAGAGGAAGCATATTAGTCCGTGTTTTTTTCTCTGACGTGGACTTGACTACGCACGCTGCCACATCAATCGGAGAAAATTCATGTGAATTCGTAGGGATGTAACCAAGCCGAGCCGAGTTGAGTCGAGTCAAGTTTTAAGGTGTTTAAGTTTATTTGATAAGACAATCAAGTCAAGCCGAGCCGAACCGAGCTTAAAATAAATCAAGCTTTTGAAATGAGTGTTCAAGTTTGACTTGGTTTATTTTTTATGAGCTTGAGCTTGTTTGAAGCTTAGATTGAGCTTGGTTCGTTTAGATGTTATCAAGCTCTCAATTCAAGCTCGTTTGATTGTTTGAAACTTTTAGTTATTTGATTGGTTATTGAGTTTGATAATTTAAATTTATTTATTTATTTTATTATTTATTTAGCATATTGAAAAGAATTTTATTAATTAATATGGTTCATGAACATTATTCATGAACGTTGTTCACGAACATTGTTCATGAACGTTAACGAGTTGAACACATATGTGTTCAAGCTTATTTATTTAGCTTAATAAGCTGTTCAAACTTGTTTGTTTAATTAATCTTATGTATATTGAACGAACATAAACAAGCTTTTACCAAGTCGAACATCAAGTTTGTTCACGAACGCTTGGTTCATTTACAACCCAATGAATTCGCTGCTCATATCATTTCTCATAAAAAAAATATCTCGGCAACTCTTCCATCGTCCCATAGTTTATTATTAGGGCATCTCCAATGGGAAATATTTGGAGGAAATATTTCTCCAAATATCCCCCTCTCAAATATCCCCTATTGTGGGGGATATTTGAGAGGTGAATAGAAGTCACCGAGCATAACTTTATGCCCGGTAATTTCATTTTAGGTGGCATGCAAGTAGGCCCATAAGAGGTAATGATTACTTTTTTGAGATATTTTATTATATAATTTGAGATATTTAAAAGTAAGATATTTGATAGGTGGGATCCATAAATATCTAGTTGGGGGATATTTGATTGTGAAATTTAAGATATTTAAACAGTGAGATATTTGATTGATGATGTGAATATGAAAATTATAAATATTTAAGAGAAATATTTAATATTATTATGAATGTATTTGTATTTTACTTTATATATCATTATAAACTCCGGCACTACTCATCTCTCCTCGTACAAATATTTTTTCTAAACAAAAGGAGAAAATATTGGTTCATGTTTTTTTAATTTAATATAAGTAAATAGTGGATGGACGGTGGACCTCAATTAATTTTAAAGATAATTTTTTATTAATTATCAGCCTAAATTGAAAAATAATTATAATAGATTATTCATCAATTCATCGTACTTGTTTAGGAGATTTGGGGTTCGAATCTCGACAAAGCCGAGGTAAATACCTCCTTTATATGTTAGTCATTATTTCAAAAGCTAGTAGTCGCCCGTGATTTACCTCCTCTATGTTGACCCTGGGACGGATTGACGGGGACGCTGGGGACGAGCGTATTCGTCTTTTGTCATAATTGTTTAGGAGATTTGAAATTGGAATGAAATGAAACTTGATGTTTAGTTTGGAGAAATGATGATAAAATTCACAGATTGATTCCGAATCATTACTGAATAATATGGAAAGTATGAGAATCAATCTCATTTTATTAATATTTATAATTATTCTCATTCCCTTACCGATCCAGCGCCCCCTTAGTCAATCATTCATAACAAAAATTATCAGTTAATTAATAGAAATTGAAATTCGTTCATTAAAAATCGGAGAAACTGAAAAGACGTACCATTACCGGCAGCTAGCTAGGAGCTTCAAGCATTTTAACTCATGCATCACGAGGCAGGTAGCGTCATTGTCTTTGAATTGTATTCACCAATTAAGTTTGTGGAGAGATTTTCAATACTTAATGAAAGGGCGACGTTTATTTTGTTTTATTTTATTATCAAATATTGTTTTTAAAAAAACACCTTATTTTTATTATAATTAAAAGAGCTAAACATGTTTAAGTCATATTCTGTTTATATATATATATATATATATATATATATATATATATATATATATATATATATAAACTTATTTTCATTATCATAAAAAAAGACCACTTAAAAACATAATCAAAAGTATTTTTTTTTTATATTTTAGTGATCAATTATTTCATATTGAGTGTGGCAGTGATCTCGTGAATCCTGTTACAATAACAATTAAGAATATTAAAATAAAAGTATTTTTAAAATATAAAATTTCTTTTAATATATATTTTTAATTAAATCAAGAGCTCTTTTATTAATAATAATAATAATAATAATAAAAGGATATTTTTTAATTTTTATGAACAAGTGCTCTTGATAACTATGTTGTTCAAAATTCGTAACTGTTAAGTAATTTTTATCAAAACTATATTAATATTATTGAAAATTACTCTAATAGTTCTTAAAACTATTTTAATTAAGTCAAGATTTTTTAAATTTATTCAAAACTACTCTTATATATAATCAAGAATGTAATGGGTAAGACACTAGTCAAATTAATCAAGCATATATTGTTCTATTCTCAGCTAAAGATCTTAATTATTGTCATATTAATCAAATATAGATTTACTATATTAGTAGTCTTCTAGTGTCGGTTTCACGAATATAGAGAGATGTACATGAACGTCAGGTGCATGGTAAGGTAAATCTCATGTCGTCGTGCGTCCATCATCTATGCTACGCCCTGGAGTATTGTCACATTAATCAAACATCTATTTATAATGGAGCAAGCGGGATTTTTTGGTTCATAATTTATGAATTAGATAATGATTCACTTTTTCTGATTGGTTGATTTTGATGGACACCTATTAACCAATTCATACCATGAATTATCTTTTGGTATATAAATGATAGATAAGAAGATCTGTCTTATAAGGGAGAAGACACTAGGTAGAATTTGTTAGAAAATAATGAATATAAAAAAAATTTATTAGAAAAATTGACAGATATAGAATTTTGAACATTTATTAGATCTCATATTACGAATTTTAGAAATAATATAAAAAATATTTATCTATCAAATAAATTAATAGTAATGTAATAAAAGTATTTTTAAGCTAATAAAATAAAATATCTTTTTTTAACAGAGAGTGGATTTGATTTGATTTTTTTTTCATTTAACGTTTCAAAAATATAAAAAAATGTATGTCATATTAAATGATAGTTACATGGTGCGAGAATTTTAAATTGATAAATTGTAGTCATGAATTATTTTACCAAATAATATAATAGAAGGTAAACTTTTACCAAAAGGGTATGGATTGAATATCTTTGAGTAGGAGGTGCGAATTTTAAATTCTTTCAGGTGCTTAAGTTGATATTTGTCCGAATTAAATATCACAAGCGGCCGCCTGTTTCTTTCCGGGGATCGATTTCACTTCCCTCCCGTCTCCAGTACGCCGGAGCCACCGCGGAGCCCCGTTGATGCCCTCCGGCAATAGGAAAGTCCGTTATCCGGAGGAAGTCCCCCCTACTCCAGCCTCTGATCTATTTTACTGTATTTATTCGTGATTCAGTCAGGTGAGTTTTGGTTTGTCGACGTGCTTCCTGGTTTCTCGGTCTCGGGGCTCAGTTTGTTAATTTCTCTGCCGGGATTGGAGATGGGATGGTTGAATGATGATGAATGTGGGGTTTAATTCTTTTACTGCTTCAGATCTCGAATTTTAACCGACGCGAAGTTTTATTCTTCTTCGATTCTCTGTCGATTTTTGGTTCTGAATTTGGGATTGCCTAGCTCGGTCTTCCGGAATCAAACATGAGAGAGTCGAATGAAGCTGTAGAATTTCTGTGGACGTTGATTGTTCTGGGATTAAGCTAAGCCTAAGGCTGTTTGATAGTGATTGATGGAATTTTTTTTTTTTTTTTTCCGAGGGGAACGAAAGGTCAGAAATTTACCCAGATTTCTTATAAATGTAGATGCACAGTCTTCCATGATAATCCATTGATATGCATGTAAAAGGGATCTATGAAATCCTAGCTACTTGAATTAACCAAGTTCAGTGCCCTTGTATTAGAAAATTGCCTTCTTTCAGTTCAAATGGTCCATATCCCATTTGGAAGTAATCTTGTTCATCCTAGCTATGTTAGACGAAGGCCTCTGATAGCTTTGTGATACAACGTGTTCAAAGGGATGGAGAAAAGTTATTCCTCAAGGATGGATCCAGTTCACATTTGGAAGTCAACCTGTTCATCCATGTGTTGTGAAGGGGCATTGACACAACAAAATGTTCCATCGGCTTGTCCATTTGACCACATAAAATGCAAAAAAAGATTCATTAAAAATGGCATCTCTGTTAGGAGTTTCTTTGTGCGTATTTCATCTTTGATGATTATCCATGCCAACATTTTAATCTCGGTCTGAGCCTTCAATGTACAAAATCTTTTGGTCAATTTGATATAGTGCCTATAAAAGTGCAGTATTCTGCAAGCAGATTTCACCCAAAACAAAACAACCATGAGCAGTTCAGTAGCATTGTGGGAGTCTTTGGAGCAGGAGGCGGTTGGATGTACAGTACAAGGGACTTGCTTGATTTATTCCATCTCTGATAACTACATAAAATTGATTTGCCAAAGGTGCAGACTCAATTCATGCACACTGAAATTCATCGTAGAGGTGCATTGCAAGAGCTAAGAGGTAAATAGCATAGTGAACATAGAGTGGATCCTGTGATTGCCTTACCCATTCATCCATTACAAATTTAATCCTTTACTGCCGATGACCTGTAGAGTAGAAGGAAAGTCCCTGTGGACAAATGAGCTTCTAACCAGCAAAGGCCATCTATGGGATGAGGTAATCTCTGACTAGTGTGCATGAGGGATGAAGGCTTGCCAAAAGTACATACACTATGGTCTATCTAAGGATATAATGTTTCCACCGACATTTTGTAAGAGAATGTTCTTCTGAGCCCTCAATCCAAAACTCCAAGTAGGGTTGTAAACAAGCCGAGCCGAGCTTAAAATGAATCAAGCTTTTGAAATGAGTGTTTAAGCTTGGCTTGGTTTATTTTTTTATGAGCTTGAGTTTGTTTGAAACTTGGCTTGAGCTTGGTTCGTTTATATGTTATCAAGCTCTCAATTCAAGCTTGGCTTGAGCTTGGTTCGAGCTTGGCTCATTTAGATGTTATCAAACTCTCAATTCAAGCTTGTTTGATTGTTTGAAACTTTAGTTTCTTGATTGGTTATTGAGCTTAATAATTTAAATTTATTTATTTATTTTATTGTTTATTTAGCATATTAAAAAGAGTTTTATTAATGAATATGGTTCGTGAACATTGTTCATAAACGTTGTTCACGAACGTTAACGAGCTGAACACATATGTGTTCAAGCTTGTTTGTTTAGCTTAACGAGCTGTTCAAGCTTGTTTGTTTAATTAATCTTATGTATATTGAACGAACATAAACAAGCTCTTACCAAGCCGAACACCAAGCTTGTTCACGAATGCTTGGTTCATTTACAACCCTAACTCCAAGTTCACCTTCACCTTTTGCGTGGATGACCTACATGCTCATACATATTGATACGGTGATAAATGTAGACCCCCTGAAAAGCAGGTCAAAGTATGGAAGACTGGTTGATGTGGCGGTCAAAGTCAATGGGAGGTCAAAGGTACCAACAACAGTGGGGGCAGGCCCGAGCCGATTACATGGTCGGTCGGACATGAATGTTTGACCGGGCCTCTAGTTCGGTTGGATTTAGCGTCTCAACTTGGAGCCAGTAGGCCTTCCTCATTGTTAAATAGTAAATACTCCAAGCCACGGCCTGAGCCGATCAGGCTTTAGGGCCGACTGGGCACAACGTGCCCTCACTTAGCTTAAGGGATAGGCTGAGTGAGCGTCGAGTCGAATACAACTCCCTATAAAGCCGAACGAGCATTCTCCTAGCCGATCGACGACCGATTGGCCTACAGAAGAACCCGTACATCTGTCATATCGTACTTTTATGGAAGTTTGTGCTGGAAAGGATAGAGAACATCCCGCAGGCAAATCGTACTTTAGAAACTTCTAGCCGGTCAGATCACAGACATTTGTGTGCTCACTTAAGGAAAGGTGTCAGAAATACTTTACGACTTGTCTTTTCCTAGTAATGCTTTGGGACAACATGTCAGTACTTTGAGAGGCATGCATAAAGCAGCAGTGACACTATAAAAGGGATCTCAGTCGGAAGTATGCGATGCTTCATATTTGAACACGCCCATTGCTACAGTTTTTTTACTGTTCTATTCCTCCTCATACACCGATCACTTATTTGAGCGTCGGAGGGTCAACGCTGGGACCCATTCCCTGTCCTAGCAATAACGCTCCTATTGTCCTAGCAATAACGTTCCTCATACACCGATCACTTTTCGTCAAGTCAACAATGGAGCCACGTTTCCAACTCACCGCCTTCACCACTTTCGGACAGAATCACATATATATGTAAAGATTAACTTTCATGTGTGTGCGCGCATACCCACATATATAAAGATTGACTTCATCTTCTGTCTATAAATCAAGACAATTTTGTCTGTAATTCATATTTCTTGATGTTCAATTAATGATTTTCCATCTATGATTCATACTTATTATTTGTTAAGCTATTTTCATTCCAATATTAATAAAAAATTGACTAAACAATGTCTTCTAAAAAAATACTAATTCTATGTAGGTTGGTTGAAGTTCCAAGCATAAAAAATCAGCATGGCAGTGACATTTGAACTTTCTAATTCGTCATCACATGAAAGCTGTCAAAGTTATATTCTCTTATATTCTGACACTTCACTTTCTAATGGGATGCGGGCATTCCTTTATTTTATTGCTCTTGCATACTGTTTCATTGGGTTGTCATCTATTACTGCTCGATTTTTCCGATCAATGGAGAACATTGTTAAGCATTCACGGAAGATTGTGGAAATAGATCCTTCAACAGGCAAAGAGTTGGTTAAGTATGAGAAAGTTTGGAATTACACAATCGCAGATATCACCTTACTGGCATTTGGGACAAGCTTTCCACAGATCTCTCTAGCTACAATTGATGCCATCCAAAACATAGGTCAGCTCACTGCTGGAGGTATGGTTTTCTCAGATACATCTTTGAAATCCCATTCATTTTTCTTTATAAATCCACTTTTGCCTCTAGATTGTGTAATACATACAAGCATTTTCTGTGTGGATATAATCACATTCAGAAATTCTTTTGTTGTTAACCCAAGTTATCTTGTATCTTCCTTTACTTTATTAGCAGCTAAGTTATCTCCTAAGGCAGTCAATTTCATGATATTGTTATTATCTCATATATCTGAAAAGTTGAAAGGTTGGCATATACTTGAGAAGTTGATTAGTACCAAGTTTTCAGCTAGTAGGTTGCTTTTATTATCTAGGCTGCACTGTTGGTTTCAGCTTAATCAATTTAACTGGCTCGTCTGCTATTGCTAATATTTTTTATCTGGCCTGCAGGTTTAGGGCCAGGCACCCTTGTAGGTTCTGCCGCATTTGATTTGTTCCCAATACATGCAGTTTGTGTAGTTGTCCCAAAAGCAGGTACTTTGAAAAAGATATCGGACTTAGGAGTTTGGCTAGTCGAGTTGTTCTGGTCATTTTGGGCGTATGTTTGGCTCTTCATAATCTTACAGGTACTTCATTTGCAACTGATATTATTTTGTGCTTAATTGGCTCTATGCTTAAGACATACTTGGCTTTGAGAGAAATGCTCCTTTTGGGGGAGAAAGAGCGACTGTAAGTGTGAATAGTTAATGGTAACATTTTGCTGTCTATTATTGAATATAATTCAGGATCTGATGCTATTGTTCACACCATGAAAAACCATATGCCGATGCATTATATTTTCATTGGACTGTTGATTTTTTAAGACATTCATCAGTTGAAATGTTTATCAATTGCAGGTCTGGACACCAAACATGGTCACCCTTTCTGAGGCCTTCTTAACAGTCTTGCAATTTGGGTTGCTGCTGGTTCATGCATATGCTCAAGACAAACAATGGCCATATTTGTCAATTCCTCTGTAAGCATTTATGTCCTTGTTTTCGAATTTTCTACGTTCATTTTTCATCATGATCAAGCCATGTTAATCTCAACTATTTGGGATTGGCTACATAATTGATCTTCCTGACATGAAACCAAATTGATTTCCCAAAAAAAAAAAAAGTTTCATCTCTTATTCTTCTCTTAATACTTCTTTTCATTGATTACTGCATTGCATCCAGAATTAGAATAACAATGCCAACTACACTTATTCTTATAAATTGGTGTAGAAAACTTTTTATCTATTTGTCAGACATCTTGATTCTCAATTTTTTGTAAAATAATTTTGTTAACCAAATTAAAGCTTAATATGATCATCTTTACCAAGCCAAATTTCTCTGATCAGGGGAAGAAGCGAGAGGCCAGAAGAATGGGTTCCAGGAAATGAGAATGTGTTCAGCAATGAGTCCAATAATGACGGCAATGAGATAATTCAGGTTAGTGAATCACAAGACAATGGTGTTGTAGATATATTCAACATTCACGCATCTCAGGCCACCCCAGGTAAATATCTGTGATATACTGTGTCATTAATCTTTTTCTTTGGCTTTCAGCTATTGTTTAAATATCCATCACACGAAATATCTGATAAGAATGATTAAGTAATTAAATCAACATCTTTCAGCTGTTAAATGTTGGCTTTAGGCAGACATACTAGGTAATACAATTCCTATCATATGATATATAGTCTTGCTTCTAGTAATTTGAGCTTGAGCATAATTGATTTCCTTTGAAAAGACATTACACCATCATGGATCAATAGGGAAGAAGGAAGTACGAACTAGCATAACATTTATAGAAATACTTATGTTATTATATATCCTTGGCTTTGCATTATTGAATTGTGACGGGAAGGTACAATTTAATAGACTAACTGTTAAATTTTGACCCACTATTTGTCCCAAAACTTTAGTTGCGTTAAAACAGAGAGCAATTTATATGTTTACATTCACAACCCTCTTTTTGTTGGTGAGCAAACTGGACTCGACTAGATTTGTCTTTAGCCCGAACCTAATATGTAAGCTAACAAAGTTTATATTACTGACACAAGCAGGAAAGTAAACATTTACCTGACACCTTGCTGTGTTACTATGTTAAATTTGATTAGCTGACCAATTATTCCAAAGCTCGAGCTATTAGGAAAAGATCAATTTATTCATTTATATTATTAACACTGGTCATGCTAACGGACCTTGATCATGTAAACTTAAGCATAACTTCATAACTTTTCATCCAATTGCACACTTCACATGTTGAGAAAGCATTCACATATTATTAGTAGTACAAGATATTTTTGAAAAAGAATGGATAACTGATGCAGATTTGGAGTACAAAAGCATTCCAGATAAGGATATGGGAGAATCAACAGATGTACTGTATTATAGAAACGTAATAGACAACAAAGAGAATGTCTTCTCAGTTTGGGGCCAACAATTTCTTGATGCACTAATGGTAATTTCACTTAGTACCTTAAATATTTTAAATTGTTTTCTTCATTTTCTTTCTTGAGAACTGAAATATTTATGTATTACAATGCTGATGATTAACTGTCATTGTTGCTCGAGGAGAGTGAATTTTTTCTCATATTTTAAGAGATTGCTTGTTCATATCTCAATAGGATAGACTTATCTAGTTGATCTTTTGGCCTTTTACAACTAACATGTCAAACAAGAGTTCCACCAGCAACGTAATGATATAAATTCGACAATGCTTGAGATGCTTACTATTGAGACGCTTGAGCATAGTTGTAATGGTTGTTTGATCAACATTCCCAGCGGCTATCCACATTCTTGACACAGAAACTATTGTGGCCCAAATAAATGCTTAAAATGTGGATTTGTTCCTAATATTACTGCCCTTTTACCTTTGATAATATCCATTTTTCTCTATTTTTTTATCTAATATCTTTTGTTCTGGCTTGCAGTTCACTACCACTGAATCTAAGAAGACGGCGGATACCTTTTACTTGCGGGCTACAATGATTCTTTGGAAATTAACCCTAATGCCTTGGAAATTATTATTTGCTTTTGTGCCACCATATAAAATTGCTCATGGATGGGTAGCATTCATTGGATCTCTCATTTTCATAAGTGGGATAGCCTACGTGGTTACCAAGCTCACAGAAGGCATAAGCTGTGTGACAGGTTTTCTTCTTCCTTTTGTCCCAATGAATCTCCTGCATTTCGCAATTTATTTGTGTTTTTTGCACGAATACTCATTGTTTCTGATTTTTTTTTCTTGTAGGAATAAATCCTTATGTCATAGCTTTTACTGCACTAGCTGGTGGAACCTCATGGCCTGATTTAGTCGCAAGCAAGATTGCCGCTGAGCGCCAAGTAACAGCAGATTCTGCCATTGCTAACATCACTTGCAGGTTCCATTCTCCTCACATCGATGTAGCAATAGATCTAATATAAGCTTAAGATCTTTTACTTGCATCACTTAGTTCTCTTGTTTAACTTTGATCCGGTATCAAGTCTTATAAAGGTCGCGCCAATCATTCATGCAAAACTGTTTCTATTGCAACTCATCCATGCTTTGATCCTCACATCGATGTACTTGAAAATATAGCAATAGATCTAATAAAGCTTAAGATCTTTTATTTGCATCACTTAGTTCTTTTGTTTAACATTGATCCGGTATCAAGTCTTAAAAAGGCCGTGCCAATCGTTCATGACAAAACTGTTTCTATTGCAACTCATCCATGCTTTGATCCTCACATCGATGTCTTGACAATATAGCAATAGATCTAATATAAGCTTAAGATCTTTTACTTGCATCACTTAGTTCTTTTGTTTAACTTTGATCCGGTATCAAGTCTTATAAAGGTCGTGTCAATCATTCATGACAAAACTGTTTCTATTGCAACTCATCCATGCTTGATTAATTTTCACAATACTTGACCAGTTCATGACTTTCGGTCTAGACTTAAGATAGTTTTAGCCGAGCTAACACTCTTGGGTCTTCGATAATAAGCTGGAAATTGGCTTTGCTTCTCTTTCAAGTCTACTTTTAGCTGACATTTTGCACTTACTGACTCGAATTTTGCAAGAAATTGACTTTTCATTCAATCATTTGTTCTTTGTAATTTTTATTTTTATTTTTATTTTTTCCCATTCTTTTTCTTGCCAGCAATTCAGTGAACATATATGTCGGCATTGGCATTCCTTGGCTGATAAACACAACTTACAACTTCTTCGCCTACCAAGAACCACTCTACATCCAGAACGCAGCCGGACTCAGCTTCTCTCTTTTGGTGTTCTTTGTGACCTCAGCTTGTTGCATTGCTGTTCTTGTTCTTCGGCGCCTCGTCTTCGGAGCCGAACTCGGTGGGCCGAAGTTGTGGGCTTGGTCGACGTCGGCATTCTTCATTTCTTTGTGGCTCATTTTCATTGTTCTATCGTCGCTTAAAGTGTCAGGAAAAATATAATTCACAAGGTAAAATCTCAAACTTGTACTGCTCTTTCCTATTCTTTTCTGCAATGAGTTATTTTCCTTCATGATTCTTAGAACTATATTTGAGTGTTAGTGTAATATATAGAGGTTATGACTTCAAATCGTGAAAAGTTTTTTGCAATAGAGGATAAAATTGTATACAATAAATCTGATATGGTTGGACTCTTCTCCGAGATTTTACATTAACGAAAGCTTCGTGTACCGAACAGTCCTTTGTTAGTGTATATATATATATATCAATCTATGAAGTGAGAATTTACATGGACAATATTATTTTGCCGAATTTTTTATCTATTCCTTAGAAATATATAGGAGTTGACTCTATTTTGGTATCGTTACATTTATTCCCTTTGATATCTTATGGTTTAAGGAGTTTTTATTTTTCTAGTTGATTAGAAATAGTTGGGATAAATATAATTTGTTGATGATAATGACATTTAATTCATTATTTTATTTTATATTATGTATTCTATTGCCTTGTTTCTTTTGTTATTTAGTTCTCTGATATAAAGCTTTTTTGTGTGTGAATTTATAGTCTCTCATTTAATTTATATTTTTTTAAAAATAAATTAAGATCAGTAAAGATTGCAAAAAAAAAAAAATTGTATTTTAGGAAAATGTTAAATTGCATACTTATTTGTGAGCATTCTGTGTTATTTTTATTTTGTTTTTAATCTAAATACTATACTCTAACCCTAAAAAAATAATTTTAAAAAATAAAACAAAATAATATTCACGGGATGAGTTTCTAGAGATAAAATATAAAAAAAATTCTATATTTTGAAATTTGCCTCATTAAAATTTAATTAAAATCTGCAAAGTCACTTTATATATATATATATATAATATTTTGTTTTATAATTCAAAAATACTTTTATTCTATCAATATGGACAAAACTACTATAATAAAATTTTAAAAAATAATTTTAATTAAGTTAGAAAGATTTTAATTAATATTAAAATTATTGGAAGTAGTTTTCTTTTCTGGTCAAAATCATTTTAATAGTTATAAAATAGAAAAAAAAGGTGGATGAGAAATAGGATTGTATGTTAGGGCCCTTTATTATTATATAAAATTAGTGTTGTGGAGTTATAAAAAATAAAATTTATGATAATTATTTGGAGGTAAAAATATTAAAAATGCGGTCCGTTTTAATAAAATTGTCAAATAAATAATTTATTATTCTATCGTTAAAAAAAACAGTATGGCTCATTCTTATTGGATGTTTTCACTTTTTCATTTTAAATTCTATTAAATTCCATATTTTTTCTACCATAATTAAAGAAATACAAGTGGAAACAAAAAAAAAAAATTAGAGAGCACAGAACAAACTTTGACTCTGCGTTGAATTTATTAAAATATTAATTTTTAACTATGTTAAAATGATTTATTTTAATTAAAATAATAAAAAATATTTTAAGTAAAGGGAGCCTTAATCCAATAATAAAATTAATGTAATACGATCGGAAAGCCACAAATTTTTTTTTAAAGAAAAAAATTGTAATTTTTAATAGAGGTAAACGTTAAATTGTAATATTTCTATCCAAGTAAACAAATTTTCACTCTCTCATACAAAAAAGAGAGAGAGAGAGAGAGAGAGAGAGGGGGGGAAGAAGAAGCAAAACTAGTAATATTATACGCCATAAAATTTGTAAATCATCTTTTATGGCTTATGTGGTTGTGCCACATCCATAATTAAGTCTTTAAATTAACTAAATACAAGACCTTATGTAATGAAGTTACTTATCAACCCCTGCGCTTGCACGCTTACTTGCATGACGAGTAATGAATTAGAAATAGCTCGGAATCTTCACAACCCTCGTGAGTAGGCAAAACCTCCCCATTCATGAATAATCATGAGTTCACCCTCTGTCACTGATGATGGTGCAAGAATGCTCATCCCATAAGCATAAAGTTTACTTCCTTAACATCCTATTTGGAATCCTATGGAATTAATTTCTATGGTAATTGGAATTCAATTCTATAGTTTGGAATGAATTTTTGAGATGTATTTGATATGGAATTCAATTTGAATTCCATTCAAAACGTGAATAGTAAATCAGACCTCAAATGGTCAGATTTGGATAGGGATTTACCATGAACAACTAAAACTACTTAATTGCCCTTTTAACTTAAAATCCTTTTTTTCATCTGCCGACTCTCTTGTGTTTCTCCTGTTTTTCTCCCGTGCGTCGTTTCTCCTTGTGTCGAAAACTTCTCCTTGCACCGTTTCTCCCGTGCGCCACCTTCTTCATACTGCTATCTTAACTGTGCGTTCTCTTCTTCCTATTCTCTAATACTTAACTTGATTATTAAATGATTAGTTATGAGGATAAAATGGTAAATGTATAAAAATAGAATTCAATTCAAATAGATTCCAAATTAAGGAATTTAATTTAATTCTATTATTCACTAATCCATTTCAAACATAAGAATTGAATTTAATTCCTGCCAGAATTCAATTCCTAATGGAATTCAATTCAATTCCTTCACTTAAGTTGTTTCCAAACAGGGTGTAAGAGTCTCTCACCACCCCTCCCACTCCATATTTGTTCAGCCTTTTGTTTACGCATACATCAACCTCCACGTGAAGAGTACCCGATGGTAGAGTCATCCTAGGTGGAGGCTATGGTTGGTTCAACATAGTGGACTTGGATTGTAATTTCATTCTAGACTTTGGGTAATCACACAACAGGTTATCACACCAACTCAAATTGTGTCTTAGCTCTTTCCCGTTGTTTCCAAACATGATTTTCATTTGATATTGCCAGATGCTCCATGCACAAGTGGCCAACCTCTCAAAAGTCACTTTGTCTATATTGGTTTGAATCCAGAGGCAGCCATCTAAGGTGTTGGTGTCTTGAAGGGTTGGCACAATATTCCAGAGGTTGATTTTCTTCCAATATTTTTTTACAGAAGCACAGAGGAATAGTGCATGAATTATATGGTCTCAATGAAAACCACACCGCAGGCATGCATGAATCCATGTCACATGACGTTATTTCAAGCTAGTTGATGCGAAGATAATATATTCAATAGGTGCTGTCAAATTTTTTTTTTGAATTTTAGGAGGTATGTTTAGGTTCCATATATAAGAACCTCAACCACGCTTCCAATGAATAATTTGATTGATTTCCTAATGATGATAGTATATTACATGTTGCCTTATACTTCCCTCAGACTGTGTACCACCACTTGCTATCAAATCTCCAAAACATAGTGTCTGGCTTATCAGATGAAAGTAGGGGAGTTTTTAAAATTTATTCAACATAGTTTAGAGCAAATCTTGATTCAATAATTGACTCATTCCACATCCCCTTTGAGATTAAAAAGCACACTCTTTTGTCCTCCGTTATCTGTGTTGCAGTATCGATTACATTTTGACATTCCAGTAGCCACATGTCCTTCAATACCCTTGCTATTTTTCCATCCTCGATACGCCAAAGCAACCCCTTATCCAGCAACTACTGAGTCCTGACCTTAGAGCAGTGAACTCCAAACGAATTAAGGATTATTTCCTATAGGGGCATTCATTACCTCCATGTGGTTAAAGTATCGTGCCTTGAAACTATGAGCTAATGATGATTGTGGCTACCGAATCAACCTCCAAATTTACTTAGCTAGTAGCGCCTGATTAAACGGGATGAGTTGTCAGAATCCCAACCCATCCAAATTCTTCAGCACACAAAGTTTGCCCCATTGCTTCCAGTGCATGTGTTTTTTTACCATTATCCATTCCTCACCAAAAGTTCGCACACTCCATTTCGATCTCCTCACATATTGAATGTGGTATACGAAAACATGATATTACATAGGTCAAGATAGCTTACCTCCTTGCCGTCAATTAAGAAAATTTTTGCGCCCCTAACTTTTTATCCATTTCAAGACCCCTCTGTTCAATATCATATGATTTGGATGTAGACCCAATCCCGATTCAAAATCGATAGTTTGACGGTTCCTGTGAGGTCAACCCTTAACCTTAATCATCTAAGACGATTATAATTTACGGTTTATGTACGATTCGTCATGATTCAAGATTATTATATTATTATTTTTAATTATAAATTTAGAAAATTATTTATTGGAGTCGTATGCCATTGAACTTATTAAGAATAATTATATAGTAAAAAATATTAATTAGTTATTAAATAATTAATTATTATCTAATAAATGATTATATATATATATATATATATATATATATATATATATATATATATATATATGCATGTATTTTTTAAATTATTAAAAATATTAATATAACAAAAAGAAACTAGTGATTTAACAATTAACTAACCTAGGAAAATATTAGTAGCTGTAATATGATTGATTGATAATCCACCTCAATTATTCTATTAAAAATTTTTACCTTAAATTGTATATAAGATAGTTAAAATCTTTATATCAATTATCATATCCATTATATAAATTAAATATTATAAAGGAAAGAGAATAAATAAAAAAATTAATATATCATATAATAAAAAATAAATATCTAAATTTAATAAAATAATTTTTTATTTTAAATTATGTATTTTATATAAGAAAGTTAGTACAGATGTCCTAATGCATACTTCTAATATGGAAGATCCTAATTTGAATCAATATAGAAATTAAAATAAAACACACCGAACCGACGGCCAGTTCAGCTATTAATTTGGACTGCAACCATAACCGGTCCGGTTACAATTACTCTAACTGGGCTCAGGCCGAATCCGGCTCGTGCCCGAGCTGAGTAAATCGTGAAAATAATTTTTTATCAATGTGGTTTGACCCGCCATTCCGAATCGACGGAATCGGAGTACCTTTTTTATAAAAATATTTATGTATTATATTTTTAATTTAATTTAATTAAATTAATTTTAAAAAATGCTTAAAATAAAAAAAATGAAATTATCTTTTGTATGTTTTTTCAAAAAATTTACCTATGTAAAATAATATAAAATAAAATGTTATATATCTATTGGCGGACGGTCATGGGAACGTGGAATGACTAGAAGGCCCACGTACCACCAACCCTAATCACGTCAGAATCGCCCCCATCGGTTGCTCCTTCTACCCAACGGCGCCGCCATCGTCTCTCCTTCCGCTCCACGCCGGTCCCAAGTTAGCGATCGCCGTCGCTCGCCAGCGGCCCAGACCAGGCTTCGACCCCAGGTGCGTTTTTCTTCTTCTGGTCTGGAGAAGAATCACTGCTCCCGAACGCTTTTCTCTCTTCTTTGCTCATTTTTTCGTCGGGTCTCATTTTTCCCAACTGTCATCGCTTTTCCGAATGTTCTCTTCTACTCACTTCTTGTTCGGACGCATAAAAATGTCTTTTTTCCCCTTGAAATCTTGTTTCTGAATGATCTGATTGGTGAACTTGGAATAGTGCACTGGTATTAATTCTTTTACAATTCCTGTGTAGGTTTAGAGCTTTTTCCTTTTTTTTTTTTCCTTCGTTAAAACAAGCACATCATTGTCACTAGTGTTGCTTCGTTAGATCTGAGAGTGGTACATGTCCTTGATTAGCTCTAAATGATCCAAATTTATTACTTTGTACGAAGTATTTTTGACCAGACAATATAATGATAACATTGTTCAGGCCAAAAGTAAATTGGGGTGTTCAATCTGAGAGTTGTAGATTTCCTTGATGGAGTTGTGATGTTTTGATGATCCAACTTTATACTCCAGTTCATTGTAGTTATATCCTTAAGTGATCTCCTGAAAGTACTCCTAATGTATAATGAGAATATCTTTAAGGCCAGTAGGAGTTTGAGGTTTTTGACTTGTGGGAATGGTAGAAAAAAGTAGTGTCAGTTTACTAGTCATAGTAATTGTCATTGTTGTTGAAGTTTTGATGTCAAAGTCTAAGAGATTGTAATACTTTTTCTTTTCAATTAATTTTATATTTATTTATTACACTTATTCTGCTTCATTTATTGCAAACTTAGATTTGTTTGGTTGACATTAGTTGGTGAATAAAAAGTTTGAGATGGTTCAGGCTTGTCTATTTGCTATTGTGTTCCCAAGGACGGTTTATTAAACTGAACTTGTATCATGACTTTGATAGGATCAAGCTTATAGAAGGCTTGCTCTTTTTGAGCACAAAAAAATAATTTGAAGAGTCACTTATTTGAATAGTTTAGTTACTTGATTGATTCTCATTGTTTATTTGGGAATTCTTGTCTGTGCTAATGGAATTCTTAGCATGTTCTAATGAACATCAGAGTTTGCTTCGATAAGGTGTGCCTTGATTATTACTCTCGTAAATGTTTGAATATCCTACGATTGGCCACAGTTGCACTTATTTTCTTGATTTTAGTTATGTTAGGATGAGCTTTGTGTAGAGTAAAATGTTGGCAGCCTTTCCGAACCACATTGGGTCTATTGTATGCAACCTTATCTTGTATTGCAAAAGGTTATTTTTGTGACTTGTGAAACTGTGACGTTTAGTTACATAGCAACAACTTTACTGTTGCGCCAAAACTCTCCTTCAAAGTAAAATGTAGCATAGTCCTAAGGAATTTGTTTGAAGTTTTGAAACTTGATAAAGCTAGTTAAGAGTTGGCTTAAGTGTATCCACGAGTTTAAGCGATCGTCTTCTATGAAAGCTATAGCATTCTGATACAAAAAATTTCTTTTTTTTTTCTCCCTTTGTCATCACTATTAGGCAAAATTACTTATTTTTTGCACCTTTCTCCAACATTAGTTTGTTCTTTTCCCACGATTCCGTCTCACATATTTGTACACAATTCTTTTTTTTTTCTTTGGATATCATTTTTCTTGCTTGTGTAACTATTGTACTGTATTTATTTCATTGCAGTAAGAGCTTCATTGTTCGGTATGGAAACTGCTCAAGAGTTTCAACGCACATTCTCCATTAAATTATGGCCTCCCAGTGCAAACACCAGAGCAATGCTTGTGGACAAGATGACGAAGAACCTCTCCTCGGAAACATTCCTCTCCAGGAAGTACGGTCTGTTGAGTAAAGAAGAGGCCTATGAGAATGCCAAACGCATTGAAGACGAATGCTTCCTTGCTGCAAATGAACATTTTCACAATGAGCCTGACGGCGATGGAAGCTCTGCAGTTCAGTTCTATGCGAAGCAAACTAGCAAGCTAATGTTAGAAGTTCTTAAAACAGGCCCTAGATCCAAAGAAGATGTAGAAGCCACTGCGGTTGGTGGGATCGCAAAACCTGTTGAGACTCTGTTTGACATTTCCGGTGGGAAAAGGGCATTTATAGAGGTGGAAGAGGTCAGGGAGCTTTTCAGGCCGCTAACTGTGCAAGGAAACTCATACAGCAAAATTTGCTTAAGCAATCGAAGCTTCAGTATCGATGCAGCTCGCGTTGCAGCGCCTATTCTGACATCTCTTAAAGAGCAGCTGACAGAAGTAAACCTGTCAGATTTTGTTGCTGGAAGACCAGAGGATGAAGCTCTCGAAGTCATGAAGATATTCTCCTCGGCTCTGGAAGGCACTGCTCTTCGATATCTCAACCTCTCTGACAATGCCTTAGGCGAGAAGGGTGTTCGAGCATTCGGGGCACTTTTAAAATCACAAAACTGCTTGGAGGAGCTTTACTTGATGAATGATGGAATCTCTGAGGAAGCTGCAAAGGCTGTGTGTGAGTTAATTCCTTCAACCGACAAGCTTACAACGCTCCATTTCCACAACAATATGACTGGTGATGAGGGTGGGATAGCTATTTCTGAACTTCTTAAATGTTCTCCATTGTTGGAGGATTTCAGATGCTCGTCGACAAGGGTGGGCGCTGAGGGTGGAATCGAGTTGGCCAAGGCATTGGAGACTTGCACTCATTTAAGGAAGATTGATCTCCGTGATAATATTTTTGGTGTTGACGCAGGGATAGCCCTTAGCAAGGCACTCGAAAAGCTTGTTCATGTAACAGAAATCTACCTTAGCTATCTCAACTTGGAGGACGAAGGGTCTATTGCCATTGTGAATGCGCTGAATAATTTCGCGCCTTCTTTGCAAGTCTTGGACATCGGCGGGAATGATGTCACTTTAAAAGCTGCCTCAGCATTAGTCGATTGCATCACTGCCAAGGAATCACTCAGGAAACTCTTCTTGTCCGAGAACGAACTGAAGGACCAGGGTGCAATTGTCATCGGCAAAGCATTGGAAGATGATCATGTTCAACTTGAGGAACTTGACATGAGTAGCAACATGATAAGGAGGGCAGGGGCTAGATGCTTGGCGCAAGCAGTGTCAAATAAGCCAGACTTCAAGCGGCTGAACATAAACGGAAATTTTATCCCAGATGAGGGCATCGACGAGGTTAGGGAAATATTAAAGAACGGTAAAAACTCTGAGGATGTGCTTGGGCCATTGGACGATAATGATCCCGAAGGTGAGGACGAAGGGGAAGAGGATGGTGATGCTGAAGAGGAGGATCAAGGCGAATTGGAGTCTAAACTCCATCATCTCAAAGTAGACAAGGATTAGATGGTATTATCGACGCAAAAACTAGTCTTGCCATCTATTTAAGCAATGTGGCCATCGCATTTCATTTGTTTACTACTTTTGTTGAACAATGTAGTTTGGTTAGGTAGTGTTGGTTGACTTTGATTTTATTTTTTTTCTCTTTCTGATGGTTAGGGAACATGATTTTGGGTTCCCCTTGCCCAGCACTTTGTGCCATCTTTTGTTGCCTAGTAATTTGACGAAGATGACCATGTTCATGAAATCTGAGTTGTTTGTTAGATTGAGCATTTACATAGTTACTCTATTCAAAAATTTTATTCTAAATTTTAAATAGGATAACTAAAAATTTTTTCATCAGTTATTCTATTCATTTCTTAAATTTAGATTTGATGAATAGTAATTTTTTAAATTTAAAAAATAAAATATCTATCGTAAAAATAAAATAATATTTTTTAAAATCTCTCTTTTCATTGAATCTTTTTAATATTTCTCCTACCACTCATTTATAAATATAATAATAAAAAATAAAATAAAGAGAAAAAAATAATAAAAAAAATTAAGGATGATGAAAATTTTAGAACATTTGATGTAGCGTGTAGTGAAAAGTGATTATATAAATTTAATAAAGTTGATTATTTATTTTAAATTTTAGATATAATAATAGAGAAATTGATGTGAATGTTTTTATACATCTGATTTATTTATTTTGCAAAAAGATCGTTATGAAAGACCTCGGTGGAAATTTATGCTTTAGGTAGTTAGATTTTCCGACAATTTACCAAAAGGCGTACTAGATTTAATGTATTTACCAAAAAGCGCATCACGGTTTTATATTTACGAAAAGACGGAGTTTACCAAAATCAATTCCCAGATTACCCCTCTGGCTAACCTGGCAACCGCCTTTTTCAAACACATTTTTCCAAGCATCCAAGCCGAAATTAGAATAGAAAAATAATTTGTGGTTCGGATGCACGTCTTCTCACCGTCTCTCTCCCTCCATCCCTCTGTGTGGTGTTATAAACTTGAAAGAAAAAAGAAATATGAACCCTGCGCTTGCCTTTACTGCTCGTGGTGGTTGGTGGGATTGCAATAGACCAGTTAGGTTTATGACATAATTGCGTAAGAGTTGCTAGAGGAGACCAAGGATAAATTAAGTTAAGAAGGTCAGCCGAGAAGGACAAACTTCTTGCAAGAGGGAATTAGTAGAAGCACACATTTAAAGATTTAGACATGTATGTATGAATTTTTTTACTGTAAAATAGGGTAGTGAAGGTAAATAAAAATTACACTATTTGTGTGTGAAGGGTGACAGCAAAAAGTTGTTTTATGGTTAATTTTGGTTGTGTGGGGAATAATATTCAACAACACCTGAATTATGATGTAATAGAAGACTTAATCGATTTAAGTCATGTTAGTTTTTGACGTTGATAGTTAAGTTTGCTAAAAATTGTTTATTTATGGTTTAGGATTTAGTCAGTGGTGGTCCTAGTTTACAAGAAGTTTCTGCTTCAAAAGGGGCCTGATATCATAGATATCAGGCCCACCTTGGGCCTGATATCGATAACGTGTTATGTGGTTAAAACTTTGCTTTTACATCAGACCCTTCCTAGTTTGAGCAAAATTACAATTTAACTACAGAAAAAGATTATGTAGTTGCAAATTTACTAAAATAGTTTGTAATTTATTTATCAGGGATGATCATATAACTGATGAAATTCTATCTGAGATATGGAATACTCTTGATGCAAATTCTAGCATTGGACATGCAGATAATGTAGGAGAAGTATCCAGAACAAATATTCCATCATCTTCACAATATAGTTGTGTGCATAACACAAATAGAAATACAAGCAGTAATTTCACATTTGATCTAAATGAAGAAGCTAGTATTCAAGAAGATGAGGTTCTGAACCCGTGTGCAACACTTGTTGATTACTATGAGCCTAGTTGGAGTGAGGAAGAAGGGTATTATAACCGAAATGGAGAGGATATGCAATGCAATACAATACACATGCACAAGAATTCTTTGCTGATGATATGCAGATTGAACAATATGAAATATCTCAAGAGCAGTACAGTGACTTAGAGGAGGAGTTCCCAATAGCTGATGATCCATATATTCTAAATTCTCGATTGCTCCAAAGGCCAATTGAAGAAGCAACAGATCAACATGAATTTTTTGTAGGACAGATATTTCAGTTCAAGAATGAACTTGTGAAGCATGTCATGGTTAAACATATGAGATATAACCCAGTTGACACTCGGAAAAATAAAGTAAAAGTTGTCTGCTTCAATCAACCGTGTAAGTGGAGAGTAGTTGCCAGGGGGGTGTCGAGTTCATTGTTACGAAACATATAAAGGAACACCAATGTGGCACCATTAGGGAAAGTGCTGATCATCAAGCATGCTCTTCATCCTTTGTAGCTTCTTTTGTTGAAGAGCAATTTCTTGCTAATGAACAATACAAGCCAAGTATGATTATAGCAGATATAAAAGTCAGGTTCGGAGTGACCATAGAAAAGCTTACATAGCTCGAGAGAAAGTGATGAAGAAAGTTGTTGGAGATTATGATCAAGCATATAAAGATCTTCCACTATATCTGCGTGAGTTAAGAGTCAGGGATTCTGAAACCTATGTTGCACTACACAGGAATGGGGATAATCAGTTCCAACGCTGTTTTTGGGGTTTTGGAGCTTGTAGAAGAGTATTCAGGTCTTATCTGCGTAAATTAATTGGAATTGATGCCACACACCTAAGAGGAAAATATCCGGGTGTGTTGTTGATGGCTACATCAATAGATGCTAATGACAATGTCCTCCCAGTAGCCTTTGGAATCGCTGAAGTTGAATGTGGGTCTGCATGGAAGTGGTTTCTGGATCATACGAAGAGATTCTTTAATGTTGATCCAGAGTTAATGAGTATAGTATCAGATAGACATCGTGACATTATAGCAGCAGTTAGGAAAGTCTACCCTACTGCCCATCATGCTTTTTGTTGCCACCACATGTCTTGCAATATGGTAACAGATACTGGCAGTAGGTCAGGTTTAGGGTTGTTTTGGGCAGCTGCTCGAGCAAACACAACACTACAATATGATCTCATAATGCAGTCCATGCTTGAAAAACATCCAGATGCTCATAAGTGGCTTCAAAACATTGACCCTAAAAGATGGGCTAATGCACACTTTAGTGGTAGAAGGTACACAATGCTAACCACCAATTGTGTAGAGAGTTTAAATGCTTTGTTCAAGGAGACGCGTGAACTTCCGATAAACAGGTTAATTGATAATACCAGAAGAAAGGTAGCTCAATGGTTCTTTAACCGTAAGGAGGAAGCGTCGAAATGGTATGTAGCGTTGACACCTCATACTACCAAAGAAATGCAATCAAGGAGGGAGAAAGCTAGACGATATAAAGTCCACCCCTACTCTCAATCCGAAACTAGAAGTAGAGACAAGGGGTGCTTCATACATTGTTGATTTGGAGAGGAAATATTGTAACTGTGGGGAGTTTCAAATTTCAGGATTGCCTTGCTCACATGCAAATGCCGTCATAATTCACCGGAACATGGATACACTCCCATATTGTGAGCATTATTTTCATTCACATAATTGGAAAACGACATACATGGATCGTATTTACCCCTGTCGAAGCAAGGAATTTTGGCCTAGGGGAGTCAACAACATTATAGTGCTATGCCCCCGTAGCCTTGTGCAGCCTGGTAGGCGAAAGAAGGCAAGGATCGAGTCGAAACATAATGGGAAGGTAAAAATCAAATGCAGCAAGTGCAAACAACTGGGCCATAATCAGAGGACCTGTAGAATGTCGCCAGCCCCTGGATCTTGACTGAATTGTAAATTGGAGGAGTTGAGGCATATGTTTTGTATGAAGTACATAAATAGATTTGTAAGAAAAACAGTTGTTAAAAGTGATGTTTCTGTAATATACGTTTATGGAGTATCTAGTTTGTGTTACAGTTTTATGGTAGGTATGAGAAGTGTAAACCATCACCTGCAAGGCAGAAATAATACTTCACACCATATCTCCATTGTGTCAAATAAAAATGCGATACATTTCAATTCAACAGGAAGGGGTTCGTAATTTCAAAGTCACGTAAATATGTATTGAAATATAGATGTGTTAAAACTCGCACAAAGGGATTGTAGTAATCCTTGCAAAATAAGATAGGACAGCAGTTCCCGGTCATTGAAATGGGGTATAAATATGTTTTGACACCAGATATACCATCTTCCCAGGTAGACCTTCACAGGGGACTTGATTTCATGTAGATTCAAGTAGAGGAGGGCCATCAGTGGGTTTTGGTCAAAACCCACTGATGGACCTTGACACCTCTGATTGGACCCATTTCAGCTATAGTGGTATTCTGGAGTTGCAAGGACTCCAAATCTGCTGGCAAATCATTATTTATATATCTATAGGTGCTGGGAAAAAATAATATAAAATTAGCCTTCGTTGGGCCTGATATGCTTGGATATTAGGCCCAACGTGGGCCTGATATGAGTATCATTTAATAAAGCATTATTCTATCTCCCCCTAATATAATCTCCAAACATTCTAACAGGGGCCTGATCAAAAAAATAAAATAAGATCAATTTTAAAAGTCACCTTCCATAGGGTAGAAAAGAAAAGTTGTGCACTGTTCCGTGCCAACTGGCATGGAGTCATACCTTCTAATCCATGGTGTATAAATTATGTTTGACACAATATATACCATCTCCCCACCAAGACCTTCACAGGAAACTTGATTTCATTTAAATCCAAGTAGGGGAGGGCCAATAGTGGGTTTTGGTCAAAACCCACTGATGGACCTAGACACCTCTGATTGGACTCATTTCAGTTATAGTGGTATTCTGGAGTTTCAAGGACTCCAAATATGGTGACAAATCATTATTTAAATATATATAGGTGCTGGGAGAAAATTAAAATACAATCAGCCTCCGTTGGGCCTGATATGCTTGGATATCAGGCCCAACGTGGGCCTGATATGAGACCATATCAGGCCCTTTGGGCCTTGGTACGGTATCCTTTCTTATAAATTTATACTATCTCCCCCTTTCTATAAACTCAAAATGTGCTACCATGCTCCTTATGAAAAAATAAATGGCAACTGGCACGGAGTCATACTTCCTAATCCATGGTGTATAAATTATGTTTGACACCATATATACCATCTCCCCACCAAGACCTTCACAGGGGACTTGATTTCATGTAAATCCAAGTAGGGGAGGGCCATCAATGGGTTTTGGTCAAAATCCACTGATGGACCTAGACACGTCTGATTGGACCCATTTCAGTTGTAGTGGTATTCTGGAGTTGCAAGGACTCCAAATCTGGTGGCAAATCATTATTTAAATATCTATAGGTGCTGGGAAAAAATTAAAATACAATCAGCTTCCGTTGGGCCTGATATGCTTGGATATCAGGCCCAACGCGGGCCTGATATGAGGGCATATCAAGCCCAACGTGGGCCTGATATGAGTATCATTTAATAAATCATTATTCTATCTCCCCCTAATATAAACTCCAAGCAATCTAACAGGTGCCTGATAAAAAACAATAAAATAAGATCAATTTTAAAAATCACCTTCCATAGGGTAGAAAAGAAAAGCTGTCCACTGTTCCGTGCCAACTGGCACGGAGCCATACTTCCTAATCAATGGTGTATAAATTATGTTTGACACCATATATACCATCTCCCCACCAATACCTTCACAGGGGACTTGATTTCATGTAAATCTAAGTAGGGGAGGGCCATCAGTGGGTTTTGGTCAAAATCCACAGATGGACCTAGACACCTCTGATTGGACTCATTTCAGTTCTAATGGTATTCTGGAATTGCAAGGACTCCAAATCTGCTGGCAAATCATTATTTATATATCTATAGGTGTTGGGAGAAAAATAAAATACAATCAGCCTCCGTTGGGCCTGATATGCTTGGATATCTGGCCCAACGTGGGCCTGATATGAGTGGATATCAGGCCCAACGTGGGCTCGATATGAGACCATATCAGGCCCCAAGTGGCCTTGGTATGGTATACTTTCTTATAAATTTATACTATCTCCCCCTTTCTATAAACTCAAAATGTGCTACCATGCTCCTTATGAAAAAATAAATGGCAACTGGCATGGAGCCATACTTTCTAATCCATGGTGTATAAATTATGTTTAACACCATATATACCATCTCCCCACCAAGACCTTCACAGGGGACTTGATTTCATGTAAATTCAAGTAGGGGAGGGCCAAGGACTCCAAATCTGGTGGCAAATCATTATTTAAATATCTATAGGAGCTGGGAAAAAATTAAAATACAATCAGCCTCCGTTGGGCCTGATATGCTTGGATATCAGGCCCAACGTGGGTCTGATATGAGGGCATATCAGGTCCAACGTGGGCCTGAAATGAGTATCATTTAATAAAATATTATCCTATCTCCCCCTTATAAACTCCAAGCAATCTAACAGGGGCCTGATAAAAAAATTAAAATAAGATCAATTTTAAAAGTCACCTTCCATAGGGTAGAAAAGAAAAGTTGTCCACTGTTCCGTGACAACTGGCACGAAGCCATACTTCCTAATCAATGGTGTATAAATTATGTTTGACATCATATATACCATCTCCCCACCAAGACCTTCACAGGGGACTTGATTTCATGTAACTCCAAGTAGGGGAGGGTCATCAGTGGGTTTTGGTCAAAACTCACTGATGGACCTAGACACCTCTGATTGGACCCATTTCAGTTCTAATGGTATTCTGGAGTTGCAAGGACTCCAAATCTGCTGGCAAATCATTATTTATATATCTATAGGTGCTGGGAGAAAAATAAAATACAATCAGCCTCCGTTGGGCCTGATATGCTTGGATATCAGGCCCAACGTGGGCCCGATATGAGTGGATATCAGGCCCAACGTGGGCCCGATATGAGTGGATATCAGGCCCAACGTGGGCCTGATATGAGTGCATATCAGGCCCAACGTGGGCCCGATATGAGACCATATCAGGCCCAACGTGGGCCCGATATGAGACCATATCAAGCCCCAAGTGGCCTTGATATGGTATCCTTTCTTATAAATTTATACTATCTCCCCCTTTCTATAAACTCAAAATGTGCTACCATGCTCCTTATGAAAAAATAAATGACAACTAGCACGGAGTCATACTTCCTAATCCATGGTGTATAAATTATGTTTGACATCATATATACCATCTCCCCACCAAGACCTTCACAGGGGACTTGATTTCATGTAAATCCAAGTAGGGGAGGCCCATCAGTGGGTTTTGATCAAAACCCATTGATGGACCTATACACGTCTGATTGGACCCATTTCAGTTGTAGTGGTATTCTGGAGTTGCGAGGACTCCAAATCTGGCGGCAAATCATTATTTAAATATCTATAGGTGCCGGGAAAAAATTAAAATACAATCAGCCTCCGTTGGGCCTGATATGCTTGGATATCAGGCCCAACGTGGGCCTGATATGAGGGCATATCATTCTTTTCAAGGACACCTCTGATTGGACCCATTTCAGTTCTAGTGGTATTCTGGAGTTTCAAGGACTCCAAATATGGTGGCAAATCATTATTTAAATATCTATAGGTGCTGGGAGAAAATTAAAATACAATCAGCCTCCGTTAGGCCTGATATGCTTGAATATCAGGCCCAACGTGAGCCTGATATGAGTGCATATCAGGCCCAACGTGGGCCTGATATGAGTGCATATCAGACCCAACGTAGGGCCTGATATTAAAGAGTATTATTTCAAAATATTAATAAATAATCTTACACATAAATCGAGTCGATTAAATAAAATAAAATAATGAGATATCAGGCCCAAATTTCAATCTGCAAAAGCGCACACTCTCCTTCTTCGATCGTCATCTTCTTCTCGAAGCCATTCTATGCAGCTCCGGTCGAGGCGTGACTCTACCTTCACCGGCGTTCAAGAATCATTTCCGTATGTAGGTCGGTTGCTTATTTAGTTATGCTTTCTATAACCGGTTAACCTAGGGTTTGTGTGGGTGTGTTAGAATAAGAGCGTAGTCGTTATTACGGGAACTAAGAGTTGTTTTCTGGGTGTGGTTATACAGTAGCTAGGTTCGCAATGGCAAGAAAAGAAGTCTCCACAAGTGTGAGTGCTGATCGACCAAATTATCAAAGTTATGTCAATAGAGGAAGAACTAAAAGAATGAACTGGAAAAGTACCATTTATACAAGTCCTCATATCAGGCCCACGTTGGGCCTGATATCCAAGCATATCAGGCCCAACGTAGGCTGATTGTATTTTATTTTTCTCCCAGCACCTATAGATATATAAATAATGATTTGTCAGCAGATTTGGAGTCATTGCAACTCCATAATACCCTTATAACTGAAATGGGTTCAATCAGAGCTGTCTAGGTCCATCAGTGGGTTTTGACCAAAACCCACTGATGGCCCTCCCCTACTTGGATTTACATGAAATCAAGTCCCCTGTGAAGGTCTTGGTGGGGAGATGGTATATATGATGTCAAACATAATTTATACACCATGTATTAGGAAGTATGGCTCCGTGCCAGTTGCCATTTATTTTTTCATAAGGAGCATGGTAGCACATTTTGAGTTTATAGAAAGGGGGAGATAGTATAAATTTATAAGAAAGGATACCATACCAATGCCACTTGGGGCCTGATATGGTCTCATATCGGGCCCACATTGGGCCTGATATCCACTCATATCAGGCCCACGTTGGGCCTGATATCCAAGCATATCAGGCCCAACGGAGGCTGATTGTATTTTATTTTTCTCCCAACACCTATAGATATATAAATAATGATTTGCCAGCAGATTTGGAGTCCTTGCAACTCCAGAATACCATTAGAACTGAAATGGGTCCGATCAGAGGTGTCTAGGTCCATCAGTGGGTTTTGACCAAAACCCACTGATGGCCCTCCCCTACTTGGATTTACATGAAATCAAGTTCCCTGTGAAGGTCTTGGTGGGGAGATGGTATATATGGTGTCAAACATAATTTATACACCATTGATTAGGAAGTATGGCTCCGTGCCAGTTGACACAGAACAGTGGACAACTTTTCTTTTCTACCCTAAGGAAGGTGACTTTTAAAATTGATCTTATTTTATTTTTTTTATCAGCCCCTGTTAGATTGCTTGGAGTTTATATTAGGGGGAGATAGAATAATGATTTATTAAATGATACTCATATTAGGCCCACGTTGGGCCTGATATCCAAGCATATCAGGCATAACGGAGGCTGATTGTATTTTAATTTTTTCCCAGCACCTATAGATATTTAAATAATGATTTTCCACCAGATTTGGAGTCCTTGAAACTCCATAATACCACTAGAACTGAAATGGGTCCAATCAGAGGTGTCTAGGTCCATCAGTGGGTTTTGACCAAAACCCGCTGATGGCCCTCCCCTACTTGAATTTACATGAAGTCAAGTCCCCTGTGAAGGTATTGGTGGGGATATGGTATATATGGTGTCAAACATAATTTATACACGATGGATTAGAATGTATGGCTCCGTGCCAGTTGGCACGGAACAGTGCTACTTGGCTTTTCTTTTCTACCCTATGGAAGGTGACTTTTAAAATTGATCTTATTTTATTTTTTTTATCAGGCCCCTGTTAGAATGCTTGGAGTTTATATTAGGGGGAGATAGAATAATGCTTTATTAAATGATACTCATATCAGGCTCATGTTGGGCCTGATATGCCCTCATATCAGGTCCACGTTGGGCCTGATATCCAAGCATATCAGGCCCAACGGAGGCTGATTGTATTTTAATTTTCTCCCAGCACCTATATATATTTAAATAATGATTTGACACCATATTTGGAGTCCTTGAAACTCCAGAATACCACTATAGCTGAAATGGGTCCAATTAGAGGTGTTAAGGTCCATCAGTGGGTTTTGACCAAAACCCACTGATGGCCCTCCCCTACTTGGATCTACCTGAAATCACGTTCCCTGTGAAGTTCTAACTGGGAAGATGGTATATCTGGTGTCAAAACGTATTTATACCTCATTTCTTATAAGGTATTGCTCCGTGACAGTTGGCACGGAACCTAGTGACGTTGTGCTCTTGAAATCGACTGTTGGTCCGAGCCTATTTGATTTTTTAAACAATCCCAACCGTTACCATGTTTTCAGTTTTGAGAAGATAGAAATGGTGTGCATTATAACTTATATACATTGTGTCTTTCCACTGATAAGCACCAGCATCGCATTTTGTATATTATGACTTATATTTGACTAATCACTATGCAATATTATTAATATTCCAGTGACAGTTTATAATCTTCTCATATACTACATACCACCGTATTATACAACAAAGACTACGTACAAAGATATTAAAAGTCCTACACTACGTAATAAGTGCATTTACCTTCTATACAAGTTTTTGCCTTACAAGACTGGATATTTAATCCAATATTTTAAAATACTTATCCCTCAAAATTGATACCATTACATCAATTCTAATTTTTTTCATGTCTCCTTGTTTGAAGTCCATCTTCATATCATATAGGAGACATCGAATATATTGCATCACAAAGAAGCCACAGTCAACACTGTAAAGAACAACAACATTTTTAGGGTCAATATTTTTTTATCAATTATTTATATTCACACGTTGTGCTTGATTTACCTTGCTTGTTGTTGTGGACATTCAATTGTGCGAGAGACCCATCTATCAAACGGATAATGCCTTTCCAAGTTTGGATGAATAGTAGCAACGTGCTCACGACTATATAATTTAAAATCTGATACCTGAAGATTGAAGAGGAAATTTTCATTTTCCATCAACTATCATTTATATTAAAATACAAACATACACATTATTATTAGATGTTCACCGCTGCTTCAAATTCATATTTGTATTTACTTCCACTTGCTAGAGAATTGTACTGATTGAACGTCATTGATTTGGTGTCCACCACCAGCAAGTGGAAGTGTGCATTATCACTGCACAAAGGTATAAATATATACCTTACCTCTTCATCTCGTCTATCCGTCTTTATCATGTGTTGGAAGGCAAACTTACTTGACGATTTCATTAATGACTACAAATATGCAAAGTCATACATACATAACCAAATAATAAAAAGAATTCTATTTTTTTACTATAATCAAATCAATTCCTTAATGTGAAGAATGTTGAACAATATATTGACTTGTTGTATGTGCTTCCAGACGGGAGATAAAAGGGAATACAAATTTTACAATACGTGTCGATTACATCCCCTCTTGTCAACATTTCTCCATTCACACCAGATAAAAGGGAATACAAATTTAAACAAAAGGGTGGTTCCTCCCAAACTATATCATTTGTAAACCTACAAAGTAAACAAATCACAGATTATTTTTACAAATTTATTTTTGATAACCTTAGCCCAACTATGTAATCAGATAAGCATATAATATACTTTACTATTCAACTATTTAATTTGCATACTTTATTTCCTCCAAGGCTTTTAACAAGTACGCCACCTCTTCGTCTTGTTTTTTTTTCTTGGAAGACTTAAATTGCTTCTTCACATACTATGCATACAAACAAAAAAGGCAATTAGATAATCCATTATATCTAACAAATTACAATGAAATTTGCAGATATCGTCTTACAGCAATTGCTTGTTTCCTCATTTTGTCATATTTGGCAAACATATTTACATCCTTGTCTGCCTCTTCATCAGATTTGTCTTCCATCAATTGTACAATATTAATTTCTTCTTCCATTTCATCCAAACCAATTTTTCCTTTCCCCTTGCCCACAACAATATATTCTTTGACAACTTTTTTTCCTTCTCCTATACTTGTAACTTTCTCCGCAGGCTCACTTATATGTATATTTCTACGCTGCCTCTTAGGTAAAGTTTTGAGCCACAATGGACTATCAATTGGAGTATCCCTGTAATCATAGCGACTTCTGTCACGTCCTCTCCTACTTCTTGTTGTAACACCTACAGGTTCAATTTGAGGATCGTCTACAGGCTCGCTATATTGAGATTCCATGCTTTTTTTTTCAACTATTTTAAGTAACTCTTTCACCCTCTCCTTCAATTGCATGTTCTCCATTGTTAGCTTTTTAATTATGTTTGCTTGAATAATGCAATTACAACAATCCTTATTAATCTGCCTTCCTCCTACAGTGACTTCATTTTTTGATGTCTCTATTGCATGTGGACTGTCATCAACGCCAGCAAGGTTCTCAACCAATGATCTTTCATCTTGGTTAGGGATTAGGTCAATCACAACCTGTAAGAATATTAAACCACATGTTAAAACAATACTTTTTAACCAAACTATAGTCAAAGTATTCTAAATTTACCTCTTTAGATGAAACTTGGTTAATCAATTCTCTCACCTTACTAATATGTGAAGGAATATTCCTCAACTTATTTATTCTGGCTCCTTTTATTTTGTATGGTTTTTGGATTGGAACATGCTCCAAAAACCATGCCTGATTCACCATGACAAGGGTAAACTATTTTAAAATTGTTCGCAAAATAATAAAAAGTTTCACACAAATTATACACTTACTGTCAAAAGACCAGCAAATCCCTTTAGGTAAGGGAGGTTGGTGTTAGCATGTTTTGTCTCAGTCGATGAAAATATGTCCCCAATCTTAGGTAATTGTGGAGCCATAAATTCATGGATTGCTTCAACCCAGTTGAATCTATCAAGATTCTCAAAATCATCTACTATATCTATAAGACTTAACGAGACCTTATATGTACTAGAAAAAAATAAGACACAAACAAATATATACAAAATATAGAATTTGCAAAATAATAAAACATCATCTTCGACTTCAACGCGATTGCCATAAAATTTAAGCAACTCCTCAATTCTTGATCTAGTAGCTTATTTTTTGTTTGAGAAGTAAGTTAGAAAGAGGTCACTGGATGCTTTAGCTGAATTGATCGAAATTGAAGCTCCTCGGTCTGCAATACCAAGCAGTAATGAAACGTCTCCTCTTGTGAAGCAAACCGGAACACCTGACCAAGTTAAATTATTATTAGACTTCTACCAACACATACAAAAATATTAGGAACACCGTGGACATGTTACGATGTCATATCAAGCACTGATACGGCATCGTATCAGGCCCACGTTGGGCCTGATACAGCATCGTATCAGGCCCACGTTTAGCAAAAGATTAAATTTTACAATACAACTACTTTGTAATTAAAATACAAAATTATAAATTGTACCTGAGAATCTAAAGGTTTGACTACTTGAATCCCAATTTTGAAATATATTTACCAAAATCCCACGGATGTGCTGCATATCTTCTATGTCCATAAAAATACGAAAGGATGACTGTTTGATCAGCACTATGTGTCGGTCATGTAAAATAACAGAGTCTTCATGCGTTTCTTTCTTCGTGGATGGTTGAAAAAACCTTTTAAAGTGACCGAAGACACTGTTCCACTGCAGTTTCTGTGCAACATCAACTGAACCCTATACTTTATAAAAATAAAAAAATTTAAATCATACTAGTTCAGCTTCTCAATATCACAGAGTTTGTAAAATGATAACCTTTACAGCTAATTGATGTGGAGAGGATGATGATACACCCGATCGACGTCTTTGTGTCATTATAATACTAGCTGATTAATGTAAACTCTAGAATTCTTCACTGATGGCTCACGAACACTCCTGGTTTTTAATTGCACTGAAATGCTAGATGCCGCTTGAGAAAAACTCGAACTGATGGCTCACGAACACTAAACTAGGGTTTCACAAGACGGAGCTGTGTCACGAAGGAGGGAGGTACCCTAATGATCGATTTTATTTTTTTTAAATCAAAGTTATTTAAAAATATGGTTCGGATGTATGGAAAATGATGACTGATCAGAGGAGTTAGCGGGAGGGTTATATTCGGTAATACACATCACTTACCTGCGCCTTTTGGTAAATACAAAACCGTGATGTACTTTTTGAAAAATACATTAAATCTAGTACGTCTTCGGGTAAATTGCCGTAGATTTTTAGTTGGTTTATCAGATTGAATGGTTATCAATTGAGCTGACTTCAAATTCAAATATCTTAATTTTAGTTTAGGGTAAAAATCAAATTTGACTCTTTTTTTTAATTAGGATCATAAAAAAAAGACAACTTTTTCATTTATTATTAAAAATGATAAGTTATAATTCATAGTTACTATAATATAATATTGGTTACCGTTAATCGATGTAGTTACTATAATATAATATTGGCAAACGTTAATCAATAATAACTATAATATTGGTTACCGTTAATCAATGTAGTTACTATAATATAATATTGGCAAACGTTAATCAATAATGACCAAGAGATGAAATAATATGATTTTATAGAGACTATACACTGCAATTACTAAAACACAATATTATTAATCAGAATTAAAATAGATGTGGTGTAACAATTATATAATTTATAATAATTTAATAGATACTGAATCGTAATTACTATAATTAAGCAGCAAATGGTAACTACTATAACACCTATAGTAAGAGCAAATTTTTTTTTAAAAAAAAATGTACCTCTTTTCATAATAAATGAAAGAGAGGTATTTTGACTATTCCAATAAAAAAACGCCCTTTTAATTTTTTACTTTTAATTTAAACATCAAATTGTAAATGAAAAACATTTGTAAAATAAATAAAACAGTGTGTAAAGGACTGTTCGTTTACTTCAAGATCAAATTGAATCAACTTAGAAAACTTCTTTTCGATAGGTTGAATGATTATATATATATATATATATATATATATATAGAGAGAGAGAGAGAGAGAGAGAGAGAGAGAGAGAGAGAGAGAGAGAGAGAGAGAGAGAGAGATTTGTTAAAATACGGACTTGGCATGCGTACTCGTCCGCAACACAGGGAAAAAGCCAGAAAAAAGATGTCTCTTTCAGCATTTTTTTTCTTCATAAGCAACACAATATAAGAAAAAAAAGAGGTTCAGATGATTTAAGAAACACATCAAATAAATCTCCATAATTACTTGTTCTCAAAATAAAGTTTGGAAGAAAAAAAAAATCCATAAGGCTATAATTAGTAACTCTTTATCACGAATTTGTAATATAAAATTGTTAACGACTGATATACAAAATTAATACTACAGCCAAAATGAAGAAAAAAATTGCTAAATATGAAGGGGAAAAAGAGCTGCCATCGATTTTTGAGATGAATAATTTTCTTTTATCTTAGTTTTATTTTGAGCTGTAGATGCGAGAAAGGTTGGCTGACCAATAAATGCAATGTTGTAATTTTGCATCTTTTCGATTTTTGTTTCTATTGATTATAAAAGGAAAAAAAAAAATGAAAGAAAGAAACCTACAAGGAGAGAATCCCAATTAGCTTTGGAAAAACATACCTGCATCAAGAACAAATAGATGATTTAGTTTTTGGTGGTGCAGCCTCCCAAAGATCACCTCACACCATGAAATGAAATCAAAGGAACACAAGATTGGTTAAAAATTTCAAATAGTAGAGGAGTTAGAGTAATTTCCATTAACATTCAAAAACAAAGGGGAAAAAAATTAGCACCATGGCCACAGATACACGAGGTATCACATACGGAGCAACCGACTCGACTGACCGATACAGATCTTGCAATAGTTGTTCTATTGTTTTCAATCACCTTTCTCACGTAAAACACGAGGTAGACTATTACCATTCAGCACAGCATGGTAGATTCGTTTCTCCGCAAGTCCGATATCTGAGAGTGTTAGATTTCCCTGGAGAAGGCGAACAGGCAATTAAACACACGACAAACAAGGATTTATTAACAAAAAGGTTTCTCAAAGTGATAAAGCCACTTAAAAATGTTAAGCTTGCACTAAAATTTTATACTGAAAAAAGTTAAAAGAAACCGGAGTTCACCTGAAACAGAAATAGGAAGCCCTAAACATAACACACTGATTGAAACAGAAATAGGATTTTTCTTTTTGGTCGAGTGAAACAGCACAGTTGCCAAACAGAAAATGATCTAAACATGGGAAAAAGGCCAAACTAGACCAACAATATCAATCTGAGAACCAATATTTGTATTGGTGGGGTTCAAACGTCCAAAATGTGTTGATTTCAAGTAAAATAGAGAGTCAACTTCATAGTCGCATTATCAATACCAGTCAGACCAGGACCAGTAGACAGATAAGTTCACTTAGACCACCTAGATGGCATCAATAATTCTATCTCAATCGATATAGCATCGACGACCTTGCTAATTGTATGTTCAGTCCCTCAATTTTCAAGCTTGATGGTAACTATCAAAGCCAGCACAAACTCTAAAAACCATATATTAAATATAAGAGCTGTAGTAAACTTTTAGTACATCTTTGAGAGTGTCTGCCCTTGAATGTGACCAAGCATACCTCAGTAGTCATTAACTTCCGTACATTGCTGGCGTAGAGTTTGGGATCTTCCTTTTCTTGGTCAGAAGGATAATAAACAGGCAAATGGATCACTTCAAGATGATTTACGAATTGACAAAGAAGCAAACAAACATGGCGTACCTGCACATGTTTATAAAATCGGAGATAAGCAAGAGGGTAATTTAAGAGTTAATCTAACAACATATATATTTATAAGTTACTGAAGATGCAAATAGAATAGTAGCTTTCAGAAGGACCAGGCAATCCTGATTTCTGGACAAGAGAGGAAGTTGGGTGGCCAGTGTCTGTGTCGATAAAATGACAATAAAACTGGATGACTTAAAAACTCTTCTTAATCCATGACATCTGGTACTGGTCAAATATTCCTAAAATTTTGTACAGTTCATCCTGTACGCTTAATCCACATTGTAATGTTCATTTGGTGGGTTGAATGAAAGGTCATCAAATAGAAATCATTCCATAGGCAATGACTAGGAGAACCATGTTCTTAGGAATTTAAATTAAAATTCTCCATGAATAAGGGGATATTTTCTAGTGTCCATGTCCAAGTGTCCCAGACAGGTGCATAGGGTGTCGATTATACATTCAATGTACATCATTTTTTTGAATATTATATTATTTCCTAATTTTACTTTCACATATTACTGGTAAATTGCAAGCACAAGGTGATGGCCTGATGGGAGACTAATCCACGAACAAATCCAGCAAATCTATCATATTTGAACTTCTTGTCATGCACTCCACCCTCAATAGCCACACACACAAATATAGAGTTGATACAGCAAAAGTTTCTATCAAAATCTTAAAAATGCATGTCTCAAGCATCCGGCAAATCTACTAAATAAGCTGAAAATAGAGGCAAAATATTATTCAACAAATGGGTCGCTGATTCCTCACCCCTGATATGGAATCCCATGCTGGACTAAATCTACCATAAGGATATTTAAGAATAACTGGAAACACGGGGGCTTTGGCTAAGAAGGCACCAGATTTGAAAGGAAGGAGATAGTCACCATTTGTAGTGGTTCCCTCTGAAATTGAGAAAATAAATTATTGGCACCACATCAACTGAATTAGTTAAATGGAATACAAGTCATAACTTGAATCTTAATAAATAGTTTAGAAGTTTGTGAGAAAGCATATTCAAAAAGCAGGTTCATTTGTTTAAATATAGAATGGTTAACAATGATCGATATGGTACAGAAGAATGCACACAGAACTTAATCTTGATTGATTTATAGGTCATACAAAAAAAACAAAAAGTAGAGACAGGCACTGATGTAAAATAGATCCATACAAGATCTATACCTCAAGAAAAATAAATAAAATAAGATTGATTTTCCAGGTTGATTCAAATTTACTGATTTTTTTGTCTCCCACGTAGATACATCCCCACTGAAGTAAAGACAATCAACCACATAGGAAGAACAAGCTGATGATATTAAAGTGCTTCTTAGCAAGGAAGGGACAGTTAACGCTACCAATTTGCACTGAAAAAACTCTTGCTTAAATTTTCCTGATATCAGGCAAAATCCTAATTTCCCCATTGGATGGAGAACCAGACCAAGCACATCCTCAGTATTCTCTCCCGGCCATTAAGAATAAAAGATCTGAAAAGGAACATTCCCCCTTGTGTGATAGAAGATCTTTTAAAAAATCACCATTTTAGCAATGGTATCTAGGCACATTCTTATACTATAGGCTAGAGCTGAATGTGATGAGGTGATGAAAATTCTAGTCAATAATCAACATGCATACTTAATCCAGCTATAAATTGGAATACAGAAAAGTGAATAGATTAAACAAAGTTCAAAAGGTTTGAAGATCATTTATGACTTCAGTCACAGGTCAAAAAAAGGATGGTCTATAGGCTCATTGTTGTACTTAGAGTTGAATGTTATGAGAAGATGTCTTTTGGTCAACAATTGGTCAAAACACCATATTTCCTTACACCCGAGGTTGACACTATGCTAAAACAGTTCATTCAGAGATTATTTTCAATGTGCAAAAACTGGCATTATAAATAGTGGCAAATCAGATCAAGATTAAAAACATGGATTCATTCCAGTTCCAATGTTAGATTGCACAGTTTGCTTACTGACTTGTTCAATACAGAAACGAACTGACTACACAGACCAATTAGAACAGCTTAACTGGTACAATCTAGCTATCAGAAACAAACCGATGAGTACAGTCCCTAGTAATCAATTGAAATAAAAAAAAGTGTATTTTATCAGATGTATTTTATTATTCAAATGGCCACGTAATTATCTGGTCTTGAGCTAACTGCATCAATCACAACATTGAAAATAAAACGCTGCAGGAGTTCCACCATATTCTGGGTCATGTTTGAGCAAGCATATGAGCTGAGCGTTTTCTATTTTTGGAGAGTAAGATGCCACTGCTTCCTTAATGGTAACCTATTTTCCTAATAATCTGACTAAATTTATTAGAAGTCAAAGATAAGAATAAACAGAATTGCATACTGACCTGGAAAAAGCAGCATCATTGGGCATAGAGAGTCTTTGTGGGCTTTCTGGATTCTTTCTGTCACAATACCTACATAAATAAACCAGGATGGGAATTAAAAAAAGCATGCAAAACAATGCAGGAAAAATTGAAACAAAACATTACAGCTAATGGGACTGCTAAAGATCATAGAAATACAAGTGAACACCAATCGTCAGAGATCAATGATATAAGATCTGTATAACAGGCATATAAGTTAATTTTCAATCATTCTAATTCTTCTGATGCTTTCCAATACTAGAAGACATGTCCATTATAGTAAACCATTATGAGTTTGATGCACTATAGCTTGTTGTCATCATTACAGCTATATCATTACCAAACCTTTGCCTTTACAGCTTCTTTGTTGTTAGGTTAGTTATTTTAGCAAACAAACAGTACAATATTCATATAAACAGATCAAGGATCTGATTATTCCATAATCTTCTCTTTTCAGTGAGAACTGCTTAAGCAAGAACTTCAGTTTCAGACGAATTGGTCAAGAAATTTCGTCATTCCAACAACTTTGATTATAACACTCTGGAGTTGAAAATACTTTTTCAATTTTCAAAATGAACCAGACAAATAGCGCTCAGAGTTGAGCCCACTTTTTGCTGAATATCTAACAAGAATTTTGTTTTCATTCGGTTCTAGGACCAGATCTTTGTTACTCTTACCTTTATGTTTTTCTGCACAGTACTTCCCAATACTGTAAGGATTACCTTCTTTGGATCTCCTGTATTTAGGGACAGGCAGTAGTAGCTAGACATGCACAGGGATACAACTATCATCCAATGGAACACAAGGGAATGAAGGACATAGCAGTCTCTAAATTATCCTTTGAATCCTAAACTATCCGCCAGAAGAGGTCTTCAGAGAATAACAAGAATGACAACCAAACACACAAGCTATTGTAAGATATCAGAGAATAGGGTTCCAAAGTATGACAAGTGCTCACTGCTTTCCTCCTTTTGAGATCAGCAAACTGATGTTTCATGCCACAGCACCAGCTGAAACAGTGTTCTTTTGGTCATTGTTCCAAGTTCCAACTAGTCAACTAGTTTCTAAATACACCAATCGGCGTATCTATTCATCCTCCTCGTAACATTAAAGATAAAGAATTGCATTTCATGAAGAGCCCAGTGTTCAATACGGATAATATGATACCAAACTCCAGAACTGTATAATTGATTAGATTTGCAAAGGAACATACCTGAAACCCCTTTAAAATTAGACGACTTGGACTCTCGTTGAACATAGACACAACCAAGGCACTTGCTGCAAACAAAGCGTCATCATTCCCTATAGTTGATTTATTTGAGTAATGATACATAAAGTACAGTATATTATCTTTTCTATTGTTCCACATAAATCATGATAATCTATATTATACGACACTTGAGATAAAGTGAAAAATTCATGTTGGGATGTAATAAGGGAGAGCTTTACTTCCATTCTGCCATATACTATTTTAGCTCAAAAAATCTGGTAAAATGAAGTTCAAGTTTGACAAATATTTGATGGCCAAAGACACAGGGAAGAGTAGAAAATGAAAGAGAATTTAAAAATTATAAATTTCTTTGGATCAAGATGGACAAATAGATCGTTTAGAGAGAGAAAAGGCTTGATAACCTCGCAAGCATGATTAGGCACAATAGCTGAATCCAGAATCATAGCACTTGTAAATCACCATTGTCAAATAATAAAGCGTTAATTAGTAAGCAACAAGTCAAAAAATGAGAAAATAAAAGCAGAAAAGTACCTGATGAGACCAACCAAGGGAAGCTGAGCTACTGATCTCTTCAACAAAAAGTGTCAGTTCAAAATGTTAGTTAAAAATTAGAAAGCGCAATATCTTCATAATTTCACCTGCATTTGTTGAAAAAATAACAACATACCTTTGCAACAAAACTTGGAAAGGCTGATGACATATGATAAAGAATATCCACGTAAGAAATGTGATTTGAGACAACTGCACCTGGTTTTTCAAATTCATTGACCTAATTTCAAAAATTATGGAGTTTAGGAAAATAATATAAGATATCTAATGTTTTATAGAGGTTCCTACATCTGAAAGAGGAAAATCTCATAAGCATGAAGAGTCATATTTGTTTAAAAGACCAGTACAATGACTTAAAATCAAGAAACATGGTTTTAGAATTTTGGTATCGAATAATAGGGGCATGTAACAGCATGAACAGAACAAGAAACTTTGAAAATATTTCACCATCGCCTCAATTATCATTATTAAAAAATTTGCATATACCTTTGGATCTATTTCACCATCTTCTCAATTGTCATCACCCTTATTCTATCTGATTCAGAAAAGTAAAAAACTTACGCATGTAGGAGGTATTTCTTGATGATTTTTAAGTGGATCGATCACTAAGTTGTCATTAAAAACATAGTTTTAAAAATTTGGTATTGGATAATGATGCTGTTTAGGATGAACAATAGGAACATTCAACATCATGAACTGAACAAGAAACAACAAATCAAGTGGATAGAAAATGATTCAACAACTTAAAACTTGGAGAGATATTTCTAACCCAATCCGGTAATACCTCATTGTCGAGGCTCAGGCGAGTCTCTTTGATCCAATAGAAACCAAACGTAAAGAGCATTGCTCTAGAGGCAAATCTCCCGCACCGCACAACCACCGCCCTCCTCCACCCCGTCATGTGAGCATAGTCCTCCTGGCCATTCTCCCGACTCGGAGGCGAGAACAGCGTGCACATCCGGCAGATAAGATAGTAAAGCACGAGTATCAACACCCCTGCAACCACGCGAATCGGCACCAGCGTCACCGCCGCGATCCCTAACATGACCTTCTCCGTCGCCGGGAGCTGCCCCAGGCCCATTACACCGTAGGCGTCCCTTCTCACGTAAGGAGCGTACTTCCGCTCCAACTCCTCGGGAGAAATCGGTACCGCAGCGGCGGCGACCGAGGCGGAGGAGGAGTCCGATTCGAGGAGCGGCTGGTCGTCCTTGGGCGTGGCTAAAGCGCCTCCATCTCCAGGCACAAAGTGGGAGGAGTCAGCTTCAGATCCACCGCCTCCGGCGAGATCGGCCGACGCCATGGGAGGAATACCTAACGATCGGGGAAGCTGAAGGGGACCGTCGATCGCATGATGAGAAGAAGAATAGAAAGACTTGATTTGATTGGAGTGGAATAGTGCAGCTGCGGTGTATACAGCTGTTTTCCGGATCAAGCTTTTTCGAAATACCTTCTAAAATTTATGAATATTAAACTATTTTTAAAATTTTATTAACGATTAACATACTATTTAATAATATTGATTTTTTTTATTTACATCTGTATTTTTCAGAATTATTAAGTAAACGTATTTTTTTAGAAACTATTAAAGATATTAACAAAAACCCCTCATTTATTATTATTATTTCATACCTTCCTAAATCAATCTAGAACAATTTTAATTTATTAAAAAATATTTTTTTTATTTTTATATAATTTAGGTGGTAGACTTTATCCAATTCATCTTAAAAGTAGATGGTCTTCTCTCTTAATTACAATTTATTTAGAAGGACCTTCAAAATATTAAATTATCTTTTGATCATACATGAAATTCCATTGGGATCATAATAATCATGTCATATAACTTTAAAATAAAAATATAAACGAGCATTCAAATTATTTATTTACTTATTAAATTTATTCAAGCTTTTTATTAAGAATTTTGTTGGGGTCGGATTTTTTTATAGAGCTCAAGTCAGATGAATGCCTCTCGATCATAGCTGAACAGGTCACCACACCATATGGGACAGTCGTGAGGCTCTCAGGTCACCTTTTTGGAGAATTTTAGAGATTAACAATGGCATTATAAATTAGTTATTTGATAAAAAAATTATAAAAAAAAATATAACGAAATATTATTTGAATTAATAAATAAATTTATGCATAGATTATTTATAAGTTTTAAAAGGTTGAGTTTATTTATTTTATATATTTTTTATTATTAAACAAATTATCGAATTGAATATTAAACTTATTTATAAAAATTCAATTTATTTGATCTTAAAAGTTCAGAATGAGATCCTTTGGATCACTTGATCAGAAAAGATGGATTGATGAGAGAATAATTTTCACATGTTAAATAGACAGAGATCATTATCTCCCATCAATATAAATGTTGGACTAAGAGATGATCTAACATTTATGGATCAGAAGATCCTTATCTTGTTTAACCCAATTCTAACACATATTTTTGACCAAAATATTTTCCATTAAAATATCTTGATCAAACTAAACCTAATATTATAATTACATAAATATCAAAATTTTAATTAATAAAACTTATAATATTCTCTATTTTTTATTTTTATGACTTTTCTTTTTCTATTTTTCAAAATTTCAACATCTTTATTTTTTTTATTTTTTTATAACTCAACTCCGGGTAACACTGATGGTCTATGTAAGGGATCGATGGATTGCTTGCTCCTACTCCACAACGTGTCCTTGAGATGGACGAACCCTTGATCCTTCGGTGGATCAATCCTCGGCAATCTCCGACTAGAGTTTTCTCCTTCTCGGTGGAGCAAACCTCTCGCAAAGGATCTCTTCCTCTTTACAATGACGAAGTTTAGGTTTGGAAGGAAGAGAGTAGACTTGGAAGTTTTGGGCAAAGACTAGGAGTTATTCAATAAGCATAAGTAACCTCCTTCAAGTCCCAAAGCTTCCTATAAATAAGAGGAGAGAATTGATCAACATATCAACTCACCTCGACACCAGTCGACTAGCAAAATCATCAGTCGACTAGTGCTACCGTTGGAGGTAGCCAATGGCTACTTCGCAGCACCAACGGTTTGCCAACGGTCATTTACCAGTCAACTGGTAAAACTACCAGTTGACTGGTAGTTGCTGGCTGAGCGAACAGAATGCTTTTGTTCACTCCCAGTCAACTGCACCAGTCAACTGCACCAGTCGACTGGTCCATACACACTCACACTCATCCTCTCAAGAGTCGCCTTTGAAGCCCTTTTCCTTTGGCCTTCGCCCCTCAAATGCACCCGAGCCCGCGGCTCCTCTCCGTGTCATCCTTCACGTTGCCTTGAAGTCCGCTTCCCTCTACTCCACTCAGTTGCTCCTCGTCCGGTGGTCCCTTGGATGTCTTCCATATCATCCTTCACCGACTCAAGAATCTGAGCTCTAGGATGAGCTTCCCAAGCTTAGCTGCACCAAGCTCCTCATGTGTGTTTCACCAAGTCCTGTAAGACTTAAACACACATATCAAACACATATGAAAGTCTAACTTAAACTCTTTGACACACACATCAAAATCATGATCATACCGATCATCGATTGCACCAACAATCTCTCCCTTTTTAATTTGTGGCAATATGTTTAAGTTAGCCACAAATAATAACATTAAAAATTACAAGCAATATGTAAACATAAAGCATAAAGCCCAAACTCCCCCTTAGCATATGCTCTCATCCTTAATTTTTAAGTTTTACACATACTATAGTATCAATGTGGGCATAAGAATACCCAAAATCAGCTCGTGAAAATGCTAAAAAGCATGTACCAGTCGACTGCCATCTGTTGCAGTCGATTAGCACATTACCAATCTAAATTTCAGCCTTCCGATGTCAACTTCAGAAATACATAAAAAATTTCAGAAAAAAGTACTGTATCAGGGATACTTTTAGAAATATCAGAAATAAAGAAGAAGTTTTCACTGTCACTTCATAGATATACTCGACCCATTAAAGTACTGTGTCAGGGATACTTTACTGACACGTCTTTTCAAGGGAAGTTTTGAGATGTGTATTCACCTTAGGACCGAAACTCTATATAAAGAGATGTCCAAGCATCGACGGAAGTATGCGATATCTTACTGTTGTGCTACAATCTTTGTGTTGCTTCGCTTCTTTGCTTCTTCGCCTGAGACTGACTTGAGCGTCGAAGAGCCATCGCCGGGACCCCTTCCTTAACTCGGCACTGACGCTGCTTGTGTTGCAGGATCGGAGCGAAGTCCACAGGAGATCAACGGAAATACCATATCCTCAATATCCATCTCATCGACTTTCGAACATATTCATATTATGTATCATTACTCATTAGGATTTTAAAACTATTTACATTTTCGTTTAGTTGTTGTTAAGATTTTTATTTTGAATTTAATTGATTCGGTTAAGATATTGAAATATAGGTGTTTAGCGATTTCTTGCGCGCCTTCTGTGAAAATAAACTATTATCATCATCATTTATTATAATATCCGGATTCAGCATGATTTGAATACTAATCAAAAGGACTTTCTTTGCCTTTTTATTAGAGATCCGACTATATTTATGTAAAAAAATTCTTCTGCTTTTATTGTATAAAACAACTCCGAGGTTCGATAACCTCTATTTATTTTTTTTTCTTAGCAGTTATCTCCTTGTCCTACTCCTATTCCCTAAATACAATCAAACAATTATAAATAAACAATTGAGAGGATGCTTAGTTGCTATAAATAAACAATTGAGAGGATGCTTAGTTGTCGAAAGAGAATGGGAATGGTAATAAGAATGGAGGAGTTTTCATTCCTCCCATTTTAATAAATAATGACTCATTTTTATATTTAGGGATTGAATTGGTGGAATTCATCATCATTTTCTCAAATCAAATATTAATTTTTCATTCCTTTTCCATTCTCAACTCTCAAGTCATGTCATCCAACCAAACATCTCTTAGATTCTAGTTCGGATCCTCTATCTTGAAATTATGTGTCCCCTTATCCCCTTGTCGATCAAACGATCATGACATCCTTGAGATCTGTGCAATATTTTTAAGATGTGATTTGATTTGTCTGATCAACAAACGGGACTGAGAGGACACATAATTTAGGGACAGTGGATAAACCTATTTTGTTAATTTGACATCAAATATACAACTCTTCAATTAGTCCGGCCTAAGACACACACTTGTCCTTCTTGTACATGGCATCTTGCATTCACTCATCATTTAGATTCCGCCGCCATTTTTAAAAGCTTCAACTCCTTCGTTCGTTGAGTCATTGGATCCTCGGAATTACACCCAAATCATGCCAGTCATCGTCTTCTTAACTCTCTTTTTCCTCGCCTGTCTTCCTCTTCTTGTGCTCAGGAAGAAGACGAGGAGGCCTCCCCACGAGAAGCCTCTTCCTCCGGGCTCGCTCGGCTTCCCTCTCGTCGGCCAGAGCTTCGGCCTCCTCCGAGCAATGAGAAGCAACACCGGCGAGCAATGGCTGAGACGAAGAAGCAACAAGTACGGGCCGATCTCCAAGCTCTCCCTCTTCGGCAGGAACACCGTCTTCCTCGCCGGCCCTGGAGCCCACAAGTTCGTCTTCACGAGCGACGCCCTGGCGCTGCAGCAGCCCAAATCGGCCACGGCGATCATCGGAAGCAGGAGCCTGCTGGAGATGATCGGCGAAGAGCACAGGCGCGTCAGGGGAGCACTCATGCAGTTCCTCAAGCCCGAAGTGCTGAGGAGGTACGTGGGCATGATCGACCACGAAGTCCAGCGTCACTTGCAGATGAACTGGCTTGGCAAGACCAACATCAACGTATATGATATGATATTATTCACTTTGAACCTAAACATTTATGATTTTATTCTTGGACTCTATCTAAAAAGTCTCATATCAATAGAAATATGATACATCTTTTTAAATCTACTATATTTTTTAAATTTTTTTAATGTGAAATTTTAATTGAATCCCAACAACAATGATGCAGGTGCATCCATTGACCAAGGGTCTCACATTCGACCTCATATGCTCGCTGGTCCTTGGGCTCGAGAGAGGAAAAATCCGAGAAGCTCTCGTCCAGGACTTCGCCGAGATGTTGAGCGGGGTGTGGGCGGTGCCGATCGATCTACCCTTCACCAAATTCGGCAAAAGCTTGAGAGCCAGGCGAAGAGCTGCACAATTGATCTCCGGCATCGTCCGTCAAAAGAAGACCCTGCTAGAGCAGAGAAAGTGTTCCCCTGATCAAGATCTCATCACTTGTTTGCTCGGTCTAGGAGGCGATGGAAATTCAGAGCCCTTGACGGAGGAGGAGATCGTCGACAACACGGTCCTCATCATGTTTGCCGGCCACGATACCTCGTCCACTCTCTTGACCTTCATCATCCGTCATCTTGCCAACGATCCAACCAACTATGACCTTGTTCTTCGCGGTAATTCAAACTGCTATAAGAGAAAAAGAACAATGCATGCCTATCTATTATTATTTCTCTTGCGTTGTCGATGTCAGAGAACGAAGATATAGCGAAGGCCAAAGCTCCGAGCGAAGCTTTGACATGGGATGACGTTAACAAGATGAAACACACATGGCGATTGGCGATGGAGGTGCTAAGGACGATTCCTCCTGTCTTTGGGAACTTCAGAAGGGCCCTGAAAGATATTGAATATGAAGGTTACATCATACCCAAAGGATGGCAGGTAGTTAAAGAGAGATCTTAACGGCTACTTTTGGCGGGAGAAGTTTACTTACATGGAACTTCTGTAAAATCTCATCCTTTTTCGACTATTTGAAGGTACTTTGGGCATCCAGCACCACACAAATGGATGAGAATATCTTCAAGTCTCCGGAAAACTTTGATCCTTCGCGGTTCGAGAATCCATCGTGCATTCCTCCGTACTCCTTTGTGGCATTTGGGGGAGGAACAAGGATATGCCCCGGGAATGAGTTTGCAAGGATAGAAACCCTGGTTATGATGCATTATGTGGTCACAAGATTCAAGTGGAGATTGAGCTGCAAAGACAATGGTTTTGCGAGGATTCCCCTACCGACGCCTACCGATGGACTTCCAATTGATCTCGAGCCTAAGAATTGATCAAATGCATAGCGGGGTCTTATTATAACACTATATGATTATGTATGTGTCCATCCATTTTGCTATGTTTGATCCAAACAAACAAGAACATGGGGTGATGCGAGAATAGTCTTAACAAGCACTGTTTTTATATAGATTTTGAGCATATATATAGAACCACACTGGTATATTTACAAAGTAAATAAAAACCTTCTCATTGTCGACATAAACCCTTCTGAAGCGCTGTAGAATAATCCCCGAATTGGAGATCGGTCGGGGGATACAACTCGAAAACATAAGAAACAGGCACACTGATGTGGTTGTTTATCCTTGTGTTCTTTGAGCCAGAAAACTTGCCGAAACTTAATTCGTCGAAGCAAAACGACTCGGTAAGAAAGAAAAAACACTCCCTTGCCAATTTCTCCACCTGAAAGAATCATGCTTCGTCATGAGCAGTAGAAAGATCAAAAATACGACTAGTGAATGAAATAATGATTCTCAACGATGAATAACGAGAACAAAACGATATGCATGTTTCTCTAACAAGGTCAGTATTCTCAATTTCATGTTAACTATTTCAAATGCTAGTTAAAATTTTGTGATGCAACTTCATGATTTTCTCCAAGAAGAGCACCATTGGGATTCAGAACGTCAGACATACCTGTAGCTGTGCGAATTTGACGTTGTTGATGGTTATAATTACCCGAATATCAAACAAAGTGTCGGCCAAAATTTTGACAGCGAGATGACGGAATAAATCTTGTAAAAGATGGTAATGCCTCGCCGCATCGTCCTCAATGTCAGCAAACCATAATATACACCTAACTTGCTCCCAAGGAATTGAAATTTCATTACTTTTCGTAAACGCATACCAGGGTTCAGCTACATCACACAACACTGTGATCCCAAGCGATTCCTCAAATTCAGAGTATGAGCGATGTGTAGTGGCAATTATCTTGTTCGCATCATAAACTTGTGCGAGGTTAACCGAAAAGAATAGGTCATTGTCATTCAAGACAAGAACATACTCGTAGGGCATCATTGGAAGCAACTGCAAGAAGGAATCAGCAGAAGTAGTTGCATCTTCTTGTAAGCAGAAATTCAATGCTCTCCTACCACTACTGCTATAGTCGTGTAGGAAGAAACACGCATTTCCATTCCGACATCCCTGCACATTCGCAGAAAATTAAATACGGTATTGGAAAGGAAATTAAATTTAAATATAATCTCAAGAACCAAGGATAATGTACCGAAATAAAAAAAAAATCACCAAATATGATATCATTTCATAGAGATACGCAAAGAACATTACACATCAATTACTGTTGGTCAAATATCGCTCGAACTCGGTAAGAGAAGTGATCCAGATGAAACAGATTGCATCAACAATGCAGACAATGAATTCTAAGAATTTGACATTGACAGAAAGGAGATGCTTCAACCAATGTATTTTCTTATTTGCTGATACTATATTAGGCAACTATGATACTGATCTTTATTGCTCGGTTTTTCAAGATAGACAAAAAGAGAAATAGATAGCAGATATCAATTTCGATACTGTAAAAGAAATCATATCGTGATTCACTAGTCATCTTTCTACATATTCAATGTCTTCCTATCGTACATAGCACCAAAAGCACTGGCGTGCAAGTACCTGAAATGTATGGAAAAACCTGCAAAGTGGCCTCTGGGACTGATATGAGTGAGAATAGTTACAAAGGTCTCCCTTGTTGCATGCTCCGATCGCAAAGAATTTACAAATAGCAGGCTCATTGGCTTGAGAAACAGTTGCAGTATTGGGTAGAAAACCAGATGTGTCTTCCACATATTGCATTCGCATCTGTTCGAACATGCTTGGATATGAGTGATAATGGTAGTCGCTTTCTGGTTGCAAAGAAAATTAAAGGAAGAGGAGTTTTTTGATACATACTTCTTTAACAAGATTTTTCAGTTTCTCAGATACAGATGTGGCACCAAAATCATCAGGAGCAACATATGGTAAAGCGATACATTGTTGTCTAGTTGCGGTATCAAGGTTCCCGTCTTCCAGTGTTAGGGCATCCAAATCTGTTGCCAGCTCAGATTGTAAAATGCATGTGTGCTTGAATGTATATGGCTCCAAGTAACAGGGAATTTCAATTTTTGCAAGAAAGGCTGGCCTAAATCGATGCAGTATCTCGACAGTTTCTTCATCTGCAGAAAATGAATTCAGTTAAGGAAAATAAAGCAAAGCGAGCATCGATAGACTCTAGATATTTGCTCACAAATTTCAGAGAGAGTGTGCAGCGACGTCTGAATAAGGTTGTGAAATGAGCACCATTCCTCTTCTAGTTTAGAAAACAAGACTTCTGAATACGACGATTCATCAACATTAACAACGTGCTTTAGTCTTTCCAGACGGTGCTTGTCCTTAAAGAATCAGGGCAAACACAAAGAGAAGTTTAAAATCACTGGCCTAATATTCGGTAAAAACACTACAAGAATGTATGCATATGCCATAAAGGATTTGTCACCTATTTACCATTCAAGAAGAGACCGATCAATTGCCTTTTGTTGTTTATCCAGTTAGGTCAACTCTAATAAATGAGATTTAGAACTCTAGTTAACAAAATTACTAAAGATGTATCCTTCGATAAGTTCAATGGAGAGTTAAGGTTAACGCAACTTAATGGTCAACATCATCTAGTGTGTCTCAACCATTTGAGGCCAGCTACATATATGGAATTCTTTCATTAAGCTCTATGCAAAACTTTATCAATAGTAATATTCAAATCAATTCAATCTTTTGATCAACATTTTTTTTCACTCTTACCTTTAACTCCTTCCACATCGATAAATTAAACTCATCGTCTTTGAACAAGTTCATATCATCTCACCCAGTTTACCTTATTTTAAGACAAATAGAGATGAAGATATCAAGATGAAGAAAATAATGGTGAACAAGATCGTACATGATCATGGATACTAGTGTTAAAATAATTGAGAATAAAATAAATAATTTTCTAAAACTTTAAGTTTACACCAAGAGTCAATCATAAATTTATGTTTTTATATTAGAACCAAATGAGCTGTGCGAGAAATAGTTCCGTGATGTTTGTTATTGGCAAACATATTACGATAGATGAATGTTTAAATAATTCAATGCTTAAATTGTGACTAAAATCTTGATAAACTAAAACTTTTATCATAAATTAAACTAAAATAAAACAAAGAAATGTAAACTTAAATAAGAGAATCCTAAAGTTGGATGGACAAGAAAATATTGCAAGAGTTTTTGAAATATTAATTTATTATACACAAGGAGATGTTGGTGAAGATATCGTCAATGTCATAGATAGTGAATGATTGAAATGGAGAAAGTTCTATAGTCCTGTAAAAATATCATGCATGTCTTCAGGTAAACAAGAAAACTTTATAAGATTGTGAGGGTCGATATATTTTTAAAATGGTATTTAAATAAGTACCTTAAAAACCCGCTCCCAAAATTGAAAGGCACACAAATTTGCCATCAATGAAGCTTCCTTCTTTGCAATGGGCTTGCAGCTGCTACCATCGAAGAAATTGTCTATGTACTTTGGAAAAGAAGATAGGAAAATTGTCAGTAAAAAGAAAATCACAGATATTAAATAAACAACTAGTTCCCATACCAAATTTTGATTGCCGAAAGGATGATAAATCGGAGGTGGTTGGACGTCCATTAGGATACTGATAATGATTCCCTCACGAAGTATCCCAACCTGACAAAACTTCAATGCCAGCATTGAAGCATCAAAAGAAAGCGGCAAACTATCAAGTAAACGCCCATAGAATGTTGGCTCGTAGCGGCCTCTGCTAGAAAGAGGCTTTTCCAATGCGTTCATTTTGACTAGCAAACTAAGAGCATCCTCCACAATATCTTTCTCCGGAGGATCCAAAACTTTCTGCAATAAGACTGCCATATGGCAAAGGTCAAGTGTTAGGCCTCTAAAGCCCTCAGCAAAGCGTGTCAATTGTGGACACAAATGATACTTATCGACATGAATGGCAACGGTAGCATAGGAGAGATTACCCATGTCGCTTGTTACACTACGAGATTTCAAATCATCCTTGTTATAAAAAATAAGTATACAAGATTCGTTCTCGTCATTTTGAGTTCAAGTAGACTTATAAAACCAAATAAGCAAGTAAAATTAAATGTAAACTTCACCTTTGGGATCATTGATTGCTTTAGACTCTGAGCAGCAAACCATGAGCACCTGCTGCCTTAATGATAATCTCAATATTGCTGGATCTTCATGATCATTTAAACTATTATAGAATGATCTTGAGACTAACCGATATATTTCACCATCACAAGTTCGACCAGTTCGGCCCTTACGTTGCTCGGCCTGAAATTTCATTGAGCATGCATATCAGCAAGACATCTTACAACACTGAAAAGCCGATATGAAAATAACTAATCACCTGTGATTTAGACACCCAAACAAGCTTAGAGAAATCTGCTTTTCTGCCAGGATCCCAAAAAATTTGTAAAGATCGGCACGAATCAATTACATAAGCAACTCCAGGTATCGTGACTGATGATTCAGCAATATTTGTTGCTAGTATCACCTGTTCTTCAAATAAAGGAATAGAGAAGAACAAACTGCATTATTTTGGGAAGTAATTTTAGAAAAGTAATAAAGCTTCTTCCAAATAAATTAGCAGAACTTCCAAAGCATGTTAAAAAATGTACATGTAAGTCTTAAAATTGAAGGGGAGCCTTGGCGCAATGATAAAGTTGTTGCCATGTGACCAAAAGGTCACGGGTTCGAATCCTGGAAACAGCCTCTTGCAAAAAGCAGAGTAAAGCTGCGTACAATGGATCCTTCCGCGGGATCTCGTATGGCAGAAGCTTCGTGCACCGGGCTACCCTTTTTTTTGAAGTCTTAAAATTATATGGCTTCGTGTTCATATCGTATGACACATTATGATTCGCGTGTAAAATGATATGTGTTTATATATGAAACAAAATTTAAAAGGACCATGACAATTCGGTCAGTTTCAATATCATTCAAAAAGCCCGGAAATAGTAATCCAACTAATCAAAAGTAATTTAACCCAGTAGTCACTATAGAAGTTTAAAAGGCAAAGATAATGAAATCTTAAAGTTAACAATGACAGACAAAAAAGAAAATTTTATCACGGTGTGACAAAATAACTGAGAAGAACAAGTCACAATGATATTCCAAATGACAACAATGGTGAAATAGGTAGGAACTTAGAAGGCATTTCATGTGCACAAAAATGTATTTTGGCCGGTTCTGTCAATGATATAGGAATAGTTCAAATACAAATAGTATAAAATTTCAATCTCCTATGAAAGATAAAAATAATTAAAATAACACTTTTCTTAGCTAAAACATACAAGGCCAGGTTGGTGTTAATGCTCTACCTCATTTATGATTCTCTGACGTTTGTATTAGCTTATAGTTAACTCGAAGAATTAACTGATCATCAAATGAGATAGCAAAAAAAAATTTAGAAACAACAATGTAACTACTATAGATTACCTTACGGTGAGATTGGCAGGCTTTCATTGCTAACAGTGCTTGCTTAGTGTCAATGCTTCGGTGAAGAATGTGTATTTTGAAGAGTAAGCTAAGATGTCGTAAACGAACCCATTGCTGCTCCAGAGAATAATATGTTGGGAGGAATACCAATATGCATTTTTCAATGTCTGGTTCACTGTTATGAATATGCATCACTAACTTGTGAATAATTTCATGTAATTCAGGTTTAATATCAGCATCACTAGGGACCCATTCTGAACAGCATATTGATGACACCGAATCTATATCCATGCCCAGATTCTCTGCAACCTGATCAGCATATCAAATTCAGTAATTATCTATATGATATAGAAAGTTGACAGATTTCTGTTACTAGAATCATGCAGCTGTAACAACATAAGCTTAATATATGTTCCAAATTGCAGACACAGGGAAAAAATGAGAGTAATATTTTATCATAACAAATACATAATACGAGAAAAAATAGACATATTTGGGGAAATTTTCATTTCACCACCAGTATCAACTCTTTTTTCAAAATGCCCTCGACTTTCAAAATTATAAAATATCCCAGAGTTCAACAAGAAAAATGCTGGATATGTTTTGAAGAAATTTTCACTTCACCTTCCATAGGTTACCTCTTTTTCCAAACTGCCCTAAGACTTCATCCACAATTTTCCAAAGTTTTCAACCCCGAAACAATTCAACCTCAGTATCATCTTCTCATCCATCATGGAATCCTCCTCAACCACAATCATGATATTGGAACTAATATCAATCTTAATGGTTCCAATTAGGGGTGCAAAAGAATTGAACCCGTTCACGATTCATAATCAAAATTATCCAAAAATAGAACATATTGTTAGTATTAGCCCTCGTATCAATTATGAGATGATTGTAAAGAACTCCTTTTGTATCATATTTCATTATTAATAAAGGTAAAGTTGGTTATTATATTTACTTCAATTCAGTGCTAAATGAATAAGTATAATACTGTCCTAGAATAGGAGGTTCTAATCTACAACATAGGATGAATTGATAGTGAGATATTGTAGATATACATAGAACACTACTCTTAACTATTTCTAGTCAAGCATTAATATGCAAGGACAATATTAAACCGTTGAGACTAGCATGTAGGTCAATGGATGACTTAATCTCACAAGTCATGGATATGAGATATCAGGTTGACACATGAGTATATATTAAAGAATATATACTGAATGACCCGCCATGAGAATGTTTCATGGATCGTTATATGAGTGTCATAAATATTTTCATGTGACTATTAGTATGAATAGTCCTTAGACCTAAAGTCACTACGGTTTTCTACATAAAGAGTTGTATACTTTGATATCGACAAACGTCACCCATAACAGGGTGGACCATAAAGTCGATCACTGGGCATGCAATAAGTTATGCGGAGGGATGTGAGTGATGTAAATAGAATTTATCCCTTCCATATAACGGAAGTGATATCTGTGTGCCCCATTAGTAGGACACAAGAATGCATGACCATGTTTAAATGAGTCAATATGTGATATTGAGCTTATTTGATTGAGTGTGTCTACTTAGAGATCAAAAAGCACAAAGATTGATAAGAGGATGACGGTCTATGCCTCATTGATCAATCTAGATATCAAGGATAGAAGGATTAAGTCATACAAGATAATAGTCATGAAAAGGTTAAGTCGAATCTCGACATTTTCGTCACTTGAGTAGCAATGATGCCTTACTAGATGTCACTCATTGCTTATGTATCTAAATATTGATTTGGATCAGTGTTCGAAATCTCGTTTCGTGCCGCCCGGCACGGACGGTTTTTACCGTTCCGCGCGGGCGGCCGAAACCGGCACGGGAGGCGTCCCGTCTCGGCGGCGCCGGAGGAGACGGGGGGCTCCTCCGAAGGCGTCGTGCGCGATTGATTCTGCGGCGCCGGAAGCGTCCGGCAGGGTCGCCGGACGCTTCCGGCGCCGCCGGACGCCCCTCGCGGGATCGGCCGCTATCTCGCAGCGCGATCTTGCGGCGGCAGAACGCGATTTTTTTGTTTCTGTTTTAATAGTTTTTTATTTTATTTAATTAATTTAAAGAATTCCCAAGGATGCGTGGAGAATATGTGATAGTTCGAAGAGGTTTTTATAAACCCTAATTAAATTATTCTAATAAAATATATAAAAAATATATTTAAAATTAAAATAAATTAAATAAATTTTATTAATTAATATTCTGAAAAAAAATATATTTTAAATTTCATTTAAAAATTTTAAAAATATATAATAATTCTTATTTATATTCTAATATATTTTTTATTATTTTAAATTTCATTTAAATATTTAAAAAAAATTTAAAAATTCTAAAAAAAATTTGAAAAAATTCTAATAAATTATATTTATATTCTGATTTTTTTTTATTTTTAAAAATATATATTATTTAATTAATAATTAATTAAATTAATAAATAGTTAATTTATATAATTATTATTAATATAAAGTAATATCTTGTATTATTATTATTATTATTATAATAGATACTTCTATTTTAATTTGAATTATTAATATACCAATTCTATTTAAATAAAATTATTTTTAATTATTTTTTCTAATAATATTAAATTATTCAATAATTGAGAACTTATAATAAATCAATATACAACTTATTTTTATATACATAATAAACATATTTATCTTATAATTACTATAGATAAATAAAAAATACCGAAACTGTATCGGCACGGCACGATACGATACCGAAATCGTATCGTTCCGATCTGAGACCGAAACCTCGGCACGGGTCGAAATTTTAAACCTTGATTTGGATACATTGCCAATGTTACGAGAACCTATTGGGTCACACACAAAGAGCAAGTCAATGGAGATGGATTCATATAATGGATCATTGGATTAAATCTAATTTAAATTAGACTCATTGAGTTAGACTCAAGTGGATCCAACTATTGGATTGAGTCCAATTTGAATTAGACTCATTGAATCAATTGGATTGATGATTAATGAGTTGGACTCATTAAGTGATTTTATGAATTTGAATTCATGAAGAAAAAGGAGTGTACAACTTGAATTACTCATGCATGAATTACTCATGCATTGGATGCATTGGATGAAAAGTGAACAATTTGAATTGCTCATGCATTAGATTCATTGGATGAAGACAAATATTAATGTCAATTAAGGCAATTGACATTAAGACATGAGGCAATTTCATGAATCTATAAAAAGGGGCTTTTTTTATTCATTTGACGATGAGTTTTTGGTGTTCTTGCTCTTCTTCCTCCTCCTCTCTTCCACTTGACCGAAACTTCCAAGAAGGGTTGCTAGCACAACCGTTGGTTGTTTCATTCTCCACTTTGTGAGTTTGTGAGAAAAACGAGGCTTGTTCGTGTGGATACCATAGAGGTGCGATCAATTGATCGTGCTAAGATCCGCATCTAAAGAAACGTTGTTGTCGAGATTGCGAAGGGCATGCAACAAAGGTATAACTCCCTCTCCTGTAAATCTTAGGATATGGTTTCCTTTCGCATGGATCTTTTGGAGGAACTAGATGTTTTCCGCTGCGCTTTCGCGTGTTTAGCACCCTAGTTCCTTACACATATTTGATAATTTTTTTGAGCTGAATTCCCATAATATTTTGTTCGATTGTTTACAAGCCAAACTCGAATCGAACTCTGATTATTTTTACATAATTTTAATTTAAATATGCAAAGTAAAGTCTGAATAATTCGAATTGAACTCGAATTTAAGTCATTTTGAACTATAGTTCGATTCTACTCGAATCAAGGTTTGAACAATTCGAACCGAACTCAAATTCGTATTTTATTTCAAACCAAGGTTGAGCCAAAAGTATATGTATTTTTGAGCTTCGAATCAAATTTGAATATCACATATATTTTTTGAGAATGAACTCAAATATCAATATTTTCATATTATTCGGCTCGATTCGGTTCGTTTGCACCCCTAGTTCCAATTATCTCCTTTGGCTATGCGAATTTGAAGTTCTTGTTGGCAACCATGGGAAGGACAACTATCCAAATCTCCAACTACAGATGAGAAGGATGTGATATTGTTAGTGTGTTTACTATTGGTTGTGCCTCTAGTTTCATGAGGATGTCAAGTCAGTTGCGCAAGACATTTGCTAACAACTGATTTTACCCAATAGAAACTGCTGCAGCAATGTTAGGCATGTCCAAAAGATATCTACTGATAGATTGATTGACCCTAGACAAGGAGTAACAATTTAAATTTTATGTGGGCTGGAAATACCAAATCCCATTCTTCGAAGCTTCCAGCCACCATAGGCCACGAGGATTAATCTTTTAGCAGAACAAACATGACATTTAGCTCTTTTACTTGGGTGGTAAAATCAAGAGGAAAGAAAAAGAACAAGCCTAAGTCATGCAATGAAATCAAGTAAATTGATAACTAATAGGTAAGCCGTGAGCCACACACCATAAATGGTTATGATTCCACGGGAAGTGAAATATCAAAGTTTGAGCCCCTTGTTTGAATATGTGAATTTGGCATCCTTAAGCAAGATCAGCCTATCAAACGATGTAGATCTTGTTACTTCTTCCCAATAAGGTATCAACAATTCAAAATTTTGCCAAGCAGTTAACCAGATCTAATCAAACAATGAAGATATAAGTCTTAAACTCACCATCAACATTCAACATCATATGAATGAGAACGAGCAGATTTAACTAACCTGATCGAGATAGAGAACCTTCCTCTGGAAGATGCTACTTTGTTGTGGCGCATTTGGTATTGCAATAACTTCCACTCTTTCACCCCTCCCAAGATCTTTAAAATAATCCTTATATCTTGTAATATCAGCTGTGGCAGACATGAGAACAACCCTAGGCAAAATTGGAGCAGCGTGAGTCTCTAGCTTGAAGACAAATTCACATAACTAAAATAGGTCGTGTATGTTTCAGATAACATATCAGATGTCCCATGACTGTGTGACCATCTGCTTATGAAGAAACAATAGCATATAACTAGATATGGTTGTCTTGAGGCATTGAATTAGCACGGTGCAACTGACACAGACCAAAGTAAGATCTGATCATGTTTCAACACACTTTATAAGTATAAACCTTGTGCCAAGCATCAAAAACCATGCAATGAAACAAAGACCACAATGAAGAATAAGAGCATTGACTAGGAAATTTGAGAAATGGGAAAGCAGAACATGGTACCAACCTCATGTCATTGTTTTTCATCATAAGCAGTTTAACACAGGCAAGAAGAAGATCAGATTCTACTGATCGTTCGTGCACTTCATCAAGAATTATAACCTTATACTTTAGTGCAATTAATCCCTTATCGCGCATTTGTTCCAGTACAACACCAGCAGTTTTGAAGACAATTTTTGATCTGTAACAGGATAGAAGGAAAAAAGTAAGCATCCTAAAGTTCAGAATCAACTTGAGAAGGAACATCCATCTTCAAACTGTCCAATATCATAGACTCTACGAGATGGAGAACTTTAGGTGGAGCAGACACACCAGAAGAGCAAAGATCAACAGAAGAGCAGTAACAGATGATACTAGCTAAATGCAATATGGAATTACTATCCTTGTCTTTCTCATCAACAATATACAATCTAACACTAAAAGAACAAAAGAAAAGAAATAGTAAAACAACTAAACAAAATATCATTTTCGATGGCACTTTTTAAGGAGCAAATACCGATCTGAGCCAAGGTCGGAGACATTTGAGTGCCCTATATGATATCCAACCTCCTGTCCAACTTCACAATTACGTGCTTTAGCTACCATTCCTGCTATTACAACAACAGCAAATCTTCTAGGTTGTGTGCACAATATCGGTTGAACATTTTCCTCGAGCAAGAATTGTGGAACTTGGGAGCTTTTACCTGTAACATGTGGAATAACAATTTTTAAAAAATGATAATAAAGAGTCAAAGTACAACTTTACAAGATTGATAAAACAATACTTGTACAAAATAAATAAACAAAAAATGAATTCACCGAATTAAACTTTATTTTGCGATACACAACACCAAGCATTGCGTTATCTATGAACTAGTTCTTGGAAGTTAACTATTAAGCAATCAGTGATGATTATGAACTATCGGTGCACATGGATTCCTATGTCATCCAAAATCAAGGCAGAGAAAAGAAAAGGAACCATCTTTAGCATGAACAACGCAACATCAACAAAATGCAACTGGCAAAAAAGCACCAAAGAGGACTTCAAATGAAACCTAAGTTGAGGTACGATCAGCAAAGCATCTAGGTCATACCGCAACCGGTATCGCCGACGATGAGGGTCACTCGATTTTGCTGGACCTTAGCGACGATCTTCTCGCGGAGAGCCATGACGGGGAGTGGCGGACGGCCGCCGGCGGCAGGATTGGAGGAGGAGGAGGCTTCCCCCGGTGACTTCCCCATCTGACTTCGAGGCGAAGAATGCGGAGGAGACGGCGCTGTCGCCTCCACTTTCCTCTCGCCCTGCTTTTTGAAGTCTCGGACCGAGCGGAGTAGTCCGATGTTGGGAAATTTATCGAATACGCCAGTGGATTTCCTAAAATTTACGAGAATTTCCTAATTTCATTTTTTTTATTTTGGTGCTTTTATTTATTTATTTATTTTTCTCTCCTATTTAATTTTTAATGCCTGGTTAAAATATTAGAATTTAGTAAAAAAATCAATGCTAATATTAAATAAGCAAGTTAAATTTTTATTATAATAATTATTATTTTATAATTATTACAATATGAATATTAAATAAGTAAGTCGAATCCATTTAATAACTATGATTTCATAGTTATTTATAATATAAATTCTTATCAACATTGAATAATATATATTGTAATATTTATAAAATCAGTACTTTACCTTTTGCCCCATTTATTTTAAATAAATTACTTATGACATCCTAAAATTGAATTTGTATAAGAAAACTAGTATTTAAAAAAATAAATGTGAAAATTATATATACATAAATAAATGCTTACTTTATTTATATTTATGCAAAATTGTGCAAATAAAAATGAAAACAAAAATCTTAATCATTATAATTTAGTTGATTCCTTCAAAATTTTCTCAGATTATTTTTTATTTACCAAATATATATTTCTAATTTATATAGAAACGGTTAAGTTTAGCCCTAGTATTTAATAATTTAAAAATACAACTAAAGTTGGGTGTATTTACGTAGCTAGCTTGGGGTTTAATTTGATAAAGTTATATATTCGTTCAATAATATAAAAGTATATAAAGATAAATAAGGTTAAATGCTAATAATTTTTTATTCGTGAATATTCATAAATAAATAAAATAACGTTGTTATTTGAGCTTATAAATAATTTAGCTAAACATAAAATTTTTAATAAATAAGTTCAAAAAATTTCATAAGTAAATAAATAAGTTTAAAATGTATATTGGATTAATTACTATTGTATTTTTTTTAATTATTATTTTTATCAATTATCATATATATTTTAAAAGTAATTAATTCCATTTCATAAAAATTTCTCATCAACCATCAGAATAAATCATAAGTAATCGTAATAAGTAGTTCATTAGTCCAGTGTTCTTAGATCAACTACTTATTAAGAAAAATTCATCAAACTGGAACTTAATCCTTAGATATTTAAAAAACTAAAAAAACACCCTACCACGACATTATTGTCTCAAATAGATCTTGAATTTGTGTTGAGTAGATTATCATTTCGATAAAACTTTTCTTTTAAGTAAAATGTATCTTTTAAGTAAAAAGCAAACCCCAAGAGATTTACGTATGTGATTCAAATCTATCATCTGACTATCAACTTAGAAGAAAATTATATTTTTAGTCTAGTAACTTATATTTTTTCTAATTTTAGTCCGGTTATGAGTCAATTTATATTTTTAGTCCTGTAACTTGTAATATTTTTCAATTTCAATCCTTTTTCCTCTAAAATTAAAATTTTTCAACGAAAAATGATGAGTTGTAAATTGAATTTGGAGATTTTGATTTTTTATGACCCATGTATTTTTTATATTCCAACCACAAATTAGATATTTTCCGTTGAAAAATTTTAATTTTGGAAAAAATGACTGAAATTAAAAAATATTACAAGTTACAGGACTAAGAACGTAAATTAACTCATAACAGGACTAAAATTAAAAAAGATGTAAGCTACAGGACTAAAAATATAATTTCTATAATATTTATAAAATCCACATTAATATTTCTATAATATCTCTAAAATCTAAAATAAACTATTCACTTTATTAAATTTAGAAAAATTATTTTTTACTACATACTATATCAGCTATCTTAAAATTTTCATTATCTTTATTATTTTATTATTTTCTTCTCTCATCTAATTTTTTATTACTAAATCTATTTCTTTTATTTTCTCTCTTGTAAATTAAATAATATTTTAATATTTAATAAATAAATTTTATTTATTAAACTTAGAGAAATATTATTTATGAATTTTAAATTTAAATAATAAATATAAAGTTGATGTAATGATTTTTTTACATCAAATATAGAAATTAAGATAAATTTGGTGTTTAGAAAATCTCATGTGTCTTTGATAAGCTGTTGCCTTCAGGTTTACAATTGATCATTAGGAGTTGAAAATAAGAGCATTTTATATAAATAAAAAATCAAGGGCCTTTTAGAATAAAGTACATTTTATTTTATCACCCAAAGTGTCTTTTCTAAAATCCTCATTTAAAATAATAAAACTAACTTTGGGGGTTGAAATGCAATTTAGCCCATGCATAAATTGTGTCATTAACTTGACACTGAATTGACGTGATGTCTGCTGCTAGTCACGTGGCTCTACAGTGGCAAAATGGTAGTTTGTCGGCAAATTACCCGTAGCGTTTTGCCTAGGACATTAGTTGCCAGCCTTAAGTATCGTTACTCGCATTCGTACCCAATTAGTGATTAGGGAAGCGTGGCATAAAGTGACGTCCGATTAGTTAATCGGCGGGGTTGGGTTCATGGGTCCAGGTCGATCTTCGCTTAGCTACAGATTCCCAAAATTTAATTAGATCGTCTCCAACGGGCCATGCAAATTGTAATCTTCAAATCTCCGCCGATGACATCACATTGCAGATCATTAGCAGTAATGATTTTTTTTCCTAAAAAAATAAATTAACAGATTTAATTTAGGTTATAAGTATTCTAAATCTAAACTTTGTGAGGGGATCGAAATTGAAAAATAAAATTTTAATCAATTCAATTTTAGGAAAAAAATTTGAAAAGCATCCACGTTTAGGGAATCATCCAATGATAAGCATTCCATCATATGTTATTTTCAGAGCGATTGTATTATTGTAGTATTATAGTAACTACATAGTAGCTATTATAACTATTTTAAAAATGATTTTGATTAGCTTAAAATAATTTTAATTAAATTTAAATATTTTGGATAAAAAGTATTTAAGATTAAGGATTCAAGATTCATTTACGATTACGTGTTGCTATAACTATTTAAAATCTCATCTATCAACGACCTCTAGTCCAAGAATGGATCAGGGGTTGCGGTCCAAATGATTCAGATTAATAAAATGTCAAGTGTTTCGCTTAATAAGACGATTCATTTTTTTAAGGTGTAAACTTGATCTTTGTTGATATAAAATGGGATTGCATCTAGTTCTTCCTTCTCTCCCCTAACTCATAGGATGGTCATTTTCCTTTATCGTGAGGCTCGTGAAGTAATTGTTGATTAAGGGTGAATGGAGAAGAGGTGGAAGAGAAAAAGTTTCATTGTGAATGAGACTTTAGTCTCATATTGGGAGTTTCAAGGCACTTTTGTTGGTTTATATTGATTCACATACATTGAGAATGTGAACAAATACATGGGGAGAGACTCTCTCTCACGCATGGGTGCGCAGGGGGGTGCAAATCCAGGGCCCAGATTGCATTGAACCAAGTTGACTCGGGTGCGAGCGCGACCTGCGCACACGAATGCCGGATCGGTCGGGGCAAAAATTTGCCCAAGCGGAACAACCAACATTTTGTCACATGAATCTTTTTGCTGCTTGTGTAACGGATGCATTAAAGACAGATTAATGCATAATCAAAACGGCCAAGTGAAAGTAATGATCATTACTGCTCGGGAATAACAAGGAAACTGCTATTTGCAGGTCTCTGTCAGCTCGTCCGGTCGGTTTCTTTGTCCGACGGACAACCTTACTGCCCAATCGGCATTTCTGCTCTGCAGATCTGGTCTTCTGGGCTGTCAAGACTGCTCTGTCCTGGTCTGTCAATTCTGCTCTAACAGACCTGGTCATTCTGCTCTAACAGACCTGGTCTGCCGCTCTGGTCTGTCGCTCTGCAGACCTGCTCTACCGCTCTGGTCTGCTGCTCTGGTCTGTCACTCTGCAGACCTGGTCTGCTGCTCTACAGACCTGCTCGACTGCTCTGGTCTTCCGCTCTGCAGACCTGGTCTGTCGCTCTGCAAACCTGCTCTGTCACTTTGGTCTACCGCTCTACAGACCTGCTCTGCTACTATGGTCTGTAGGGTTGTAAATGAACCAAGCGTTCGTGAACAAGCTTGGTATTCAGCTTGGTAAGAGCTTGTTTATGTTCGTTCAATATACATAAGATTAATTAAACAAACAAGCTTGAACAACTCGTTAAACTAAACAAACAAGCTTGAACACATATGTGTTCAGCTCGTTAATATTCGTGAACAACGTTCGTGAACAACGTTCATGAACAATGTTCATGAACTATATTTATTAATAAAAATCTTTTCAATATGCTAAATAAATAATAAAATAAATAAATAAATTTAAATTATCAATCTTAATAACCAATCAAATAATTAAAAGTTTCAAACAATCAAACAAGCTTAAATTGAGAGCTTGATAACATCTAAACAAACCAATCTCAAGCCATGCTCGAACCAAGCTCAAGACAAGCTTAAATTGAGAGCTTGATAACATCTAAACGAGCCAAGCTTCAAACAAGCTCAAGCTTATAAAAAATAAACCAAGGCAAGCTTGAACACTCATTTCAAAAGCTTGGTTCATTTTAAGCTCGGCATGACTCGGTTATCTTATCAAACAAGTTTGAACATCCCAAAGCTCTACTCGACTCGGCTTGCTTACAGCCCTACTGGTCTGCCGCTCTGCAGACTTGCTCGACTGCTCTGGTCTTCCGCTCTGCAGATCTGGTCTTCTGCTCTGCAGACTTGGTCTTACGCTCTGGTCTGCCACTCTGCAGACCTGCTCGTCCGCTCTGCAGACTTAGTCTTCCGCTCTGGTCTGCCACTCTGCAAGCCTGCTCTTCCGCTCTGCAGACTTAGTCTTCCGTTCTGGCCTGCCACTCTGCAGACCTGCTCTTCCGCTCTGCAGACTTAGTCTTCCGTTCTGGTCTGCCGCTCTGCAGACCTGCTCTTCCGCTCTGCAGACTTAGTCTTCCGTTCTGGTCTGCCGCTCTGCAGACCTGCTCTACCGCTCTACAGACCTACCCTGTCGCTCAGCTCTGCTGCGTTACGAAAACAAACCCCTGCTGGCAGCCTAAGATTATCTGCTCAGGTCATTTCGACTGTAAGTTGAATTTAAATTTCGTGTAAGTTTTAAATTCAAGTAAGTTCCCTAAAATCTCCGGCAACAGATTGTTTAGTTTCTAACAGTAACCAAATCCTACCAAATGTCTTCGGCTATTGAATTGATCATCATTTCTTGATAAGTTTGGATCACTCTTCATTTCCATTATCGCTAAATAAACGATTTTCATATTTTATATCTTCGCTTCTAGTCTCCTAAGGTCCTCTTAATTAAGAGTCATTACGAATGATTAAGATCAAATCAATTGAATCCGATAGTCGTAAGGGGCCTTCAAACGATTTCTTCGTGAAATCATAACTTGTTCTCATGCTAATCAATCTCATCGGAGAGGTGTTTCATCTTTCAATGATCAAAATATTACGCACGGTCTTTGATTAACACAATTTTAGCTTACATGATTCTAGTCAAGCTCTACGGGACAATCACATAAGACTACAATTCGCGTCCGGGTTCTCATCGCTGAACATTGCGTTGTATGGATCATTTGTTTGCTGATGCATGTAGCTAGTTGGGTTCGAATGAGCTTCAACCGGGCCATCGTAGTATCGTGGAAAATTCCGATATTGATCATCGTAGATGTTCCCTTGAGACGAAACGGTTGCCATAGGAGGCACAAAGTGCGACTGACTCATACTTGGCTTAGCCGTGTCGTAGCTCATAACGTAAGCCGGTTGCGGGGGAAACACTTGACGAGGGGTGTGATGCTCATCATTTAATTCTTCGACCTTCTTGGACTTCTCTTCTTCACGTGACAACTTCAAGGTATCTTCGATGTTTTTATCGCCTATTTTCGGCTTTACCTCTTCGGATTTTTCGGGGTTTTCGGGGGGTTCTTCCTTGGTCTCTTTGGCCTCGGTAACAGAATTGTCAACTGCCATAACCGTCTCAGCCTGATCAGCACCGGGAGAAGAAGGACTACCGCCTTGTACACCAATTTTCGCGGGTTCAGGCGGCTTGTCGGTCTCGGTTGCCGGTTTAAGAACTCGAACATCACTCGGATTCACCTCCTGCAGGAGCTCAGCAGGCTTGCCGTGCTTCTTCAGCTTCTGAATTACTGTCTGGGCATCCACAAGAGACTTAATGCTCACCTTGTTCTGCCTCGTATCGATATCGACTGACTCAACACCTGAAACAAAAAGGACAAAGAAAGATTGATCTATCAAATTCAAACAGATGAAGCTGAAGAAATAGTTCAAATTCAATCCAACATGACACAATCGTATGTGTTATTAAATTAACATGTAAGCCCACTGATAAAGAAATTAAATATAATCCAACATAAACACCTTCGATTTTGCTCAAGATCTTGGAGACTTTTCTCTTGCAGCCCTCGCAGTGGATGGAGACCTTTAGAACGAGAGTCTGAAGGATCGAAGAATGTGTTTAAATAATTGTTTTTAAAAAAAAATGAATAAAATAATAATAAAATAAAATGAGAGTGAAAATGGCACCTTGAAGTTGCCTTCTGCTGCTGCTGCTGCTGCTCCTGAAGCCATTGTGAGATGCAGAGGAATGAGAGAGAAGTTGAGGAGGTAGATAAAGGGAGAAGGAAGTAAACTAAGAGGATTGCTAGTGAGTTGAGTTTGTTTGGTATCGAAAGGGAAAGGGAAAGAGAAAGGGGAAGGTGGAAGGAAAGAATTTTTTTCTTGGAGGAATCAAAATTTTGAATTGGTCCTCATGGTTTACTATATTTCTTTTTAATCCGAGTAGACTTGAAATAGTTATGGAAACTTCATTTTTTTTTTTAAGTGAGAGGTGAAAACATAAATAATAATAGGTAATTCATTATAAAGTCTATCCCTACCCTAATTGGGTTTAGAACTATGGTACATTGTAAATTCAACAAACACCTTGTCAATGCATTGTGGCAAATATCTCATATTTATCAATACTATTTGGGATCGACATTGAGTTTCATGATAGATGATATTATTCTCTTATGGTAAAAATTTTTTTAAAAAAAACCACCTTTATTTTTACTATTATTATTAAAAGAATATTATTTTTTGAATGTATATATATACATTCTAAAAATAAAACAAATTTAAAATTATAAAAATTTTCTAATGAATTAAATTTAAACAAACTTAAGCTAGTTAAAAAAAATTAAATTTGAAAAACTATTTCAATTTAGTTGTACTCAATCATCTTATTAAATAAACTTCAACACTATAAAATTTGACTCAATTGGACTTTTTACCGTTTTCAAAATGAGTAGGATTAATAAATTATGGGAGGGGAACGTCCAATGGCATTTAGCAAAAAGAACAAAATTAGAGGAGGCAAAATAAAATATCCTTAATTTTTTTATTAAAAAATAAATAAATAAACACCTTATTTAATTGTACGAAGAGTTAGTGAAATAAATAGAAGGCCACTTGTCTTTTAATGAGAGCTAAGCACAACCACACACATGAATTGTGTTGATAAGAGATGATAATGAAGGTGATAAGGTCCCATGGCCTCATAATTGAAGGCGTGACCACCTCACTCATCACTCACTTAATTAGTATACTTAATCAACAAGTAGGTGTGTGGTTAAGTCTGTCTTAACTTTAATTTGATTATTAGGGCAACTAACTACCTCAATCAAGATCAGCATATCTTTTAGTGAATAATTTTGGAATTAGAAACATCCAATTCACCTTGTTACGTGGAAATTGTCTTTCTTTCTTTCTTTCTTTCCCCATCAAACTGAATCTCGATCAGATTCAACAGAAGAAGTCAATAAGATAGAAGCTGATCGATTTAACAAAAACAGACACCCGATAGAAACCAACCTCATAAGAACCAACCAGACCCACATCTAACCTCCAAAAAGAGTTGAATTAATCTCAAATACATCAAGAAATAAACTCATCTCCTAATCTCAGTACGTTTGCCTCCCTAATGATAAAAGTATTCATAAAGGATCAGATTTAACGGACACGAAAAACTACATTTAAAAAAAAAATGAGACTGTTGAGAAAGCCACTTAATTACCTCTGTGCCATCGCATGGGGATAAGGATGAGCCTCGGAAGCGTCGAAGCCGCGTCAGATGGAGTGAGACCTTGTTGACGCAATGCCAGTGCATATGATGAGCATTAATAGTCGTCAATTTGGTTGTACATTATTTGAAAAAGAGATTAATAGCGACGTATATCTATGAAAGAAAGTTGCAGTGATCTCAAATAATCTACTTGTAGTGATCTCAAATCATAATCTTTTCACTGTAGCTGCTCAATAAACAATATACAATGAGTACCTTACGTTTACTCAAATCTAACAATTGGAACGACAATCTCTAATCAGCAGTTAACACCACAACGTCAGTGTTTCAGCTAAAACCTTCTCATTGCTAATTTACAGAAATCAATTAGGATAGCCACACTAAAACATCATTCTCTACTATGCAAGAATCGTACAGGTTAAGGGACCATGTAGCTAGAACCCTTTCTTTCTCAGCAGGAAAAAGGACAATAAAGGGGAGGGTAAGTAATGGCTTACCCTACAAAAGTCACATGTGTTTCAATTGGAGGTGTTGCAAGGTTGCTGCTGTAGGTTGCTGCTGCCTTGAGCAAGTTCGGCGTACCATGACTTCCATGCTTCCATGTAATGGGAAAAAAGTTCACTCAGGGCTGCAAGAGAGGAGTTTTGAAATGATCGTATTACCATAATTGTGAAGGTTTAGATCAAATATGAAATGAAACATCACAGATCAAGTGTATCTGGACAAAAATAACTCCAGCGTCGCTGCAGTTACTACTAAATATGATAGAGTGCTCAAAACGTAAGTTGAGTGAAGATGATATGACAGAATTTAGTTCTGTAGATACCATCTGTATTAGAAGCTCTACCAATTTAGTAGAAGGATATGTACTGACTTTATAGACTTGTATATAATATGCAAGTATGATAAGAGAGTTGTTTCAACCAACTATAGATGCACCAATTTTGTATTCTAAATTGCACTAGTTTAGTAGCTGTAGATATACCGATTTAGTAGGCATATGTGCATTAATTTTGTAAACTTGTGTATATTTCGTGCAATTGTAAGCACATGAATTCTTAATTTTAAATGCACATGTTCAGTAGATATGATGCGAGTATACTTGTTTAATAGATATATATATGCCCATGTTTGTTAACATGTTTGAAGATTCTCGCGAAACAAGAATTGTGTAGTGAAAGCACACTTCACCAAATCATGGCTATCATCCAGTTTTGTCCAAGATAAGGAATTGTCTAGATTTATGCCAATAGAAATTGATTTTCGTGACTATGCGACCTTGTTTGTCTGTGATTGCAAATAAATGATTGAATCCAATCCAAGTAACAAACTACAAGGCTAATTCGCTAAAGGGTAATACAAAAAATGGCATTGCTAAACTTGTCCGTAAGTTTACATACGACGGTGAAAAACACTGAAAACTGAACTAAAGTATAAAAGATTTCAAATGATGGTTGTTGTCTTCACATTTGTTAATCTAATTATCACCTTTTCTAGTCTCAGTTTTTCCTATTGATACAGGGTACTCGGAGGGGGGTTATATGATTGAGGAAGTCAATAGTCCTGCTAATGTAGTGGTCAAAGTCGATAGAAAACCGCTTGCCGACTCCAAGCTGTCCTTAATTCCATGCATTAGTCAGACTTCAGGCCGCCATCAACTCCACACGGTTGCCGACTCCCTACAGCCCTTGACCCCATGAGAATCCCGACTCCAGAAAGTCCCCAACACCATGGGATCCCTCAACTCCATACAGTCATCGACTCCAGACATCCCTCAGCTCCATGGGACTCCCAACTCCATGGGCTCCCTCAACTCCATGCAGTCGTCGACTTTGAGTCATCCTTGACTCGATGTGGTCGACAACTCCAGACAACCCTCGACTCCATGGGATTCTAAACTCCAAACAATCCCCGATTTCAGTTCATCCCCGACTCCAAATTTCCCAAATCCGAATCACTATATCCAACTTTTAACAAATAGGATGTCAAATCATTGCCCCCGACAGATACAAACAACATATCTGTTATTTTTCAAAAAATGGTGAGCAATACAACTATTTATCCTAGAAGAGGTGGGCAATAAAGTTATTTATTTCGAAAAACGTGAGTAACGTATGCATGGATCGCGAGACCCGTAGGGAACGTGGAGGCATAGCCACGTCTCTATAAAAGATCGCCCGCCCCCACGAGCATAGACGAGCATCATAACTTACTACTTCATTTACTTGCTCCTCTATTACACCCTGTGCTAACTTGATCATCAAAGTGGCCGCGTTGGGACACCCCCAATCGTCATTCTAAGTCTCTCCTTCCTTTACTTCTCCTTTTTATATTCTAAAAGACCTCTTCGCAAAACCTTGTTGCCCCTAGATGATTGACGACTTAGTCAACATGAACACCGACTCACAGATATTTTGTCCATCAACGATCGCAGGCAGAATCAAAATTGGCATCGTCTATGAGAACACTGAATTAGAGCATAAACTGAAATGTTGAGATGAACACTGAAATACCCAACATCGTCACTTTGGAAACGGATGATTTCAATAAACTGATTGTTGCCACGATGCAAGCGTGTTTCAAGGATAGCCCCAACAGCCAGCACCGTCAATGCCCAACCCTACACCATTCGAGACGCTACCCCGATCGATCAAGTGCTTCATCAAATATCCACCCGACCCACTGGAAAACCTAAGGCTCCTATCCCTACTATAATTGGGACATCAACTGTGCGGACATTATCCTTAAAATATTCAAGAGAGACCTCGCATCGATATGCCCTGAGGGGAAAAGCCCTCATATTTAGTGAAACGAAAGTCTCTCAAGACCCTTCATTTTCAAAAAGCATCTTTCAGGACGAATTACCATGACATTTCTAAGCAGTGGAGATTGAGGAATATAATGGCATAATCGACCCTGAAGACCATATATGTAAATTAAAAGTGTCTCTTTGTTACATCAGTATATGGATGACATCAAATGTCAAGTCTTTTTAACGACATTCTCGGGCTCGACACAAAAATGGTCAAAAACCCTTCAGGATGGATCGTTATTACGCTTGTCACTAATCAAAAACCCATTCTACTCGAAATTGCCAAGAGTACACAAGAGAGTTGAAGTATGTGATTGATCAACAAAAAATCAATCTAAATCGACCGAGTAGAAAATCTCCTGAGCCCTACCGACGCTCCCGCCATCTTACTCACCATGCCGCTACTAATTGTCGGTCGGATCAGCAAACTCTCTCACCCTCTAGGAAGCCCGAAGGCTCGTCCCAATCTCATAGGAAGACGGATCAAGAGAAGGATAAAGAGGAAAAAGGCAAAGGCAAGATTGATCCTCGAGGAACTGTCCACATGATTTTGAGAGATCCAACGAATGAATACTCCACTCAGGTCAGAAAGGTCCATGACCAAAAATTGGAGAGTTACGGAGTCAGCACCATTCGGGGAAAAGGAAGGAGCCCCTCAAATCCTCAATCAACTTTAGGCCGAGAGATTTGGAAGGAATAAAGGCTCTTCATGATGATGCCTTAATGATCGAAGCTCTCATCACCAATTACATTGTGAAAAGAGTGTTCATAGACACGAGCAAATTCATCAACATTATCTTCAAAAAGACCTTCGACCAAATGTAAGTTGATGAGAAACAGCTTCATCCTATACACACCTTGTACAAATTTACAAGAGATGAAATGCAATCGCTCAGCCAAATTGATCTCTCTCTTTCCTTAGAGGAAGAACCGCTCATGAAGACTCAGCATACTCCCTTTATTATCATAAATTCAACTTTAGCCTACAATATTATATTAGAGAGATAGACGCTAAGTGCTTTCCAAGCAACAATCTCCACTTTCTGCCAAAAAATTAAATTTCCTATGGGAGACCAAGTCAAACAGGTGAAAGGGGACTAATCGATGGCCAGAAAATGTTATATTGATGTAATCAAGACCGACTCACACAAAGCCCATCAAACTCAAGATATCTTAGTACAAACTGTTTAAGAGGTGACGGTGTCTCAATCGATAGAAGGCCAAGAAGACGTACAAATCCATCATGATTGGCTAGAGGGGATCACCAAAGTAGCTTTACATCTCCCATCGGAACTCAAACAAGACTTGATTGTGTGTCTCTTGCCAACCATGACATCTTCGCTTTATCGGCTAAAAAGCCATAGGCATACTTCCGACTCTAATGGCCCACTAGCTAAAAAAACAATTCCAAATGTTCGGCCGATCCAACAAAAAAAAACATTTTCCCAAGCAAAGCCAAATAATCCAAACAAAAATCAACAAGTTAATGGAGGTCAAACACATTCGAGAAGTCCAATTCCCGACTTGACTTGCCAATGTGATACTAATGCCCTTAAGGTATTATTGCCCTTAAGGTACTATTGAGTTAGCTAAAGCCTTAAAGGTATTATTGCCCGCCACCTCCTTGATCTCCCATCACATGCTTGCCAACAGATCAAAAAGAGTGAGGTGAAGCTCATAGTTGGAATTTTGAATGGTCTCTTGCCTTAGGGCTACGTCCACAATCGCCGAGGAAGGGGAGGCCTCTCCACCGACATCGATGAGGAGATTCCACTAGTGGGTTGCTCTAACAAACCTGGAAGCCAAGCCCTGGGTGTGGATGCAACGAACTGCCCCCTATTAGAAGCCCCCCCCCCCCCCCCGACTTAGTGGATAAGGCCAGGGTCAGGAGCCTCGCTAGTGACCTCAAGTCGAGCCAATCGAAATCCTTGGCGAAAGGCACCGCTTCCTACTTATTCTCAAGGGCATCTCCGATCACCCGATGAGACTGGCTCTGCAACTATTGACTAGGAGACAATTTCTATCAAAGCCACGACAGAGCCAAGCAATGCCTCTCCTAGAGTGTGGCTACCTCCTTGATCATATCAATAATTGTCGCGCCACACGCCTCCAATGCAACCTCCATCATCTTCACCATTTTGTTAATAGTGTTAGTGCAGGGAGCACCAGATGATTGAAACTGTATTTTGATAATAGCAAAAGAATTCAAAGTTAAGCTCTCTTGTTGTCTAACAAGTGTGACTAAGTGTGTAGAAAAATCCTAAATGATCTTAAACAAAGAAAAATCCTAGCTGTGGTTAGACAACAAAATCTTGGTCTGGGGGATTGGACAGAGTCTTAACGAGTCGAAGACTTTTGGCGAAATCCTAGAGTTGAGGACTCTAGATGAAAATCCTAGGGATCTTAAACACAAAGTAAAAGACTGGACGGGTAGTGGATCAGACGTTCAGCATAAAGACTTGAAATCTCGGACACTGAGCAAAAGCTCAGACAGTTTAAAGGACCGGTCTGACAAAAGTTAATTTCTCCTAAGAAAAGTAGGTGAAGACGCGTTCTCCGATAAGGGAACATTAGAAGTCGATCCGACCTAGAGTTTCAACGAAACTTAAAATCAAGACCGAACAATCCGAAGGCTGTCAAATCTTATCATTCTTTACATATTATGTGCCTGGACTAATCTTATTTTGCAGAAAATTGAAAATGGGCGAGATAGGAGTCCGAACGCTCAAGATGCCTTCACCAAGCAACAACCCGAGAGAGGGCAATGCACGCTCGCGATCCGAGAGGAGGATTGATCAGACATGTGTCACAATCCGAGCGCCAAGAGGTGGATAACCTTTGCCGATCAACTTTCGACAATAACACACCACGTTAGCACAATCCAAGTGCCCAAGAGAGGATCGAGGCACCCAGAACATGCTATAAAAGAAGTCTTCACCCAGTGGCTTCACAACGATATTCTAAGCAACTTCCACTTCTATGTGCTACTCTGATAAAACCTCTACGACGCCCAAAAGCTACTCCAACGACAACCACGTTCAAGATTTAATTCTCTAAGTCGTCAATATTATTTATTATTGTTAAATTTAATTGCTTAATTGTAATCATTACTGTAACTTTTCGAAGTGATAGTGATTACCTAACAAAAACGATCGACGATCACTGACCTTGAAATAGGAGTTGTCACAAGCTCCGAATCAAGTAAATCTTAGTATGTTAGTGTTGTTTGCTTTTTGTTTCTATCTTTATTCTGCTGCCCTTATCTCTTCAATTTTTGTTTTAAAACGAACATGAAAGTCACAAACGCTATTCACCCCCCTCTAGCGAGTTTCGATCTTACAAATAGAAGCCTTCAACATGGTGTGCATGAGTCGGCAATCATTCAATTAGATATTAAAACTTATAAAAGCAAAAAGTCATACCGAATAAGGCTTTGAGGGGAATCAGGATGGGGCTCTGCTCGAATATGTAAAGCAACCCTTCCTCGAGTAATAAGTTTCTATTGAATCGTAAATCTTACAGTTTCTTGGACGCAAAAAAATAATCCAACTCCAAATAGTAATACTTGAAGGAAGGAGCCACGGATAACTTAAATTGCTATTGAATGGGCTAACACAAAGGATTTAGAGGCTTCACAAAGAAAAAATAGGATTTCCATCCCTTGTGAGGGAAATTTTTTCAAAAAGTTAAACCTAATTTGGGAGAGAAAAAAGAATACCTTGTCTTCTAATTTCTTTGAGTAAAAGAAATAATCAAAAACTCAAGCAGTTAAAGGGATCTGGTATTAATCGAAAGAATATGACTACACCAGTGAGGATTTGGAAAGAATTTAGACTAAGATGAGACAAAGAAACAAGAAATTACTAAGACACTTCAAAAAGAATGCTAGGATGGAAAAGCGAAGCCTGTTCGATAAGTGACTTCGGAAGAAGGTCATGAAACCAAGGGGAAGATGATCTAGGCGATCATTATTATCCATACTACTACGCAATTGTTGGTACAAATCTTATAAGTCATCCTTATTCGATCCAATTCACCACCATTAAAATCTGACTCAATGGATTTGTACCAAGGAGCAAAAGACAACTCTGCGACCATCAAAAGGTATGATACAGAAATAGAAGCTGAAATCGAGGGCTAGAAGATCAACAGTTTATCAATGCAACGAGCAAAAGCAAGGAGTAAACACTTATTGAGAAGTTGAAAAGGAAGTACTTAAAGACTAAAAAAATGAAAGCGACAATTGCAGAAGCAAAGATTAAGCGATAAAAGCAATGGCATCTCCTTTCAACCTAATATAACGTTGCTCTCCCGATCTTGACCATTGGATCTCTACACAAAATAGCATGATGAAATTTCAATCGTTCAATCAAGTGCATGGATTAAACAAAATCTCAATAATTATTATAATTTGAATGAGAGTTCGTCTTCTACAAATGGTCACATCACATAATTAGACGCGACCTCAAAAGCATACCGCCAACATACATCCAATTCAAGGATCGAGGCATGTTACGCATGGTGCGCATTTAATAAACATGGCCTAATTTAATGCACAATGTCATTTAAATCACGCTTGGGATTCGCCACGTGGCTGTTGTAGTCGGGGCAAAAATAACCACCCTATCAAACCACACAATAGTCAAATCAGTCGAATTTCCACCTCTTTCGATTAAACTTGAAAGAAAGACTAGTGATAGGGATACCCAGAGGGAGCCACATGATTGAGGAAGTCAATTCTCATGTTGAGGTAGTAGTCAAAGTCAATAGTTATGTTGAGATGGTGGTCAAAGTCAATAGAAAGACACTCGCCAACTCTGAGCTACCCTTGACTCCATACAATCGTCAACTTCGGGCCGCCCTCAACTCCATGCAATCGCCGACTCAAGTCCTCAACTCCATGAGACTCCCTACTCCAAAAAGTTCTCGACTCCATGAGATCCCTGGACTCCATGCAGTCGCCAACTCCAAACAACCCTAGACTCCATGAGACTCTTGACTCCAAAAAATCCCCAACTCCATAAGATCCATCGATTCCATGCGGTCGCCAACTTGAGTGTGCCCTCGACTCCATGGGACTCCCGACCCCAGACAATCCCTAAGTCCATGGGATCCTTAACTCAAAACAATCCCCAACTTCAATCAGTCCCCAACTCCAGATTACCTAGATTCGAATTAGTATAGCCGACTTCTGGCATATAGGACGTTGAGTTGTTGCTCCCGAAAGATAAGAACAACATAGTCATTATTTCCCAAAGAATGTGGAGAACACATCGATTTATCCCAGAAGAGGTGAGCAACACAACCATTTATTTCGAAAAATATGAGTAACATATATATGGATCTCAAGACGCATAGTGCATGTGAGGGCACAACCACAACTGTATAAAAGATCATTCGCCCCCACAAGCGACGAGTAACACAACTTACTTATTTCATTCCTTGCTCCTCCATAACCCCTATGCTAACTTGAGCATCAAAGGAGCCGGGCTAGAACATTCACGGCTATTATTCTAACCCTTTTCTTTATTTACTTCTCCTTTTTAGATTTGGGCACACCCCTTCATAGAATCTTGTTGCCCCTGGGTGATTGACAACTTAGTCAACGTCAACTCACTGATAATTCGTCTGTCGACGATCTCAAGCAAGATCGCCTATCTTTGCTCAATCAAAAATTCAAAATCTCATCAAATGTTCAAAAATATAAAACTATAACTAAACATGAGATGTGTACATGATAGGTAAAAGGTTTAGTTTTATAAATCAAAAAGTGCACCATGTATGATAAAGCTACTTATTTACAGGTAAAAGTTCTTTCATATAAATGAATGCTAAAAAGCATTGTGTTTTGACAACAAAGATTCACAATAAAAGGGAACAAAAAAAATTGCCCTGAGAAGGGAAATGTTTTTGTAGGAAAAACTGGTGGAATTAACAATCTATAGCATAGATCCTATCCGTCAAAGGGGAAAACAATGTGTGAAACAATGCAAAATAGGGTCAGATCAAACTTCAGGATAGCAAAATAAATCTGAAAATGCAAATAGTGACTGAGTTAACCTTTAGACAGAGCAGATAATCATAATACATCAATAATTAAAGTGTAAAGGAAATGTATAGCAAACCTTCATTGTGGTATTGTGGTCGCGAGGAGCATGCAAAACCCTCCAAACCTTGAGCAGTTTTCCCACCTTTTTCCTCAGTTACCTCTTTAGTTGCTCCAGCAGGGAAGAAAGGACCAAAAACAAAACCACCCTTCATGCTTAATTGCTTCTGAGCTGTCAGATTACATTCTTTGAGGTCCTGATTCCACAGTCGTGCGTAATTACTAGGCTTCTTACTTGCTTTAGGACTCAGCCTGCTCCTCTTCAATTCCACATTAGTGACCTCAGTTCCAAATGCCCTCTTATTGGACTGATTTGCGATTTTAGAAGCAACAACTGTTACAGAAGGATCCATCTTAGACTTGCCACTGGTTCCTAGCCATCGAAATGCTGGCTTCCTAGATTCTTGAATCTGGATATGCAAATTTTCCAAAACAGAAGAAAAATGAACAAGCACAATTTATATTGTTTCAATTGTTACATTACAGATACCAATAAATTACCTTCTCGATAAGATTGATAGACGACAACACATTTGTTATGTCATACAGACGTCTGGCTGCATGATAATCTCATAAACTGAATCAAATCACAGATAAGATTTATTTACTTCTTTTTGCTTAAAGAAAATGTGAAATTAGATTGGCATATACTTCTGATGTGGGATAAGTTGGTGTTGTCACCAAGCAGCAGCCTTGCAGCTTCATCCAGTAAGATAGTGTTTACCTGTTCAATGTTTACATATGGATCAGTCAGGATGCCTGAGAAAATATTGTATGCAAGCTATTAAAGGAATCGGAATCCAAGTTTCCTGTGATAAGTTTGAAGAATTACATCTGAACTCAGGAAAAGTTTGATGAAATTTCGACTCAGCAGGTATAGTGATCTATCCTTCCTGTTCTCAGTGGCTGGTAATTCAAGGCGAGACGATAAAGAATCAGACAAAGGCTGAGAAGATACTTTTCCCAACCGAACACAGCAAGAAATTTAACAAATTACCTGACAATACGTTGCCAAAAGAGCCCATCAATGAAGAAATGCTGCCAATTTTGCTTGGGTTCTCATCTACATCATCGTGGCTCTGGCTTTCGCTGTCTTCATGTTGATCCTCCAAAGCTTCCTTTTACACGCAAAAAAATCGCAAGAACAATCAACTCAGCACACAAGATCTCAACTTTCAGTCGCACAAGGAATTATGATGAAATTCTAAGCACATAACCTACTTTTACGGAGGCAACATCAGTGGCAAAACTCTCCTGAAGTGCCTCCTCCTGCTCGAGCCATAATATTTTAGGGCAAACAAAGATTGAGGAGATGAAAACAATAGATCGAACCAAAACAGAGAAGCGACCAGACCTTGAGTTCCCTTAGTGCATTTGGAATCCCAGAAAACCCTATCCAAGAGTACTTACTCTTCGCCTTCCTCGCAACGACCTATCCATGCACCAAAGAACTCGTTTCTTCAAAAACAAAAACTCTAACTCAAAGAAACGCTTTATAATTTTATCAAAAGCAAGGTATTACCCCGACACTCTCCATGACATTGACGATATCATAGATCCGGCGCCTCTCGACGCCAAGCTGCCTTGCGGCGTAGTCAAGGTCCACAAATTCAGCCCCTTTCTGAACGTACAAACTCACGAAGCTTCGCGGCCCAAACAGATCGAAACAAAACCAAATTCTGATCAAGAACTTTATTGGAAAAAAGGGGGGGAAAACAGATCGATTACTTGGAGCACAAGACGCCGAGAGATTTCTGCTTCCTGCAGTAACTGTGATGCCTCGACCTCGAATCCAAAGAAGGAGACGGTGAAGAAGACATCGCTCCCCGCCTCGCTTCTCCGCCTGCTCGATCGATTGAGATTTGAGGAGGCGGGTGGGGACTTGGGAGCCTCTTGAGGATCGACTGCCCGCCGGGATTCAAAATTTTCAGCAGTATCGCGCCCTCGTGAATCTATTGACGATCATGCCATCAATTTGTGTAAGTATTGACAGATAGTAATAGAAGAAAAGGGCAAACATTGAAGGGGCGTTTTAGTCAATTCAAAATTTCCTAGAATCGGAGCGCGGCATGTGTCCTAGAAGGACTGTACTGAAGGACGCGAGGAACCACGTGATCGGCATGGATCGGGTGTTTTGCTCGCGAAATGTATATAATAGTAGTAGTAACAACTTGCCCCTTTTTATTTAGTCGGTAAAAATATTAACAAGAAACTCTTATTTTTATTATGGTAAATAATAATGTGTGATCGGGTAATAATGAGGGCCCATTATAGATAGAGTCAAATAGAGTATTCAAGTCAGCCTCATAGACTCGATATGGTCGAGCGGCTTGGGTACGGCTGAGTGAATGGTACCAACTCTTAAAGACAAGCGGGGAAATGATCATCCGATAATAAAGAAAGCTAAATAGCAACGAGTTTCGCTAACCAAGTTATGCATCCGATCATAACGTATTAACTAAGGACAGTCATGAAAGAAGGAAAGAGGCGAGCCGACAAACCCTAAGGATACTGTCATGTGGCAGCAGTCCAACCGAGCAAACTCCAGGTGGTTGTGCATGACCCCATCAAGTATCTTTTTATTTCCTTCTAGAAATCTGTGTCGTTGATAGTAGAGCATGTCTAACAAGCAATCGTACTTCAGAAGTTTCAGACTATCACGTCAGAGGATTGCATAGCTGCTTAAGGAATGGTGTCAAAGATATGTTTTTACCTGTCTCTTCTTAGGATATCTAGGAGGGTGTGCCTACACCTTGAGATGCGTGCACAAGCATCATGTTAACACTAGAAAAGAGGGTTTCCAGCTACAAGGAAAGGTGTGCACAACTTTATCTTCTGAATCCTTTAACTATAGTTCTTCATTTTTTTAGATTGCCAGAAACTAGCTTGAGCATCGGAGGACCAACGCTGGGAACCCCTTCCCGACCTGGCACTGACGTTTTTGTATTACAGATCTACGTGGAGTCTTTACCGCTTCAACTACACCACCACATCCCCAGCTTGCTATCTTCGTTGTTTCTGAACAAGATCATATTTAACGTCGTCTGTGGAAAATTTACCTGAATCAGAAATGCAAAGATGGAGGATGCTAGACGACTCACCACGGTGATGTTAACGCAAAAGGAATTCGACATGCTAGTGGTGCAAACACGAGAGGCAAAGATGTTGGAGCAACAGCGGGCGATGGTCGGTCATCAATCAAATGAACTCGTAGCTTCTACGACCGGCCAGCAAGCCGATCATAGAGGCCGAGCGAGAAACGTCGTCGCTCGTCGGTCGAACAACAACCTGATCAACACATTCAGAGAAGCACCAGATGCACTAATCCCCTATCATTGGGCGTTGTTCTGCACCCCTTCAGAGAAACAAGGCCGAGCAGATAGGCCTCAAGGATCCTCATCGGAGGAAGCATCTGTTTAGGATAAGCTTAAGGAAAAAACACCTAGGCTCAATGACTCCCCCGAACGGATAAACAAGCAATTCTCTCAGGAGATCCTGGATGATTGGCTGCTGTGACATTACGCACTGCTAACGATCGGAGAGTACACGGGGGCCACCGACCCCGAGGATCACCTCATCAAATTCGACAATATGGTCATGCTCCATCAGCACACCGACGGAGTCAAATGACGAGTCTTCATCGCCACGATGTTCAGATCAATGCAGAGGTGGTTCAGACGACTGTCGATTGGGTCGATCTGCAGTTTCAAAGACTTCCGCTCAACTTTTCTGCAACATTTCACAAGCAGCCGCCGCCATCAGAAGATGAGCGTCAATCTGTTCACGGTCAAGCAAGGACCCAACGAGACATTGCGGGTATACATTACGAGGTTAACCAGGTAGCTATGAAAGTCCCTTCGGCCACGCTGGAGATCTTTGTGAGTGCATTCTCACAACGGCTGCTAGAAGGCGAATTCTTCTGCTCGCTCATCTGGAGGCCCCTTAAGGACTTCGGTCATCCGAGTACATCAATATGGAGGAGACCCAAGCAACTCCGAGAAGGGAATCGATCCCCGAGCTAGTAGTTATACCAGAACACCAAGCGGCCTTTTCATACCCACCACCAAAGGAACCTCAAGCGGGAGTAACACAACAGCACCAGAGCTCCACACACACGCGGTCCAGCATGCGAAAGCCGAATGAGGAAGATCCGCCGAAAGACGACCATAGACATCACTCTTCTACTAGTTTTATCGGGTGGCGACACACAACATCAAAGACTATTACAGTCTCAAGCCGAAGCCATGACAAGCGACATTAGCAAGACCGCACTGTCGATATCCATCTCCTGACCGTCACCATCACAGGTGATCAGAAGGATGACATGAAGAGAGAAGGCCCTCAGCTGAAGAACATCGATAGTCAACGCAGAACCGTAGAGCATTAGCTAAGCAACTGCGAAACTCAGCTCAGAAAGAGAAGAATCGCCATAATGCCACTTGGGGCCACATAGGAATGATTGTAGGAAGTTACACACTCGAAGCCTGGAAATCCATGTCGTCGAGTGCAATAGAGCAGCAACAGTCAGGCTAGAGATAAGTTTCGGTCCTTAAGACTTAAAGAGAGTAGAAGTCCCTCACAACGATGCCCTGATCATCCAAGCGGCATCGCTAACTATAATATTCATCATATTTTCATAAATACAAGTAGTTCGGTGAACATCATCTTCAAAAAGATGTTTGATCAACTACAAATTGACTAGAGCGAGTTGCAACCCATGGCGACTTCCTTATATAGATTCACTGGCAATGAAGTATTGTCGATTGGTCAGGCTCAGCTGATTATATCCCTCGGAGAAGAGCCGCTCAAGAGGACAAGGATGACGAATTTCGTCATGGTGGACTTCTCATCCCCTACAACGTCATATTGGGTCGACCGACGTTGAATGAATTATGGATAATCGTCTCTACCTTTTGCCAGAAGATCAAGTTTCTCGTCAAGAACTCAGTCGGAGAAGTGAAGGGTGATCAATTGGCCACTAGGCGATGTTATGTCGAGATGGTCAAAATCAAGTTGAAAGCCGCTCGGAAAACCCAGCGGCTTGAGGTAATGCAATCATAGAGGAAACTCCCGCACTAGTGTACGACAAGAAGGAAGAAGTCCAAATTCATCCAGCCCGATCGAAGCCTACCATTTTCATAGCCGCTAACCTAGCTATCGAAAAGAAGAAGGAGCTAGTTGTCTGTCTAAGGTAAAATCATGATGTGATCGCATGGGCGATATACGAGCTCCCAGGTATCTCACCGACCATTGTGTAGCACGAGCTACACGTACGACCAGACGCCGGGCCAGTTAAACAAAAGAAAAGAGACTTTAGCTTAGAGCAAAATCATATCATCTGACTAGAAGTAGAAAAATTGCTGGAGACCGATCACATACGCGACATGTAGTTCCCGAGCTGACTAGCTAATGTGGTGCTAGTCTCTAAGTCGGGAAATAAATGGTGGGTCTGTATCGACTTTTGAAATTTAAACAATGTCTGCCTAAAGGATTACTACCCACTATCATGCATTGATCAGATGGTAGACTTGATGGCAGACTGTGAGCTGATCTGTATGTTGGTTGCATATCAGGGATACCACCAAGAGCCACTCGCCAGAAAAGGTCAGTTTCATAATGGTCGATGAAACCTTCTGCTACAATGTGATGCAATTCGGACTGAAGAACACCAAAACAACTTATCTGAGACTGATGAACAAGGTGTTACAACGACAGATTGGTAGGAACATGGAGGCATATGTCGATGACATTTTGATAAAATCCCTCTGAGCTATTAATCTTTTGCAGATATTGAAAAGACTTGTTGAACACTACGAAGGTACGGAATCAAGCTCAATCCAAACAAGTGTCTGTTCGAAACAAGAAGTGGGTGCTTCTTGGGTTACATAGTGACCGAGCGAGGGGATCGAAGCAAATCCCACAAAGTGAAAGCACTTCAAGACATGCTACCGCCGTGCAACCTGAAGGAAGCTTAGTAACTGACCGGGCGGATCACGACGCTATCCAGGTTCATCCCTAAATCCTCCGACCAAAGCCATCAGTTCTTCAAAGTTCTGCGTTGGGCTATAAAATTTCAATAGGACGTCGAATGCGATAAAGCGCTGAAGGAGCTCAAGACTTATCTAACTTTTTTACTTGTATTGGCAAAGCCCATAGTTGGCGAGCCACTCTGGATATACTTGTCGTCAACGAAACGAACAATTGGCTCAACGATAGTGCGGAAGAACGACACTGAACAATAATCGGTGTATTTTTTAAGCATATATTGAAAGATCCTAAATGTCGTTGCACTTATCTTGAGAAGATAGCATACGAGCTGGTCCTCACCACCCGGAGGTTACGCCCATACTTTTTGTCGCATCCAATCATCGTGTTAACTAACAGCACTCTAGGGCAGGTCCTCCTCAACCCCCGAAAGATTCGGGTAGCTGATTAAGTGGACTACGAAATTAAGTAAATTTGACATATAGTATCTGGCCCGAACGACGATCAAGGCACAATCCTTGCCGATTTTGTGACAAAAGTGCATAACACCAAATCGGAAGCAACTTAAAAAGATCTATATAGACAGGTCATCCACTCGGCAAAGTAGCGGCGTGGGCATACTTTTGATATCACCACGCGAAGATCAAATGCAATTGTGTGTTCGGCTACACTACAAAGGCATGAATAACGAGACAGAGTAAGAAGCGTTGATAGTAGCAAAGCATGTGGGAGCTACGTGGGTGTTGATCCACTCCGACTCTCAATTGGATGCGCAACAGCTCCCAGGGACTTTTGAAAAAAATAATGCTAGGCTATGGCTATATGTGGAAGCATTTGAGAAATTTAAGGCTGGATTTCAAGCAGTCATTATTCAAAAGATCCCCCGAGTAGAGAATCAGTATACGAACGAACTAGTAAAGTTAGCAAGTTCCTTGACTTTGGTTGTGTTAAATAAATCGATTGAGTAGGTGATGTTGGTGGCCCACATCGATAGGCCAACCGTGGGAGCTGTCGGCGACTGGAGGACGACTCCAATCGAGTACCTCCCATCTGGGAACAAGACGGTCAACCGAGAGCAGGCTCGACTACTAAAAAAGAGAGTCGAATAGTTCACATTCATTGGAGACCACCTGTACAAGAGAGCCTACTCAAGATCCCTTATCAAATGCGTTGGATCATAAGATGTCCAGTACATTCTATAAGAAGTTCACAATGGCTCTTGCAGAAGTCACCCGGGTGGCGTTGGCGAGAAAAATTCCTATTGGCAGGATATTTCTGGCCCACTCTACAAGCAAACACCGTGCGGATAGTGGTGACATGTCTGTCTTGTTAAAAGTATCAGAACATCTCACATAGGCCAACCAAGGAGCTAAAGGCATCCATGGTGTCTTTGCCTGTTAGACCAATGGGGCATGGACATTGTAAGGTCATTTCCAATGGTGACCGAACAAAAGAAATTCCTCCTCATAGCGATAGACTTTCTTCGAGTGGGTAAAGATGAACTACTAGCCACAATAACCGAATAGATGGTTATAAAGTTTCTGTGACAGAATATCATTTGCCAGTTCAGCATTCCTCACAGACTTGTCTTCCACAATGGGAGGTAATTTCAAGGGCGAAGACTTAGAGACTGGTGCACCAACTATGATATTACGTAGGCCTTCACCTTAGTGGCCTATCCTCAAAGCAATGGGTTGACAGAGGTAATTAATAGAGAAATCCTCCATAGACTCAAGACTCGACTCAACCACATCAGTGGGAGCTGGACGGATGAATTATTAAGCGTGTTGTGGGCCTACAATTCCACACCCTGAGAAGTGACTTGCATAAACCCGTTCCACCTAGTATATAGAGGGGAAGCTGTGTTGTCGATCGAGATGAAGGATGAAACAAAATTATAACAAATGGGTGATGTAGAGGTCATTCTAGGTCGGCGATTTCATTTGGAAAAGAGTCAAGCTGATTGGCGACGTCAACAAATTGGAGGCCTCATGAGAATGACCCTATAAGGTATCTAGAGGCTCAACTCGGGGTCCTATTATTTACAAGATGAGAACCGAAGGAAGCTCGACCGACCATAAACCGCGAATCATCTGCAACCATATCGGATTAGGTAGTAAGTTTGTAACTAAAAATTATGTAACTTGTAAAATGACCATTCTATGAATGCAAGAAGTTTTGAATGAAGATTACTATGTGTCAAAGACTCTCGATCCGAGTGAGAGAGTTATAAGCAAGCGTTGCACTTGCACATGAAGATAAATTGTCACGGGATCCAGACCAGGTGCGTCGAAGACTCTCGACCCGAACGGGCGAGATATATGTGAGTGTTGCCTCACGCATGGAGATAAATTGTCACGGGATCCAGACTAGGCACGTTAAAGACTCTCGACCCAAGCAAGCGAATTATAAGCGAGTGTTGTTTCTGCACACGAAGATAATTTGTCATGGAATCTAGACTAGGCGCGTCAAACACTCTCGACCCGAGCGTGCGAATTATAAGAAAGCATTGCTCTCACGCATGAAGATAAATTGTCACATGATCCAGACCGGGCGCATCAAAGACTCTCGACCTCAGCGGGTGAGTTATAAGCAAGCGTTGCTCTCGCGCATGGAGATAAATTACCACTGCATTCAAACCGGGCGTGTCAAAGACTTTTGACCCGATCAAGCGAGTTATAAGTGAGCAATATTCTCACGTTTAAATATTAATAGCCATGGGGTATAGACCGAGCACGTCAAACACTCTCGACCTGATTAGGCGAGTTATAAGCGAGTGATGCTCTCACGTTTGAAGATTAATAGACATGCGGTCCAGACCGGGTGCGTCAAAAACTCTTGACCCGATCGTGCGAGTTGTAAGCGAGTAATACTCTCGTGTTTGAAGATTAATAGTCATGGGGTCCAGACTGGGTGCATCAACGACTCTTAACCCGTTCGGGCAAGTTATAAGCGAGCGGTGTTCTCACGTTTGAATATTAATAGCCACGAGGCCCGGACTGGGCACGTTAAAGACTCTCAACTTGATCAGACGAGTTATAAGCGAGTGTTGCTCTCGCGCTGGAAGATAAGTAGCCACGGGGTCCAGACCGGGCATGTAACAACCTCTCGACTCAAGAGGAGGACTTATAAGTGAGCGTTGCTCTTACAATTGAAGACTCTCGACATGAGTGGATAAGATATAGATAAACATGACGTTCGACCTAAGCTGAGAGGATGAGCCAAATGCCTTAGCAAATATTTACTTAGAAGAGCGAGAACGCAAGAGTTTATACTTAGGAGATTTTTACAAACTATACTTGCGAAGGGTTATGAAATTATTGAATGGAAAACCAGGTAGCCATAGAGCACCGAACGGGGATGCACTGAAGGATACTTAGAACATTTAATAAAATCCTATAGCTAAAGTCCAAAAGCACCGAATGGGCGCATTCATTAACACTTGAAATTTTTTATAAAGCACAAGAGGGATGTACAAAAAGCTACTTAGAGAATTGAAGAGAATGTTACTCGAGGTAGTCGAGGACATCGTCTGGAAGCGACTCAATGAGCTTCTCCCTGTTTATAATTTTACTAGTCAAATATGGAGATAGATAGCCATTGTCCTTCAACTGTTGAAGGGTCCCATTGATGCCTCAATTAATGAGGCGGAGAGCCCGGTCGGTGAGCTTCTCATTCAAAGGGTCATAACGGAGATAATTCACCTTGAAAACTTCCAACTGGCTGGGTTCCTTCTCTTGGTACTTGTTGAAAGTCATTCGGGATGTCTCCAACTTAGTCTTTAATGAAGCCAGCTTGACATCTTTTGCATCGAGCTGGAGCTTGGTCCCCGCTTGCTCCAAAGCTCGATAGTCTCGTTTGGCCACCAAAGAAGCTTTTGCCTCCTTGAGATTTTGGGTAAAAATCCGAGCCTCTTTATTTTTGATGTCTAGATCTTCATTGACTCAGAGTTTTTTTGGCATTGGCAAAGTTTATTTTAGACTCAAAAGAATGAGCCTGTTGGATATGTCAGTCGAATTAGAGGGCTTGCTGGTGATTTTTATTCTTCTCGACATCGAGCACTCATTCGGAGCTTAGCAGCTGCTCAAAACTCCAGTCCAAATCTTCTTTTAGACAGGCCACCTTTACATTTAGTTGATCAATAAAGGTCTGGGGGGCTTCTGATCGCTCGATCGGAGCACGTAGTTGCTGCAGCTCATACTCTGAGAATGTCAGCCTTTGGCACATAGCCAAACTTTCAACCCAGAACTACAGTAAGAACATATTAAAAAGCATCGATCGAGGAATACAAAAGTAGAACTTAGTAAAAAATATATATACCCCGGTGGACTTCTGAGTGAAGTCGTCCACAAGCTCTCTAGGCAGAATAGTCACCGTGTGGGTCCTTGCATTGGCCTAAAGTTAGGCCAGCAGACCTTGAATCTTAATTTGGTACTCGGGGGAGCATGACTCGACATCATTAGGGTGACACCACTTGTCGATCGATGGACGGATGACAACCATTATATGCCTGTGGCCACTCGAATCCGACGACTCCTAAGTGGTCGAACCCTTTGACCTGGGTATCGGGGAGGAGTGGATGGGAGACACCTGGACGACTAGGGTGGTATATAAGTGACTGGATATGCGCATATGGTCCCAGCCGGCAGCGTAGACATCGAGGGTGTCTGATCGAAGGATGGAGGAGTGGGAACAACAACCCCCTCTCTTTGGAGTAGTAGAAAATGAAGTCTCTCCCCATTCAGAAGGAGGGTGAGAAGTTGTAGATGCATAGGCCTGCAAAGCGGAAGTGACAAAGCGAGAAGAGGCATCAGTTCGATGCCTCTTGCGGTGGATAAATGGCTCACTTGAGGTGGCCAACTCTAAAGGCACTGTGATTATGGCGGCAACAAGATCGCTTACCGCCATCCAACTTCCTTCAACGTTGCTAGTCGGCACATGACCTCCTCCCACCTCGCCGGACAGATCGTCGGAATGTTCGACCGACAGCAAACCACAACTTTCTAGCGCGACGACACCCTTGGCGTTGATTTCCGCATTGGTGAGTCTACTTTTGCCGCTCAGTCATGCCCTCAACATGATTTGGGATGTAAAAAAGGAAGAGAAATTAGTTAGATTCAAAGATGGATGGAAGAAAAAGGACATACCTAAGGGAATGGGCAGTCGTGTTCGGATTGAACTCAGTCTGAACACGTATAATATACTCTTCAATAGCAGTCGGTGTATGTGATACTTTGACCGACTAAACTAAAGGTTGCTTAGAGGTAGTCTGATCGACTTCAATATCTTCTAAGCGAAGGAGGGTTCATCAATTCCATCTACTAACTGGTTGAAAAGTTAGGTCGGATAGGAAAGTGAACAAAAAAATAATGCTTCCTCTAGTGCTTATTGGATGATGACATTTTATCAAAATAGACAGCACCTACTCGGGTTTGAAATAAAAATGTACCTGGCTCGGATAACTTAGGGTAATCAAAATAATGGAACACGCAAGGTACTAAAGGAATTCAGTACAGACGGAATAGCACAACCACCCCACAAACAACTTAAAGGAATTAGGCACTAGCCAATGCAGAGAGATATGGAAATATCTACACACTTCTGAGAATAAGGGATGAGCAGAAAATCAAAGTCTAGCGTAAAACAGGTCTTTAAAGAAAGTGAGAAAACTATTATGCGACAAATGGGGGCAGTCATAAACAAAAGGGATGGCGATTGGTAATCAGTAGGGAAACGATAGGTAAGCTTCATCTGGTCGACTTTGTCGCTGTTGAATTTAGAGGCTGTGGAGGTACACCAGATCTTGGGGACGGGAGGGGGAGGATGAGGAGACTCAGCCATGAAGAACAGAGAAGGAAGAGGATCAAAAGATTCGAAGAAAGAAAGGGAGAGAAGCTTACTGTAAAGGAAATCGCCGATGGAGAAGGAGGAGACGACGACAAGCGTGAGGAAGACGGTGAAGGGAATAGATAAAATTAGGGCTTAAAAATGTGGACAACGACTGTTCTCAGCCGTTCGATCAAGGGATTTGGAAAAGGGGAGTTTATCACGACCACCGATTTCAATAAGGCAATGATCACATCATTCCCAAACCATCGTTTGTCACATCATGTTTGTGGTAGCATACGGGCATGCCACGTGACATTCTTCTATAGGGAGCATTAATGATTAAGCTGAGAGCATGATTACAGGGCATGCTGAGCGTGCCCAACATTAATGGAAGGAGATTTGAGTGGTTTTTGAAAAATTAATATGATATCAGTGACAATTAAAAATGACTACTGTCGGGGTGTAGAGTTTAGCAGAAATTAGAAAATTGACTAAGTGTCTTCGCTTTAATAGCCGAATGACAGCTATAAAATCGAATGCCTTCGGTTCAGTAGTCAAACAATGTCTATAACACTTAATGCCTTCGCTTCAACAGCCGAACGACGGCTATAAAATTAAATGTCTTCACTTCAGCAGCCGATCGACGGCTATAACACCGAATGTCTTCGCTTCAACAACCGAACAATGACTATAAAATTGAATGTCTTCGCTTCAACAACAGAATGACAGCTATATAACCGAATGTCTTCACTTCAGCAGTCGAACGATGGCTATAAAATCGAATGTCTTCGCTTCAGCAACCGAATGTCTTTGCTTTAGCAATCGAACGTCAATTAAAAACCCAAGACATCGTTTACAAGAGAGGAAATTCTAGGCCGCATCAACTGTCTAGTCAGTCGAACTTACAGTCTTCTTTGACTAGACTTGAGGGGGAGTCTTGTGAGTTGGTAATAATGAGGGGTCCCACTAAAGGTAGGTCAAAATAAGAAAGATCGGTTGACGTGGAAGACAAAGTCAAGTGGAGTATCCAGGTTTGCCCAATGGACCCGATACGGTCGAGCGGACGGTACCAGTTCTTGAAGACAATAAGTTGGTCTCCCCCCGAGCAGGAAAATGACCCTTCAATACCAAAGAAAGCTAAGCAGCAGCGGGTTCCTATAATGCCCGAAAATTCTTAAATAAATTTTAGAAAGATTCTATTATTTTTTCTAAAATTTTAGAATATTTTTATGGAATTTTTGGAGTAGCAGAAGTAGCAAAAAAAATTAAAATTAAATTAAATAAAAACGTAAGATAACCTAAGCGGGAATCGAACCCGCAACCTATTAAACCCTACAGCTTATAGCATGACTTTAGTAACCAGGTGGCCCCAGCAGGGGTGTGCTGAAAGAAGAGGAGAGAAATTATATTTATGATTTAGTTGGGTCGTATTAATCAGTTAATATAAATAGGGAATTTAAGTGAGAGTTTATTATTTTTGGATAGACAACTCTTCCTCACCCTCACCCTCAATCGCCGCCCTCTCCCTCTTCCTCACCCTCTCGGCACACCAAGCCCCAAGGGACCTAGGGTTCCATCCCTAGGGTAGTAGGAGCACCTTCCGACGATGACTCTAGTACGAGGACGCTCATCTCCGTGAGAAGAACGCGTAGACATAAGAAGATCGTTGAGGAGATCTTCTTCTTCGAAAACCTAGCGATCAGAACTGTAAGAAACCTAGCGCAGGAAGTAAGTAACCCCTCACCTGCAGTATAAGTAGTTAATCGCACGATTTTATGTTTTTTAGTTCAGCCATATGCAGATTTTTTGGCACGTAGGGTGTATTTGACTCTCCTCGCAAGTTTAGGGTTTATTTGAGCACCTCTAGATGGGTCAGACGTGTTTCCCTCTCTAGTTTTGGGGTTTTAGACGATGTCGGGTGCCTAGAGATGGTCCCCTAATAGAGAGGAGAGATAGAGCACACCAAGTGTTCGATAAAATGACTAGTACAGTTAAATGCTATAATAGACATTTTAATAGCTCAGTTAAATGCCATAGAAGCATTTTAAATAACATGCTTAGTCTTGCTTCAGTTTATATGGGACTACGGTCCAATGGGTGGGCTCCCACAGTTGCCCTTAGGTTCAGATAACCTAGCTCTAAGTTCAGATAACCTAGCTCTAGGTTCAGATAACCTAGTAAGAGCAAGATAAGATAAATTAGCTTATGAATCAGTATTTTACTTTTATCAGTGACATTGTGCTGGACTCTTAGCTGTCCTTGGGTTGGGCTCCCATAGTCGTCCCTAGGTTTAGATAACCTAGTAAACCCTACTAGATTCGGGACTAGCTACCTCAGGTCTAGTTAGGGATGCGCGCATAGCAAGTACAGTTGTCGGACCCATCAGCGGCATGATTATTATTTTTATCTATTATGAAAAATAGTTTTCAAAACTTCACAACTCAGTTATGTGAATACAGTTCAGATTTAGCATTAGCCTAGCATTAGTTTAGCTTACTTTATGTATCCGTTCAGTTTTTCTTATTGATACAATAAGATAGTTCTATGATCAGTATTTGATTGTCATGACTCATATATCAGTATGTCATGTTTTAGCATTTTCAGAATAACTATCAGCATGCATTTCCAATAACATCTTTTAAAAGCATGATTTCATCGAATACATGTTTTGTAAGGTAGATGGTTCTTACTAAGCTCCCAAGCTTATAGTTTCCTTTTTCTTATACTACAGATAAAGGTAAAGGGAAGATGGATTAGCGGAGGCTGGAGGGCAATGTGTCAAGATGTGTGAGAAGGAACTTGGAATAAAGACTCTTGGACATTAGCAAGTTTAAAGAATTAGAATTTCTTACATTCTTATTATTCCGCACATTTAGAATGTTTAAATATTATGAATTGTGAAAGTATGCACCATGCTATACCTAGACCACCGGTTATCTTGATGTTAGTTAATAAACCACGAATAATGACAGTAATGACATGCATAGGAATCTTATGATGCTTTTAAGTTGATACATTTGCATTGTATATAGATTAGTGGTGGAATGCAGTAGAAATCAGAGCTCCAATCGATCAGTCGATCGATTGGAGGGTCCTTAATCGATCAACCGATCAATTGGAGGGTCCTTAATCGATCAGCCGATCGAATGGGAGGTGATTTTTCGCGTACAGAGAGCTGATGAATCGATCAACTGATCGATTGGCCATGGATCGATCGGAAAGTAATTTTCGTGAACAGAGAGCTGCTGAATTGATCAGCTCATCGATTGACCCAGGCTGGATCGATCAGTCGATCGATTCAGAAAGGATTTTCGTGCGCAGAAGCACGTTGGATCGATCAGTGGATCGATTGAAGCCCTTTCAATCGATCGAGTCTCAGCTTCAATCGATTGGGAAGTCTGATTTCAGCTGGAAACGTCTGATTTCAGCTCCTTGATCAAATGGAAAGTTTAGATTCCCTTATTTAGCATATGTACAACAATGAAAGTGTATTTTGAACATAAATTCCAGTTTTAATAGCAATTAGCAGAGTTTTTTAATTTAGTTCAGCCTTTTTCACATTATACATCAATGGTAGCTACAGAATAGTTTAGCAACCGTAACCTCCGATTTTATAGCTTAGTTAGTAAAAGACGGGGCGTTACAGTTCCTCTAACCGGGCTAGGCGTCCGGTCAAAACATATTAACCAAGGATAGTCATGAAGCAAGGAAAGAGGCGAGCCGACTGGCCCTGAGGATACCGTCGAGCGGCAATAACCCAACCGAACAAACTCCAACCAGCTGAACATAACCCCATCAAGTATCTTTTCATATCCTTCTGGGAGTTTATACCATTGACAGCAGGGATATGAAAAGAGGCGAACTAGAAACTGATTGTCTACCTCGAACCTCGAGCACCCTTTTTATAAGCATTTTTACCATTAGGTTGACAGATCCTCGGGTATGGTTGACTGAATACACTCTCTTCCTTCTTCACTGGATATGATCTTTGAGCATTTATGATCTTTAATGTTTCGATTGATCGATAACCTTGTTCGCTCGGCTGAATGGTGCACTTTCCCTATTCATCGAGATCCTTCATTAATGCTCCTTTAATGTGATGATCGTTCGATCGACCGATCCCTTCGTTTGGTCAACAGATTAGGCTAGCTTCCATCTTTGCTTGATCGATTTGATCTATGTCACATTTGTATGGTTCGGTCATCCGATCAGTCACTTTACCAAACTCTGCTTCGACTAAACTTTTGGTTGAATCAACTTGGTTCAGTCGACCAATAAACTTCAGTTCCTGCAAAACAGAGTTAGAACAACAGCTCCTACAAAATAAAGTTAACGCAATAATATATGAATAATGGTAAGATGCATGAGTAGTAATAGACAATAAGACTGTCTTGATCTCAACTTGGATGTCTTCCCGATTTTTTGAGTTGGATCAGCGACTTAAGGTTTGTTTCTTTTCCGGAACATGATCTCACTATTGCTTCCTCCAGTTGCTTACCTCAACCTACCTGCCAAACATTGGTCCTACCAAACTCTGCTTCGACTAAACTCTGGCTGAATCAACTTGGTTCGTTCGACCAATAAACTTCAGTTCCTGCAAAATAGAGTTAGAACGACAACTCTTACAAAATAAAGTTAGCGCAGTAATATATGAATAATAGTAGGATGCATGAGTAGTAATAGACAATAAGTCTGTCTTGATCTCAACTTGGATATTTTCCCAATTTTTTAAGTTGGATAAGCGACTTAGGGTTTGTTTCTTTCTGGAACACGACCTCACTATTGCTCCCTCCAGTTGCTTACCTCAACCTACCTGTCAAATATTGGTCCTCCAGGCATGTTTGAACTTTATCGCTTAACATTGGGTCGGCTCACCATGACTTTCCCTCGATCTACAGTCTTCCAAACTTATCGAGCTTTCCTACCAAGTGTCGGATCCTCTCGACACACTTGGACTTTCTGCCTGGCTTCCACGATCTACTAAGACTTTCTCTAGGTTGAGTAAATAGTCCGCACACTCAGTCAACTTATTATATTACAACAAGACTTACCTTGTGTAGGATCGATGACGTGTTAGAGGGTGGGAATAACACTCGTGGTTAATTCATTCGTTTCGAAAAACTCAGAATGATGCAGCTGAATAAAGAAAAGAAACCAACACAATTACTAACAAATTTCTTTTATTTGGTTTGGAGTCTATGAGGATTCCTACTTCAAGGCCCGCGATCGTTGATCGCTTACGTTGGACAATCACTATAGATTCGAATAAGGATTACAAATATTAAGTACAATTGCAATATAATAAAGTTACCGACAACAATAAAAATAAAAGTCGTTTGTCGATTGTCAGAGTAGCGTAGGAGAGAGCAGCAGTTGTTCGTTCTTGATCTTGGAATTATTGTGTTGTTGAAGCAACAGGTTGAGCCTTCTTTTTATAGCCAACCCAGACCTGATCCAGATCCACTGATCTCGGGATCAAGTTTGACTTATCGCTGATCGGTCGACCGATCCCCTGATTCAGTCGACCGATCCCGCCTAGATCAACCCCGCTTCCCGTCTAGATTTTACCGCTTCGGAGAAACCTTCATTGGGTCAACTGATCCTACTGTTGGGTCAATCGATCATCCGATGATCTCTGTCCCAATACACCCGCCTTGATCCAGTTGTTGCTTATCCTTGGTTCAGTCGACTAATCCCCAAGTAAAACCCGACCCACTCGTTGGAACTCTGATCTTGCTGCTTGGAGGTTCAGTCGACCGATCCTGGTCGAATATGACCTTGCACAACGTGTTAGCCTCTTGCAAAATAGAGTTAGCACATAACAGATAATTTGTAAATAGATAACTTTGACAACCTTCGTACTATTCGGTTCTGACTTCGGATTTCCTTTGGAAATCGTAGATCAAACCGACGCCTACTGTTCCCTCAACGGGGAACTCATCCTCACCTACTTCTCTCAGGAGAGATTACGTGTTGCCAGACCGATCCTCCAGATCGACTGGACTTTCAGCTTAGGGTTATCACCCCCTAGGGTTTTCCATAACCTAGGGTTATCACCCCTAGGACCTAGGGTTACCTCCCCCTAGGGTTTTACATAACCTAGGGTTACCACCCCCTAACACCTAGGATTACCTCCCTCTAAGGTTTTCCACCTACCTAGAATTCATTAGGACTTTTGCCTAAGACAACTTAGGATTTTATGCAAGCTCAATCAATCTTGTTAGATCACAAGACAACTTAATTGAATTTGGACCCTTTGACATAATCAAAACTTAGGATCGATCATCCGATGCTTCCCACACCAACAACTTGAACCTTTGACAACATAAAAACTTAAGTTCGATTTTTATGCACCTTGCACCAACATTCTTGATGCAGGAGGTTAAGTATTTTTTTTTCGAAATCCTCGGAGAGATTGGAGCCATCAAACAAACAAGCTGGCAGTGTGGAGGTGGCAACAAGCAGATCGCCGTGAAGCTTCGTTTAACACGTGGGGGAGCGGTAGTCGGAGGTGGCAGCGACGAATGACAGCAATGGGCGACGGGCGGTGGCAATGGGTGGCGGGTAGGGGTGTAAACAAGCCGAGCCGAGCCGAGCTTTGGGGTGTTCAAGCTTGTTTGATAAGGTAACCAAGCCAAGCCAAACCGAGCTTAAAATGAACCAAGTTTTTGAAATGAGTGTTCAAGCTTGGCTTGGTTTATTTTTTATGAGCTTGAGCTTGTTTGAAGCTTGGCTTGAGTTTGGTTCGTTTAGATGTTATCAAACTCTCAATTCAAGTTTGGCTTGAGCTTGGTTCAAGCTTGGTTCGTTTAGATGTAATCAAGCTCTCAATTCAAACTTGTTTGATTGTTTAAAACTTTTAGTTGTTTGATTGATTATTGAGTTTGATAATTTAAATTTATTTATTTTATTTTATTATTTATTTAGTACATTGAAAAGAGTTTTATTAATGAATATGGTTCGTGAATATTGTTCATGAACGTTGTTCACGAACATTGTTCACGAACGTTGTTCATGAATGTTAACGAGCTAAACACATATGTGTTCAAACTTGTTTGTTTAGCTTAACGAGTTGTTCAATCTTGTTTGTTTAATTAATCTTATATATATTGAACGAACATAAACAAACTCTTACCAAGCTGAACAACAAGCTTGTTCATGAACGCTTGGTTCATTTACAGCCCTAGTGGCGGGCGGTGCCGGATCAACAATGGGGTTGTGCGAAGGTGGCAGCAGGCAGCGGAAGCAGCCCAACATTTCTTCACGCGTGTAGATCTCCACGAAGCTTCTTGTGGCGGTCGGAGGTGGCAGCAACGATAGTGGGCGATGGAGGTAGCAGTAGCGGCGACGATGGGTAGCAGCGGTGGGCATCAGTGGCAGCGTGACGCCCGAAGGTGGCAGCAGGGTGCAGGCGGCAAGCTGCAATAGGCAGCACGGTAAGAGGGCGACAATAGCTGAGGAAGATGACGATCATTATTTTTTAACTTCGGGAGGCGGGCAGTGTTTGGACTGATGTGCCCGCTAGAGGGGGTGAATAGTATTTCATCGCGCTTGCGTCGGTTTGCTTCGTCTTATTGTTGTGTAGCGGAATACTCGAAGACAAATACTCACAATGCTAACAACTAGGATTTACTTGTTATCCACCTCAAGAAGAGGTGACTAATTTAAGGATCTACACACGACACGCTATCTCCACTATGAACAACTCCTTCTCGGTCACAGCCGGAGGCAGAGAAGCATCGTACAAACTCAAACAACTTAAACAAAAATACAAGAAGAGAGTACAAGATACAAATGAAAACACTACTTCTTCTTGCTTACTTGTTGCTTGTTATTGCCTCTTGAACCTTGAAAGAACACTCCCAAGAGCCTTCAAGAACTGGCAGTGAAGATTAGAGAAAGTCGCTGAAGATCGTTGTAAGCTCGCAGGAAAGAAATTGCAAAGATTTGCGGAGAAATCGCGTCGCAACGGCTATATCCTGTGCTCCCAATCGATTGAAATCAACCCCAATCGATTGCCATGTCAGCACCGCTCCATCGCAACCATCCATCACCTGCATCCTATGCAATGGTCACTTCCCAATCGATCAACCGATCAATTGGGACTGCCTGAATCGATCGGCCGATCGATTCAGCACCTTTCTGTACTCTCGCGTCCGCGTGAGAGCTTCTGCTTCCCAATCGATCGCCCGATCGATTGGCAGCTCCCAATCGATCGCCCATTCGATTGGGAAAGTCTCTGTGCTCACAATTCCACATCCCAATCGATCTACCGATCGATTGGGCCTTCCCACAATCACATCACACTCCAATCGATCGACTGATCGATTAGACCCTGGTTCAATTGATCGCCCAATCGATTGACCAGCCTAAGCCTGGACTTGACTCAAACTCAAGTCCAAGATCTCTAACTCAACTCCTGGTCAACTGTGACCTGTTGGGTCTCCATGCCTAGCATTTGGTCACACTCGACCAACCTCGAACTAGCCTTCTAGCCTCCTCCATCAGCCTTGTGTCCCTCGGATATCTTTCCATCATTCACGCCTTGCCTTTAGGAGTTTCCTTCGGCCTCATCTTAGTTGTCAGATTCTCCTTGCCAAGTCACACTAGGACTTACATTGTCAAGACCACATGCTTGGACTTATAACCTTTGCCAATATCACATTGGACTTTCCGTTGTCTGGCTCCTCACCAGGACTTTTTCTTTTGCCAAGATTACACTTGGACTTTTAGTTGCCTGGCTCCTCACCAGGACTTCCCAAATGCCTGGCTCATCATCAGGACTTTCTCCTTTGCCAAGATCACACTTGGACTTTCCAATTTGCCTAACTTTCAGTTAGGACTTTCCCAGTCAAGTCTCCTGTCAACCTTGACATACTTGACTTGTATTTTCATCAACCTAGTCAACCCTTTGACTATCCTCATAACCGGACGATTGCTCCAGTAATCTCCTTATATTATCAAACATCAAAACTCAAATCCCGACTCAACTCAAGCTTAGTCAAATAGGTCAAACTTGATCTAGGGAAATTGTCCCGACAGGCAGCAGTGGCAGCGCGACGACTGGAGGTGGCAGTAGGGGTGGTGGTGGGCGGCGAGCGACAAGCTATGGCAGGTAGCGATGACGGCAAAAGGGTGACATCAATTGAAGAAGATGATTTTTTTTTTAATTTTAGTTATTTGATTAAAAACTTTAGCTAATTAAATCAATCAACTTTTAGCTATAGTTGAGATAAATTAAATTAACACTAATAAAATTATCTAAAAAGATTTAAAATAATAAAAAAATATATAATTATATATATATATATATATATATATATATATATATATATATATATATATTATTAATAATATTATCATTATTAACCCAAGAATAATATGGTAAACGCACTAAAACCTCCAAATAAACAACTCTTTATTATATTATCTAAATTGAATCAAATATCTTTTAATTATATTTATTCCTTATAATTTTATCTATATGATTATCTAATAATTATATAACTAAAATTATATGTGATTAAACCTCTCTTTCAAAAAAAAAAAAAAAAAAAATTATGCAGGCACTAGTTGGACAACATATCAAATTCGTATAAATATTTTTGACAAAAGTCAAAAAACATCTTGTTTTTTATTTTTTTTTTAAATCATCAAGGGTGTCTTTTCTGTATTTCTTTTAATTAAAAGGACTGCCCTTATTACTGTTTAATCGTGATAAATCCTCTTATCCCAATACTCTTCCTATTGTTATTTTACATCTAAATCATGAATTAATCAGGTGTATTATAATAATTATAGTTTTATAGTTACTATAATATATATATATATATATTATAGTAATTATAAAATTATAATTATTATAATATATATTTAATACGTTTAAAAATATTTATATTATAATAGATATGATTTTATAATTATTATAATATGAATTTAATTAGTAGCTACGATTTAATTAATAACTCTTATAATAAATATAGAATTTAGATGGAAAATAATAATGGAAAGTGAGCTTTGATTAAAAAGTAAGTGAGCCCCTTTTTATGTTTCGAAGAAAAAATGTTTTTTTTTTTAATTTTTACACATTATTTTTTACCATTTACATTTTTAAAAGAATAGTAAAAATTCTTGGTATTTATTATAAAAATTAGAGGAGAGGGCAACTTTATACAATTCGACCGCTATCTCCGGAAAGCCTCTCGCTCCCCCCGAACCCTAGCCGAAGTCACCTACATCAGACATGGCCCCGAAGCGCGCCGCCACTGCCAAACCGGAGTCTTCCACTTCTGGTTCCGACGATGAGTCCGCTTCCGGCACCGGTTCTTCCTCCTCTGAGGAAGAAGAACCTCAGCGAAAGGAAGAGGTGCGTCCCCCGTCGCCTTCTCATAAGAAAAATCCAGTTGTGCCCCCTGTTCCATCCAGCGACGAGGAAGAGGAAGATGGAAGTGACGAGGAAGAGGAGCGAGATGGAAGCGAAGAGGAAGAGGAAGACGATTCTGGAGACGAAGATCCCAAGTCCAGTGGTCTTCAGACGACTAAAGGACCGCCGCCCCCTCCACGGGAGACGCTGCCCAAACCCACTTCTGATGAGTCATCTGATGGCTCCGGCTCTGATTCTGAATCATCCGATGAGTCGCCGCCTACTGTCCCGGCCCCTCGTCCTTCTCGTGCCGCTGAACCGTCCATTAAGCCCATAACAACCAAGCCTATGGATGCCCCCTCCAACCCAGTCAATCAGGTTAGCCCTTCTCCGTCACTGGATCAAGGATCCCTCAAAAGGAAGCGCGAATCTGTGGGGAGCCCCCAGTCGGGACAAAAGCGCCAATCTTTTCAAAGACTGTGGGGCTTAGATGATGAATTGATCTTGCTTAATGGTCTGGCAGAGTTCCGCAGTAAGAATGGTTATGCTCCTTCCTCCAACCACGAGATGGAAGTTATCCGTGAGCTCATTAAAGATTCATTCCGGTTGGTGGTAAGTGATAGTCAGCTTAATGACAAGATCAGAAGGCTTAAAAAAAAGTTTCAGACAAATGCCGCCCGTGCCAAGAATGGTGTAGACCCAGTACTTTCCAATGCCCACGAGCAGGAGGCATACGCCATCTCTAAGAAAGTGTGGGGGAGTGAGAAGTTCACCTCTGTGAATGGGAATGATAATGTTAGCGCTAATTCTGAAAGTGAGGGCAATGAAGAAGAAAGGGGGAATGAGATCGGTCAGAAATCAAAGGATGATGCAAATTACGCCGTGAATGGGGGTATTGTGAAGGCTCACTATCCATTCTTATGGGAGACAGCCAACAAAATGGCAGATGAGCTTCCATGTGGGGTGGGCATCAAGATGGCTCTAGAGATGTTGGATAATGCTAAAGCAAAAGCGTTGGAGGACAAGTTAGAAAAATTAATAATGAGTAAGACAAGAATGCACATGCGAAGAATTAATCTGAGTAAAGAGACAGTGAAGTTGCTTCTTGATTCTGTAGCCAAATCAGAATGAATTACTTCAAAATTGGGGTGCTGCCCCATGGCTTTAACGTTCAGTAGAGTATATTATTTTCGATACTTTAATTTTATTTTTCATGTGCAACTGTTCGATGGGGAAAACTAGAAACTTTGATAGCTAGCAAAAAATTTAGAATTCAACCCCTTTATGCTGCAAGAAATGTATGCCTGCCTTAGGTTTTTGAAAGTTATTTAACCTACAAACTCATGGTTAACTAGCTTTGGTTGTATTCTATTTTAGCTATTGCATCTCTTTTGAAATGATGATCATTCTTTGCTTTTGTTATATATACTGCATCATTGTTTAGAAAGATCATTCTTTGCTTTTTCTTGTGCAAGTGTTCATGATGGGGCAAACTAGAAACTCTGATAGCTAGCAAAAAGTTTAGAATTTGACCCATTTATGTCACAAGAATTCTTGTATGTCAGCCTTAGGTTTTTTAATGTTATTTAACCTACAAACTCATGTTTAACTAGGTTTTGTTTCGATCTATTTTAGCTCTTGCTTCTCTTTTGAAATGATGATCATTCTTTGCTTTTGTTATATATATTGCATCACTGTTTACTCCTGTTCAATTAAACTAATATTTTTATCTTAATACATGTATGAATCTTCATATATTTGCTTGTTGATTTGATTAAATACACGCAATAGTTCTTTGTTGTTTTGTATTGTAATGATTTTTCACCTTTTTATTTATTCCAATAGGATAAATTAAAGGTTATTATTTGTTGTTTAATCCATATGAGTGCTGGTGTTTGATATTAAATGTCTAAGAATATGCTTCTTGAATTTTCTGAATATTTATTAAGGGCCATAAAGTAATTTCTTTGTTGCTGTTAAGCCTTAATTACCTTCTTCTTATGAGTTTACTCATTCTTAGTTTATGGAACTCTAACCAATGACTAATGCTATTATCACAAACCCAAAGGCATGCTGCACAGGCTTAGCCTGGCTTGACGAACGAGCTTGTTAGATCAGTTTCTACAAGACTTGTCTTAGACAATTGCCTTGTCTAGTCTAAATCATAACAAAAGGATATAACCTATGGAATCTATGTGCCTTTTTTTTGTCTTTAGATACTTCCATTGCCTAATATTATTTCCCATTCCACTATATTCCTGTACCATACTGTATATTAATCATGAAGTTCTAGCTTATTGAGTGATTCAAGGTTACTTTATTGCTCGACCTGCTCAACCTTTTTGCTGTTGTTGATGTGATGAGTTAGTTCGTCGTTCAATCTATTTAGCTTGTTCAATCGATTACGTTTGTTTGCTTATCTTGGATCAGTGCGGTGATCCGTTTTGGAGGTGGACTGGTGACTTGGAATAGTTTCGCTGTTCAAGACTTGTGGTTTATGATGAGTTAGTTCGTCATTCAATCTGTTTGACTCGTCCAATCCACTTGACCTGCCTGTTAATCTATTATATAATGTTTGTCAAGTTTGATTCGACTCAGTTAAAGTAGCTCTCTAACATGGTTTACTCATCTCGGATAGGGGCGAGCAAAAGTTCAATTGAATCGGATTAATCGATAGAAAAGTTTGGTTTGCTAATTCAGAAATTCTGTGATTATGTCGGTTAAATTGGTTTGGTTGTGGTGTTAAAAAAATTGAATTTGGTTAAATCGATTAAATTAAATTTGGTTATGCTTGAGCAGGAGGAATAAAGACTTTAAAATTTTTTATTCTGTAATTCGTGATTTTCTTTCGAATTTCAATTTAACCGTTATTTTTATTTTCGATCAACTTTACTTCCATGATCGAGTTTATTTTAACACGATTAAAGTAGCTCGATTAAAGTAGCTGGATTAGGTTTAATTGTCTTGGACCATTTCGCTAGTGTCCTTGTCTTTCTCCTTTCGGGCGAACGAGGACGGCACAACAAACTAACGCTGACCTCGGAAGGGTTTCTTTTATATATCTCAGATGTCATGGATCTTTTTGTAAGTTCCCACTGGAGGGAGGTCGGTTCTTCATGGAAAACTATTTTTAATGATATTCTACACTCTTTCGAATCTAAGAATAACCTTTGGGGTAATGTACAGAAAATGATTTTGATGTGAAGATTTTGATGTGAAGAGAAGAGTTGTGGTATAATGATTTTGTATTGAAAAAAATATTTATCTTGTAACTTTACATTACATGACTTTTATACTATTGAATAAAAACTCTTAGATCATACATCATTAATCAGATAAATGAACTTACATTGATGCATGAATTACAAAATTTATTTTTCACTTTGTTTATGTACATCAAATATTTATAGTTTATGTATTCAAGTTTAATTCAACTTCTAGTATGGAACATAACATAAAGTACGATTATCCATCGGCCTAAGCTTCCTAGCGGAGCAACCGTGTTAAAGTCTTGGTTGAGTATTTAAGTGGAGCATGACTCTCATGAGCAGGAAGTGACTTGTGAAGGTCGACTACGGTGTCTAATAACGTAAATATTTTTTGAATTTATTATGGTGGTCGGTAAAATTTTTTTATAAGATCAGATCGATCACTTCTAAAATTGATCGACTTGAAAAGTCGAATACTTATATTATCAAATAATAATAATAGTAACAACTATAGTTAATTATGACTATAATATAGTCATGACTAGTGTTATCTTAGTTAAAATAGGATATTCCTTGGGTACATTTTACAAGAATTATGATTCAGATCTCCTGCCACGTGTTGACTCGAGTGTGAATTGAAAATTCAGGGCGAACAATTTTGCGATAAAGGATAACGTTTGAAGGTAAAGTGAAAACTATCCTTAAATTTTTTTTTTTGCGAGGGCTTAACCGTAAAACGCCTTCTCGAGTCATAGTCATGTGGAAAAGCAAGCTAAGGGACTAAGCGAGGAAGGCCGAGCACCAATCCTTCCTCTTTCTCCTTGTTCGATCCCGACGGTTCTTCTCAAGGAGCTGGAATCTTCGCTGAGAGACGCGGAATCGAAGAGGACTGCTCGATAGTTCGTAGGCGCATTCGGATCATTTCGTGGTACTGTGTTGTTCCCGTCAGTGACTTTGATCAGGCGAGCGATTTAGAAGCCTCGTATCATTTCGTGGTACTGTGTTGTTCCCGTCAGTGACTTTGATCAGGTGAGCGATTTAGAAGCCTCGTCGATGATGTGCTTAGCGTTTGGTTCGCGTCGTACGGAGCGGAAGGGTTGAGTGCTTGTAGTCGTTGCGGCTGAAGGCATGGCGGCGGCGGCAGATCAGGGGAGGACAGGCAACGCCGAGAGGGTCATCGAGCAGGTAAGGGTTTAGGATAATTTGCGTGGAGCACTGTTCTTTCACTTTGTTCGGTCGCAAAAATTGAATTTGGGGTGAGATGTTACGCTGATTAGTGTATTATTCACTGTAGTTTTTGTTGCCAACGCTGCATTTGCTTCACTGTAAATCAGTAGCATAAGATTGTGGTTGTCACTTGGACTTCACTGTTTTGTTTCAGGTTCGAAAGATTAGTAAGCTTTGTAAGAACTTATTGAGTGCATTGCCCTTTACTAGAATCTATGTTAAAACCAATGCTCAGATTTTAGTGCTTAATTCAATAACCAAAGTCCTAGCGCCTCAGGCCTTCTTGTGAATGTTTGCTTCATTTTGTCTCAGCTAAAATAGGTACTGCTTAACATAGTTCAGTTTAACAAACTAAACCAACATTGTTTCAAGCATTAAACTGAAATCATTCAGTATTGTGTACCAGGAAGTTCTTCAAAAACAGTAAATGAGGGTTCTTGTTTATGCTCATTGTATGATGACATGTTATGAAGTAAAAAAAATTGAGTTAAGCAGAGATGACCTGCAAACTTCATCAGGACACTGCCATGAGCAAGACAAGGCGTGAGTTTGAAATAGAAGGAGCAAATAAATATATAAAATAGGGGTTTTGCAAGCCAGTGGCGAGATTTGTTAAGGTAATTATGATGTAATCATGATACGAAACATCCACAACAACCAAAATCTTATGTGCTTGTTTGCAATATTTTTTGCATAGAAGTTTTTTTAAAAGTTGAAGGTGAATCATAGTAGTAATATCCAAGGCTCTTAGGACATTATGAACTTTGCTGGTTTATTAATTGCACAACATGGTCTAGAGAAGAATAAAATGAATGCTTACTAGAATGGAATACAAATTCAAAGGCCCAAATGATTATTTTAAAGTTTGAACCAAAAGGAACTAGCTGCCTGTTACTGTAGCATTTGTCCCTTCTAATTAGAGTCTTTTGAAGTTATTCTTGTTGGAAAAATAACTAAAAAGTTTGCGAAAGCTTTTGCCTATGATTAGCAATGTCTGTCCACGGTAATTTGTTGTCATTCTACTCTTCTGATCAAAGGAAATACTAATCAATCAAACAAATTAGTTCATTGATCAAGAGACATCAACCTTCATTGCTAAGTAGCTATCGATCTGATATTCTCATTTTGGATGATTGACTGATTGATGATTTATCAATAATCAATTACTGTCATTTGGTTAATTCGATGACTGAATTGGATGTCTTGGAGGCTCAATTGATTTGGCTGGATCTTGAAACTAAATTGATATCAATTTGGGGGATTTAGTTGTTGATTCGGGGGATAAATTATCACTGACACAACAGCTCTGAAAGACTATCAAAATTGAATAGCAAATGCATGCTAAACTCACACTGTATCAGTTAGTAAAGTGCTCCATTCTGTTTATTCTGGCACCTGATGAATTTGTCATTTACTGACACATTTCCCTTGGAATGTTCCATATTATCCATTGTGGACTATTACAATTTACAACCAATTTTAATAGTTTTGTTTGGATTTTTGTGCACCATGGCTCTCCAATTTCAAGATGATCAAAGCGTTTATCATTTATGGACACTTCCAATTTCCAACTAATTTTAATGGTTTTGTCTGGTTTTTTGTGCATCAAGGCCTCTCCAATTTCTGGATGATCAAATTGTTTTACTGTTGAAAGGATAGAAGATGAATGACACAGTTCTTACAGGATATAATATATTATTATATAAAATTAGCCCCATGAAATATATATGTATATATGCACTTGGTGCATAGCATCCAAATATTTCTTGCTGATATATCTTTTGAAAACGTCTAAACTACTTTTGTTCCTCTTTTCAACTTTAAATGGTCTTTAGATCTGGCTGACTTCCTATTCAGGCATAGGAAGCTATCGGCCTCTACCATACTATTTGCCTATTCTGATTGAACTTTAACTGGCTGACCAGCTAAGGAAGTTGGCCACGGGCCCATTCTACACAACATTAGAATCCTAGATTTCTCTTCCAGCTGACTTGAGTTCTGCTAACTCATAGACATGCCCATCATTTCAGCATTATTTATCACCACTCTTTTGATCAGGTAATGTACATTTACGCATCATGGTGTAATATTGGGAATATTTTTCAAGCTAATGAATTTGTGATGGCTGAATTGTGTGTGCCTACATTTTTCTTATAATCTTTCATAGAAATATATGAGCTTCTTCCTGAGCTATGCCTTTATATGGCTATGGTTTGAGAGTAAATGGACTTGTCTTGCACTAAAAAAATTAGGATTTTCCTCCATTTCTGACAGGCTATAACTGCATTGAAGAAGGGAGCATACTTGCTAAAGTATGGACGCAGAGGAAAGCCAAAATTTTGCCCATTCCGATTGTCCAATGTAAGCTCTATACCCACCTATGCACAACCAATCAGTTTTTGACATTTCCAATATGCTAACATATTGTCTAGTTGCACATTAAGATATCCTTCCTCTCTTTCTGTGCTTCTTGGACAAAAATACTTGTCAAACAGTTGTAGTTTAGCAGTAAAGAATACAAATGATTTATCACTACCCAATTAATTTTGTTTAAAGTTTGATATAACTTTTTGTCTATCCAGAGTTAGGATAAACAATCAAGGTTTCATGCTGTATAATAATTATTACTATTATCTTCTTTTGTGCAAGCAATTAGACTTGAAATGTCATATTTCATTCTTGTTTGGTTGTAGTCCAGGATTGAAAGCGTGAGGATGAAATCTGATTCACGGACAATTAAATTGGAGAATGGATCATACGGACTGGTGAATATAGCAACAGACAGAAAATTTAAGCCTTCAGAAATTATGCCTACAAATAGAAAACAAGAAATATGACATACAAAAATGTGAGTATGGAAAATGAGTAAGTTGTCACGATCACAACTAATCATCCAAAAAAATATTGTGAATAAATTGACATGATTTACTCACATGCTTAGTACTAAAAGAAAATTGAGGATTATAGTTTTGAAAAAGAGTGGTGGAAATTACAAAAGTATCAACATTGTGAAAAATTGATGGAATCATGTGCTCGACTGGGAAAATATTTCAGTTTGTAAGAAATAAACAGATGAAGATAAGGATGCTGTACAAACTAATTAACCAACAAATGAAAGTTTTTTGAAGATTAACAATCCACAACTGACAGTCATTCTACTTTTCAGATGGAATGACCTGCAACTAACTAGATTACCAACATCAGACATGTATATTCAGTATCATTTAGCTGGATAGTTGTTTACTTCACTTCTCTCTACCCTCATTAATGTGTTGAAGTGGGGCAAACCCCAATTCATCCCAAAATTATTACTCACTTTGGGAGAGATGCCTCTACTAGAAGCACAACCATAATACACACTTGGTCCTGTGGGATTGTGAGGTGGAACACCCTCTATTTTGGTGGGCATGGACCATGCTCAATTTCGCCTTTTACATCCCATCACGAGAGTTGAGGCTATAGGAATAAGTAGACCTAGGATTTGCCCACATGCGACCATCTTGCTCAGTAATTCTTCGAGGTTCTAAGCACATCAAGGTTGCTCTCATGTAGCCATCAAGCTTAGATATAACAACTGAGGCTTTAATAGCATGTGGAAGTAGGGATGTAACAATCCATGAAACACTTTGGAGGAGACACCTCTTACTATAACTAGGATGTACACACTTAAGCCTTACGACACTATTATTGGGATCACAAGTGTCTCTGATACTATTGGATGAGGTTAGAGATTGCTTTAACACCACTTGCTAGATTTTGATACCTCAAAGCACAAACTTGTAGATCCAAATCCTGTACTGCTAGAATGTGAAATAAACTCTGCCATAAGTCTACATGATAAAACCATCATAGCACAAACTTGTAGATCCAAATTCTGTACTGCTAGTGCTTACTGCACAGAATCTTCCATGTGGGATTTGCATTTTATATGCTTATATTGTGGAGAGATCCATGTCCCTGGGTCCTAGAAGTATCTTCATTGGAACTCAAGGGCTCACAAGACTGCCTAAAACCCTTCATCTTAAATTGTGAGAGAAAGTAAACCCTTGAGTTTATGTTTGTGAGCTTTTTGTGATAACTTTATTTCACAACCAAGTAGTTTTGGTCTCTCTCTTCCCCTCATTCTTTCATGGCTGATATTTTTCCCTCAGTTGGGAGGACACCCTGATGGAAGACTCATACCTTTCTCCCTCACAAAATAATCATATTAATAGCATTTTCAATCATATTTAACATGTATTATTCAATACTATTAAGTTGTCAACTATACTTATCGGGTATTATTCATTATGATTCTCTGCGCAAATCTGTAATTTGTAGGATGAGTCCCTGCTAATATGGTTCTCAGGTAAAGAGGAGAAACACCTCAAACTAAGCCATGTGACGAGAATCATTCCTGGACAACGCACTGTAAGTTTCTTTCTCTGATATGAATAGCATTGAGCAATAGAAAGCTCCATTTAACACCTATAGGCTTTTGCCTCTTTGGAGAGAAAATAGGAAAAATCAAGTGACACCCAGTAAATATAGTAATACTAAAATATAAACTTACTGTAAGTCCGTTGGCATATATATTTAGGATTTTTTTATGTACAACCCTCAGTCAAATACTGAGAAACGGCGCCATAAGATTTTCTCTTGCTGCTTGTTAAAGTCTAAAAACTCTTTTTAAGATTTTAATTACAACTCTTAGTTTCAATTTTTCCAAGGGAGTTCTGATCATTATTAGACAATTGCCATGCAAACAGTTGAGAACTAACAAGCTTATACTTTGCAGTCCTAGGCCTCTGTCAATTCCTAAAATTGAGATAAAATGAACTAAAAGAGTAAGTGAATATATGCAGTGATATCATGTTAGCTTGATTCCTAAGAAGAAAACGCCCATCTTGCATCGTGGCTTTTTCAATCAATGGGAATGAAACATGTTTAGGCATGCACATTTCAATAATATTCTATGCTAATAGTCTAATTTTCTCATTTATGGTTTCAAGATAACCTTAGGTATCCCCTCTACCTATATACAAGTATTATTACTGACTAGAATATTATAAGTATTCCCCTTACACATTACATATTTACACATGGGCCCATGGCACCTAGTGAGCTTATAGCACTTCCTCAAGTTATTATACATTGTAGAGACCAGCTTGTTACAAATCTATTTAACATCAGCTCTTGACCCTATTAATCATTCAGTCATCTTCTAGCTAATCATTTGAAGTAACAAAGATCTAATAATTTCATTAAATTGCAGCTTCACTCTGATGAAGTGACAATCAATCTCTGCATGCTCTTTGTTTTCTTATAAAACACAAAATTTGAGACTACATGAATGAGAAACTTTATGCATCCCACAATACTTCCCAGAAGGAAAAGAAAATTTTTTTCAAGTGCCATCAAACTGTAAAACATTTATATTGTCCACGGTCCACCGTAACCACTAACCTTGTAGAATATGAAAGTGACTCTTAACATATTTCTAAAAATTGGCTGAGAAGATAAAGAAGAAACAAATGATTTAGGTGACAACAAGACATAGAATACAAAACAAAAAAGAAGATGTGAGAATCGTGTCATAAATAGGTCATGTCATTTGGATTAAAAAAGAATATAAAAGAAAAAAAATATTCTTATAAAGTGTAAGATTGACTAATTTTATAAGGTTCACTTTAAAAGTTAAATTATATGACATGAAAGTTATTGATATTTATAAAATAAACTATTTTTATAACAAGTCACTTCATACCAACCCATTTATATATTTTGGTAATGTCGTATCTGTTAGGACCGAAGGAATTTTAGATATTTCCAAAATGATATAATATTGTCCACTTGAAGTCTAATCCCTCATGGTTTTGTTGTTGAGCTTTATCCAAAAGGCCTTATATCAATAAAAATATCTTTCGCTTATAAGCCCATAATCTTTCCCATGTGTTTTCAATGTGGGACTTTGTTTGCAACCTTACAACCCCAACAATCCCTCTATCTAGCGAAGGACCACAGGCCCCCAAGTGGAAAACCTATCTGTTTGATGTCCGATCCTTGACCCACTAAGTATTCTTGCCTCTCGGTCCAACTGACCTACTAGGTTTTCCTGCCCCTCTGTCTACCGACCTACTAGGACTTCTTTGCCCCTCAGTCCAACTGACTTACTATGACTTCTTTGCCTAGCCATAACTAGGACTTCTCTGTCTGGAGTATGATCCTCTTGATCCAGACAACGCCCTCTTCCTTTGTTCTATTAGACCATAGCTCTTGTGCACATCGACGGTTAAACCTTCTAGCAGTCCAGACTCTGATACCAATTGTTAGGACCGAAAGTATTTTAGATATCTCCATAATAGTATAATATTATTGTGTACGGTCTAAGCCCTTATGATTTTATTTTTGGGCTTTATCAAAAAGGTCTCGTACTAATGGAAATATCTTTCTCTTATAAGCATCTTCCCCTTGTTTTCAAGTTGGACTTTATTTGCAACCTTGCAACCCCAACAATATAACTTTTGACCATGACACATTATGTGCATTCCTTGGATAATGGTAATAAATGGCTATTCCTTTCACCAACTAAGAATTACTGTAGGTCTTTGGAGGATCAACCCATACCAAATATTGAGAACGAACAACAAAATAATTAGAAAAGCAAGACTAGCACCAAAATTCCATGGCCGCCACAACTGTTTTGAATAGTTTAGTGACATCAATAGTTGAAATGCTACATTTTTATAAAACCATTTGGATCATGTAATTACACCTGAATTCTTGACTTGCAGGCAATTTTTCAAAGGTATCCACAGCCTGAGAAGGAATGCCAATCATTTTCTCTTATATATAGTGACAGATCACTGGATCTTGTAAGTCAGTCAAGTCTTCTGATCATTTTCTCTTATATCATGGTTTATATATATTTTCTTCTACTCGCGTTTTCTTGTTTGGTTGCATGTTGTTTCATTCAAATAGTAGTCATTTTTTCTATACAAGATATGCAAGGATAAAGATGAGGCTGATGCCTGGTTTGCTGGTTTAAAAGCATTGATGTCACATAGTCATCAGCAAAGAAGGAGAACAGAATCTAGAAGTGATGGAATATCATCTGGTGCAACCAGTCCAAGGACATACACTCGAAGAAACTCTCCTTTGAACTCCCCTTTTGGTAGTAGTGATAGCATGGCTAAGGTGCTCTGCCAGTCCAAGGACATTCTTTTTTAATGTTTCTATCACGCAGGAAAATTCTAACTCATGCTTTATTCAGGATGGAAGTGACACTCTCCGATTCCGGAGTCCATATGAAAGCCCAACAAAGAATGGACTAGACAAATCATTATCTGATGTCATTGCTTATGCAGTACCCCCAAAGAATTTCTTGTCTTCTGATTCTGCTTCTGGGTCAGTCCACTCTTTATCTTCTGGGTATTCAGGTAGTATAAATGTGCATACGAGGGGCAGTTCCACAGATGCATTCAGGGTTAGTCTCTCAAGTGCGGTCAGCTCATCCAGTCAAGGCTCTGGTCATGATGATGGAGATGCTTTAGGGGATCTATTTATTTGGGGTGAAGGAACTGGAGAAGCAATTTTAGGTGGTGAAAGTCTTAGATCTGATAACTATTCAAGTATGAAAGTGGATTCTCTTGTGCCAAAAGCTTTGGAATCTGCTGTAATATTAGATGTTCAGAATGTTTCTTGTGGTGGGAGGCATGCGGCCCTTGTAACCAAGCAAGGAGAGATATACTCTTGGGGGAAGGAGTCTGGAGGTAGGCTTGGGCATGGAGTAGACGCTGACGTATCCCAACCGAAACTAATTGATGCTCTTGCAACCACAAATATTGAGCTCGTTGCTTGTGGGGAACATCATACTTGTGCTGTTACACTTTCTGGTGATCTTTACACATGGGGGGATGGTAAATCTGCACTTGGGCTACTTGGTCATGGAAATGAGATGACCCACTGGATACCAAAGAGGGTCAGTGGACCATTGGAGGGAATCCATGTTTCATCAGTTTCTTGTGGACCTTGGCATACAGCTGTTGTAACCTCAGCTGGGCAATTGTTTACTTTTGGAGATGGAACTTTTGGTGTATTAGGTCATGGAGATTGCAAAAGTGTATCAATACCTAGGGAAGTAGAATCTCTGAGGGGATTACGAACAGTTCGAGCTGCTTGTGGTGTTTGGCATACAGCTGCAGTAGTGGAAGTAATGTGTGGAAATTCAAATTCTAGCCACTGTTCTTCAGCAAAGCTGTTTACATGGGGTGATGGTGACAAAGGGCGTCTTGGACATGGTGATAAAGAGAATAGACTAGTGCCTACCTGTGTTGCAGCTCTGGTTGAGCCAAGCTTCTGTCAAATTGCTTGTGGGCACAGCCTAACTGTGGCACTTACAACCTCAGGCCATGTTTACACCATGGGCAGTGCAGTTTGTGGTCAACTTGGAAATCCAGAAGCTGATGGAAAGTTCCCTGTGCGTGTTGAAGGGAAGCTCCTTAAAAATTTTGTTGAGGAGATCTCTTGCGGTGCTTATCATGTTGCTGTCTTAACTTCAAGAACTGAAGTGTACTCATGGGGTAAAGGAGCTAATGGTCGATTAGGACATGGCGACACTGATGACCGAAATTCCCCAACACTGGTTGAAGCTTTAAAAGATAAACGAGTCAGAAGTGTAGTTTGTGGCACTAATTTTACTGCAGCAATTTGTATTCACAAATGGGTATCTGGAGTCGATCAGTCTATTTGCTCAGCCTGTCGCCTTCCATTCAATTTCAAGAGGAAACAGCATAATTGTTACAATTGTGCACTTGTTTTTTGTCATTCTTGTAGCAGTAACAAATCCCTTAGGGCTTCTATGGCACCAAATCCACATAAAGCATATCGTGTCTGTGACAACTGCTTTATCAAGTTAAACAAGCCCTTGGAATCTGATTCATCGTCTCATTCTGCTGCTAACACAAGAGGAAACATCATTCAGGGATTGACTGAAACGGTTGAGGATGATAAGTTGGATTCAAGATCAAACACTCAATTTCCTCTGTTTTCTTCATTGGAGTCCTTTAAACAAATAGATAATAGATCTAAAAAGATCAAGAAGTTTGAATTTATTAGCAGTCGTGTATCACCAATTCCAAATGGAACTCTGCGTTGGGGTGCCCTTAATATTTCAAAAACTTTCAATCCAACATCAGGAACCTCAAAAAAGTTTTTCTCAGCTTCTGTCCCTGGGTCAAGAATTGTTTCCAGAGCAACGTCACCTGTATCGAGAAGGCTCAGCCCTCCTCGTTCTACCACACCAACACCTACACTTGATGGACTTACTTCTCCCAGAATCATTTCTGATAGTTCAAAAAATGGAACTGACAGCCTCAGCCAAGAGCTTACCAGGTTAAGAGCTCAGGTAAATTTTCAATGTAGATCTTCTCTGGAGATATATTCTTGTTGCTTTGAGAGATATCCAGTATCACATGTGTGAAAAAGAAAGTACATGTTTATTTTAATTAATCTCGTGTTAAGAATTAGCTGTTTTCCACTCATTGACTTTGGAAATTTTTAAAGGTCAATCTCAATAGCCAAATTCAGCCTTTCTACTCATTCTTGATTTGAATATGGTTCTTATGTCCATAGAATTTCTGGTAAGTGCATTGTGCATGTCATTCGTCTCATGGGGCCTCTTGTAACATTCCAGACAATCATCTTTCTGTCTGTTATCCTAATTTCATGTGTTTTACTACATTTAAATTAAAATTCTATCCTTCCAAGTGCACGCTACTTGCTTGATTCTTGGCTCCAAATATTAAATGTCAGAGTTTGTTTTTTTAAGCATGCAAGTTATGCAAAACTTCTGCAACAACCGACTACAAGAGTCTGAACTTCATTTGCTACGTGTCCACTCACCTTAGTTAGAGCATCCGCAACGCTAATTCGTTATAACATCCATCACCTCATCAAAAAGCATGAGCCCACTGTCACATACTTATAACAACATATCTCTTTCACTCACATTCCTTTTAACATTAACACTCATTATTTATGGGCCCCACCGTCTACTCATTCATCTCTTTTACTATTTTTAAATAATATTAAAAATTTTATAATTTAAAAAAAACAATGAAAATAAAAAAAATTGAGAGAGAGAGTGTTCAAAGGTGTTCAAACCTTTGAACACTCTCTCTCCTCTCTCTTGTGAGTGGGCATTATAATGCCCACTCACAATGGAGAGGGGGTGTTAAATGGACATTATAATGTCCATTTAATACCCCATTGAGGATGCTCTTATAGATGTTGCAGTGGTTGTTTAGAAGGAATATTGCTAAAGTTGCTAATATTATTGACTGATAATTTTTGTGCTATGATCGTATATTGAAGCTGTTTATTTCTGTCTATCTGCATGATTAGTTGTCTGGCACATATATCACTTGCAAGTCAAGTCAGTTCAGAAGTAGTTATGGTAATCATGATAAGTTAACCTGAGATCATGATGCTCTCATTAGCTTGATTATAGTCAAGCCGCCACATTTTATGTGAACCAAGAATTGCCTGTTGACCATTGTAAGTAAATTGTTGGATTACTTATATTGTGCTTTTATTAGATATACTGATGTAACTTTCTCAAATGCTGGGCAATGGATGATTTCCATTTGTTTATTGTGGTAGTAAATGCAACATTGCATCTTTGTAACAAATGAATAGGTAGCAAACCTTACTCAGAAGGCCCAGCTTCAAGAAGTTGAGTTGGAAAGAACAACTAACCAATTGAAGGAGGCTATTTCAATTGCTGGTGAAGAAACCGCAAAATGTAAAGCGGCTAAAGAAGTAATCAAGTCACTTGCTGCTCAGGTAGATATGCACTTTCATTTTGTTAAATGATCACTCTGTCAAAAAGTATTATGCATGCATAAATGGGAATTCAAATCACAAGTGTCAGATTTCATGAGAGCCCATATCTTTGAGTATTTGGGATTTTAATCGCTGGTTAGGCAGTAGAAACAAGAGCAAAACATTTGAAAAAAAAAGTATTCCTGATATTTCTTCCTTGTTTTAATAGTTGAAGGACATGACTGGAAGACTTCCATCAGAAGCAGCTGCAACTTATAAACTCCCTCAATTGGCATCCTTCAATTCTAGTCCCACCTCGAGTGGTATCTCCATTGCAACTGTCGATCGATTAAGCAGCTCATTAAGTTCTCATGAAGCAGATGTAAATGGTTCTAGTGGTGTGCTAATCCCCAACGGACCAAGCCGGAATAATGTGGGTAACCCCGTAGCAAGAAATGCAAGCAAAGCAGTTGATCCGGATCCCAATCATGAGACGCACGAGAGACCTGAAACAGGTTGGCTTCAGGTTTGTCCAACTTATCTTTCTTTTAATGTATGTTGACCAAACAAGAATAACCAAATAGGCCCTTGCACATATTTTTTTTTTCTTTCAATATGGTAATATAAAATTATAACAACAAAATTGTAAGTATAGGATTAGGCATACACGAACACTATTCAAAGTGTAGAAGAGGTTTTCAAGTAAACTTTCATCTTTTATTTTCCCCTCGCATTACACATTGTGTAGTTATGATGTGTGTTTACGATGTTTGATGGTATGTGATTGCCTACAACAAATGTGGTAAGCAACTGTTATTCAATTTTCCTATGAACTTATGTTTATGCTTGTTGAACTATCATTTACGGCATCTTATACACCATGCGTTTCGTTGTTATGCAGTCCACGGTTCAGCGAGAAGCAAGCGGAACAATGGTGGGCCGAAAATCGAGTGAGAGTATATGAGCAGTACGATGTGCGGATGATTGACAAGTCCACAAATACAGCAACTGATGAAAATTCTCATTGAAGTTAACTTCAATAACATTTGCTTCTTTGGAGCCAAGCTAGGAGGGGACTAAGAACTTCTAACTTAATCAATTAATGCTTGTAAATGTCTGTAATTTTTTTACACCCTCAGAAAAGATTGGAGGGCCTATTTATAAAGAAATGGTTGTTAGTCACTATTTTTTTTAAAGAAAAAAGAAAACAAAAATCCCTTCAATTTTCTCATGTAAAAGGTCAAGTGTTTTGATCTTGGAGAATGTAAATCCTTTATTAGTTTTGCTCGGGCTGTGTTAAAATAAAATTAGCAATGACTTTTTGAAATTATGGAGTTAAATACTAACTTTATAGACATTAGATTCCTAGTGGTCAGACTCTTCTTCGGAGTCCCACGTTAAGGAGAACTAGGGATGCAAATGAATTGAGCACATTAGTGAGTTTTTCAAGTTGATATTATTAAGGTGAGATATTAATTTTGTATAATTTTTTTTTATTGTTATTTTAAACAAATTTAGTTAATTCAGTGGTAACTGAAATAATTAATTCGGTTAATTCAATTTTAGTAAAATTTTGATTTGATTCGATTAGTCAATACTAAATCGGTTTTCGATTAATTCGGTTAATTTATGGACCAAATTAACCGAATGCTCACCCATAGATATCAATTATATTTGATTTGTATTTAAAATTATTAAATTTGAGCTCAACTAGAATATGTTTCATATGGTTTTTTAGAGTCGAATTCGAATTTATAATATTTTATTCAATTATTTATAAGTCGTTCATGAGTTGAATTTGAATCGAATTTTAATTATTTTTATATAGTTAAATTCGAATTGAACTTTGGTTATTTTCATATAATTTATGCTCAAATTAAGATTCGAATAATTCGAATTGAATTCACTCGAATTTGAGTCATTTTTACTCTATAGTTCTATTCTATTCGAATTTTTAAAATTTGAGTTAAAATTATTTATATTTTTAAATTTCAAATTTAATATTAATATTGTGGATCGATTTTTTTTAATAATGTTTTTGAGCATTAAATATTAATTATAATGTATTTTTTATTATGTTTCGATATGTGATATTAGAAAATATTTTTAGTGTTTTTAATGTTTGTTAGAACTTACTGATATAATATAGGGAATTTATATATTATTATTTTTAAAATAATGTTAATGATTCTAAATAATTATATGAATTTTAAATAGCATTTAATAAAATTTTAATTTTGTTTTTAAACATCTTTTTAAAATAATAATAATAACAAAATAATAATAAATGGAATGAGTAGAATATTAAATTTTTTATATTAATTAAATAAAACTAATCGAATTGTTAAAAACAACAAATTTGAATGTGTGTAAGTCGAATTTAAATTAAATCTGTTAGATATAAGTAATAATTAAATTTTTATTTCAATATGTATTGAACTTAATCTCTAATTATATTATTTTTACATTTAAATAAATTTTATTATATTTGAGAAAAAGATTTATCAGAGTAGATTTATTTTTAGCAGCGAATTAATTTTTAAATAGAATAAAACGATTTAATCGGATTTTTAAAAAATTATAGATTTGTTTAAAAGGAATCTCTTTCTCCACTCTCTGTTTCCGGTGTTTTCTATCCCGCCGCCGCCCCGCCGCCTCCTCCTTCCTCGTCCACGCGCCGGCGGGCGTCTCCACCCGACGCCGCTTCTCTTTCTCTTTCTCCCTTCTCCTTTTCTTCCTCTCTCTCTTCCTCTCTTCCAGCATTAGATCTCTTCTGCAGCCCTAACTCCCATTCTTCTTCTCTTCTCAGCAGCAAGCAGCTTTCTTACCCCTTCCCCTTCTTCTTCCAGCTGCAAGAATCCCTTCTCCATCTTCCTCCTTCCTGTTTTCCAGAAACGGGGCCAGCATCAGATCATCTCCTTCACGGGTGCTGATTTCTTACCAACAACCATAGCAGCTTCCTCTTCTTCCGGCCAATAGCAACAGTTCTTGTTTTTATTTTACTCCAGCAACAGGTCATCAACAGGCGTGAGGAAAGTATCATTGGGTGCATCAACCCTCAGGCGAGACACGACACATTGTATTTTTATAGAAAAGGATCTTTGATGAATGTTTTTTTTATGATTATTTTAGCAATTGAAATGATATTCTCTAACGGAAAGTAAGATCAAATTGAAACAGCTTAAAAAGTTTAGGTATCAATTAGAAGCAGTAAGTGAGTTTTTTGGTTAGATTTATTTTTTGTATTTACTAGAACTTTTTTCCTCCCCGTGTAGGGCTTTGAGAACCTTTCTTCTTCCTTTGTCTACTAACATGAAGCTGGTAACATTGATCTCTCTCTCCCCCTCCCTCTCTCTCTACTGTTAGTTGTTGCTTAACCATTGGATTTTCTTGTAGACATGTTTAAGCAAAGGCAGTGGCTTCTACTATCCCCCCATGCACATCCTTCAGCTTGCCGGCTTTCGCTTCCTCCTCGAGTGCCCCATCGACCTTTCCGCCCTCATCGTATTTTCCCCGATCGCCGCCTCTGACTCCTCCCCTGCTTTTGGTCTTTTGCAAGGCCTCCCATGGTATAAAACCGTGCCTAGCCTCCACCTTTGGGATCCATCTCTGATTGATGTTGTCTTAATCTCTTCGCCCTTTGGCATGCTCGGTCTGCCCTTCCTCACCTGCAATGCCAAATTCAATGCTAAGGTTTGATTTTTTTTTTTTTATAGATGAGGTAAAAAAGGTGAATTTTTGTGTCATTTGGTTGGGTGATGTTCATTTGGCGTTATAGATTTTTGTGACTGAGGTGGCTGCAAGGATTGGGCAGCTTCTGATGGAAGATCTTGTTTCAATGCACGCTGAATTCGTGCAATGTTATGGTGCAGACGTTAGGCCCCATTTTCCAGAATGGATGAAATGGGAGGAGCTCGGAAAGCTTTCACCATTGCTGAAACAAGTCATTCTAGGTGAAGGAGGAGAGGAACTAGGAGGTTGGATGCCCTTGTACAGGTTCGAATTCTCTTATTTCTTTAGTTTTCGATTGGTGTTTAGATGATTTTAAAACTTGTAAATGTTAAAGGTCACAATCAGGAAACCACCTTTACATACTTAAAATACACTTTGTTGGCTTAATGTTGTTTTCTTCTGTAAAAAGATGTTTCACTTCTTTGCCATATTAATTTTCTTTCTTACATTATTTCAGTAGAAATTGTCTCACATTTTGTTATTGCAAGTGTATAGCTTTAATAAAAGTCAACCATATTATTATATGGCTCATTCATAAATTGTGTTTAGCTAATGGTGTATTAAATTTATGGTATGTTATCCTGTGGAGATAACTAAAAGAAAATCCCTTAGGAAATTGTAATGTGGTACTAATATTTCACACGTAACCTATTTTTTGCTTGGCAATGGCCATTGGAGTCATTTGATGAAAATCCTCTGTATATTTATTTGGGCGAAAGCTATCTTGCTGATGTTTAGTTTAATACAATTGAGGAAAGGATTGCTATCTAGTTTTTTCAAAGTTATGCTCATTTAAATTGGAGATAAAAATATTGTTAACAAAGTAAAGATGGAAGTGAAGTTCATATATTTACAGTCTTTAAATTTGCTAACCGTTAAGCTATTTTGAACATAGCTACTTTAGTGTAGAGTCATTCGTAATGGATAATAAAAATATTCCTTTTGTTCTGAAAAGTTATATTCAACTGTGGCTGTCTTATTCTTCATACTTAATGTGACATCTTTTTCTTGGTTATGGTCTTCACATATTAGTGCAGCAGATATCAAGGAATGCATGCAGAAAATTCAACCTCTCAAGTATGGTGAAGAAACTTTCTTCAATGGATCCATAATGTTGAAAGCATACAGCTCAGGTTTAGACATTGGAAGCTGCAATTGGACAATACATGATCCAAGATGGAGTATTTCTTATCTATCAAGCTCCTTATTCATGTCAGCCTGTTGGAAGGGTTTTGATTACATGTCTCTGCTTGGGAATGATTTAGTGCTGTTCTCAGATCTTTCATTGCTAAGTAGCATTGACATTACTAGTACTGAATCACAAGGAATTAGAGACATAAACATGACAGGAGATAGTGATTTTTCTCCCTTTAATGCTTCAACTTGCAGGTAGGTTTTCTTCAGCTATTTTTAACTTATTTTTGAGCCCTGGTCCTTTTTTGTGCAGTATCCATGTTTATGCTTTTCAGTAGTTCTTCAGCCTGCTAATATATGTTATAGTGCTGATACCAAGGATAAAGGACACCGCCTTTTACTTGAAACTGATGAGAGCTCTGATGAAACTGAGAAGACCAAGTTTATATGCTCTTGCATCATAGATTCTCTGCAAGGAGGAGGTTCAGTTTTGATACCGATGGGGCGTATTGAGACAGTAGTCTTACTCCTGGAGCAGATATATGAGTCTCTAGAGTCCTTCAATATAAAGGTACGTATTATCTATGGACAGTCTTTATCTCTCTGGTTGGAGAAATGTTTTGATGTTCCAGCCTTGAGGCATTTCTTGTTCACTTAAGTTGGATTTGATTGGACTAATATATATTTTCTGTTTGCTTTTCGACCATTAACTTGCGTCACATCTGGACTGATTACTGAATAAATATCATTAGGAATACTTGCATCTTATAATAGTCTACAGTTTAAAACATATTTAGTGGACCCAAGTATCAGTTTGAGCAGGATCCATTACTTCAACCAAAACATGATGCTGGTTTGTTTTGATTTCAGTTTATTTTGATCTATTTTTTGACAAATTCTAAATGGTATAAACCTATATTTGTTCGGCCAGTGTTGGCTCATTAAATAAAAGGAGAAAAAACAATTCCTAGTGGAAAAGAGATGGCATCAGGACCAGTTGCATGGGTTGGCAATGGCAAGATGCGAAAGGTGTGTTACATCATTCATTTGGAGGTGGATATGTATATTTTTTTAAAAAAGAAAGAAACACTTTTCTGCCTTAGTCTGCTAATATTTCAAGATAGATTTAAAAGGAATACAAGCCTAATGTGCTCAGCCTCTCACAACCTGTTGATTGTTATCCACATGAAGGAATAAGGATATGAAACACACACCTTTCCCTTTTTCTATGCCACACCAATGACTCCTTATTCCTCAAGTTCATCCCCCAACCATGCAAGTTGAATAAGCCTCACATTGTAAATCTGATATTCTACGGGGAAGAGAATCTATATCAACTAATCCCATGTTCAACATGAGTTGGATGATTGATGAAGGCTAGAACATGCTAACTGGAAATCAGAAGAGGAAAAACCAATGGCACAAGAAAGAAGAAATTACCTACAATGAGTGATTGGAAAGAGTTGGCAGCAGCAGGAGTTGCAGGAAATCTAGGGTTTGTGAAGAATTTGGTGCTGCCGTATTGGGTCAGTGAGGCAATAAGGTATGCAAAGGAGTCAGGTGCTTTTTGGAGAATGGGATTTGCTTGTTTCCATCTATGAGAATTGGAAAAATATTCTGGTTAAGAGGGGATCATTTAATTCCTTTCTGGATTAAACAAAATGAGGAATCAATTCGACCTGACTTGTATGATTCCATTCTCGGGCTGATTCTTGCATACTAAATGTACAACCTTTTAAATGGAATTAGTTAGGCTTATGAAAATGTTCAACATCCTATTTTACAGCACATTAACTTCTTTATCGATAATATACTTCTAGAAAAAATAGTTGCATTATATCCATTTGATTAATGGTATGACTCTGGCTTGAAAATAAGTTGCATCATTTATCTATTATAGGTTCCAATTTTCATGATTTCTTCTACAGCGGAAGAAATGTTGGCATATCTGAATATAGTGCCAGAATGCCTTTCTGAGCATCGCCAACAGAAGGTTGTAAATTCGGTTTGTTTGATTTGATTAACATCATTCAATCCCTGCATTTATGGTTATGTTTCTTTTTATCATTTTGCAGTTATTCTCAGGGGAGGCATTGTTTCACCACATCGAATTTAAGAAAGCTAAGAGGCTGCTTGTTTTCCCCTCGCTTTACACTTCTGACTTCCTGTGAGCCCTCTTGCACACTGTAGCAACCATATGCCTGTTACTAATTTCGCATTATGTGATACTTGCATTCTAGAGTTATATGCAATATAGTCTCAACTCTCAACATATGAACTCCAAAATCTTTAACACCGCATAGGAATGATGATCACATATAAATATTAGTCAGTTTTGGTGAAATAATATCCAGCCATGAGGACCTGACAGTTGATCCTTGTTATTTTTTTGATATGAATCTATTTGGGATTTTGCCCCTGTAGTTTGAACTTGGATGTTCTCGCAGCCCAATTGTTAAATGAGAGTGGTCCTTTTTTGAACCTAAATTTCCAACCCAAGGTTGTTCCTTGCTCTTTCCATGCAAGCCTTGCACTTTTCTATTGATCGGTAGACATCATCCGGATACGTGTAATCCTAATACAAACCACCATTTACAATCAGTGTTAAGTAGAACCGAAGTTGTGAGTTTCGACATTGGTCACTTGCTTCTCCTCTACATAATAGACATCAACAAATAACGAGAGATCTCCTGCCTTTTGGATGATATCTTGCACGATCAGGGTGATGTCAGTAGACAGAGAATCTCACAATATCGCTCCAAACTATGGTCAGGAGCACCTGTAGGGTTAAAAAACAACTGTCGTCAGATATCATGAAATGGGGGAAAACCAATGTCTCATGGAATTTTCTTTATTGAATTTTGAATATCATGAAAAATTAACATTCCCTGCTGTTAATATTGCATACCGGATCTGTGTTCAAGTTCTGTAGATGCCCATAATTATAATCCTGACTAAATTTCTATGAACAATTGCAAATTGGTTTCTGAAAATTTCAATTTCCGTCAAGGTATTTCCATCTTTTCAGACATGGAATCATGGATGAAACTTGTTGACTGTATCTTTCATTCTTTACGAGTTGTCATGCTATATTTTTTTCTTCTTGACGACGGTGTCTCATTTGAACCTCCAACCTTTCAGTTAGAAGCTTTTCAGATCTAGCTTACTTACCATTAAACCGAACGTCTGTTGATCTATATCGTTATTTTACATCATTTACTTTCCAACTCATGTAATTGATCTCTCACAGAGCTGCATGGCAGGAGCCCTGTGTAGTCTTTGCTTCTCATTGGAATCTTCGGCTCGGTCCAGTTGTCACCCTGCTTCGACGTTGGCATGCTGACGCAAATTCTTTACTCATTTTAGAGGTGCATATCCCACAAACTGTATTGGTTTAAGATATTTAGTTTCGATAATACATAGGCTCATGCCCTTCTGTTAAGTTCATAAACATGTACTATTTGCAGCGAGGAATTGATATCGAACTGGCCCTCTTGCCTTATACACCACTGGCAATGAAAGTTCTCCAATGTTCCATCCTTTCTGGGATCATGTGAGTACTTGAATCTTTATTCTCTTTTTATAATCTCAATCTTAGTCTTAAAGATGCATACAATATCTGTGAATACTTGAGATCGAGTTCCAAGGTGTTCTTTTTTATGTATCGGTATCAACATTAAGCCAACTTTTAACTGTCCACTGTTGGTCTAAATCTTCAGCAAGGTGGTTGTGTTTTTTGGGCAATAATCGAAAGGACATCTCTTTTTATTGGAATCATCAAGGGGCATCTCTTTTTTATCTTCTTTTTAATCAAAAGGGCATCTCACGCCATCGGCCCCCTTTAAAATGACACATCTCTCTTTGAGTAGCATTATTATCTCCTATCACATGCACTAAATGGTGAACCATTTGGCAGTCTTATGAATAAGATAAGTCCGCGTTGTAGCAATTATGAAACATGTAGCAGTTAGTGTTTTATTGATGTTACACTGCATATTTAACTTTTTAAAAAATATTCACATTATTGCAGCTACGGTTTCGTAGTTCTGTTCACCTAACATTCATATTGTAGTAACTATGAAATTATAGCCGGTACAATTCAGATTTATTCTGTTCAACAACATTTACTAGAACCTTGTTTTCAGGCAACACACGTCGATCAGTGCTTTTCTGTTTCAACTGTCATTTTTTTTTCTTCATGTTCTTCATTTGCTTTCCGAATCGAGTAATAGAGGATTTTCTGGTCGCAGGATGCACAAAGTACAGCCGCTTTTGGAAATCCTCCAACCCAAACTTGTTCTGGTAAACATCTACATCTATGCTCTTCGGCTTCTGACTGTCATTTGATTTTCCTTCATGTGTTTTTCCTATGCAGTTCCCCGAAGATCTTCGAACGCAGTTGCAGGCGCAGGTGAATGACTCGCCGCCATCATACTTGTACTACACCGAAAACGTTCCATTGCGAGTTCCGAGTTCTTCAAAGAATTACGATGCCGTGCTGGAAACTGATCTTGTGGTTCAGCTTCGGCCCCGTAAACTGACACAGCAAAACCTGGCCATTGCGAGACTGGGGGGAGGTATTCGGTTGAGGGAAGGAAAATATTTCTTATCCACATCTAAAGTTCAACTCGGGTCTTCAAATGAGAAGTTGCTTCATTGGGGTTCCGTCGAGCCGGCTCGTTTACTCGTCTCATTGCAAGAGAGGGGACTAGTCGGGAATATGCAATGGAATGAGGAGGCTGGGAGTGATACCGTTTCGATACGAATAAGAGACCCTAACAATGCCATTATCGAGACCAATGCGAGAAGGACCACAATCGGTTGCGAAGATGAAAACGTTGCCAACTTAATTTATGAAACTTTTAGCAGCGCGTGTGATGGAATTTAAGTATATTTGTGTGCATTAATTTGTTTATGTTCATTAGTTTATTTTTAAAAACAAATAAAATATTTTGTTTTTGGGTTTTTTGGTTTAATTTAAGCATTCCATTAAAAGGGGCCCGATCAACGTCAACAAGGCCATTTCGATCTTTCCTCTTTTTTCTTAGCCCCGAAGAAAACTCTCTCCTTTCCGTCTCTCGATCCATCTCGCGGCCTCGCTGCTGCAACGACATGGATGCCAAGATTCGTGAATTCTTCGACTCCGTCGGCTCCTTCTTCACCGGCGGCGACAACGTTCCCTGGTGCGACCGCGACGTCATCGCCGTAAGTCTTTCCTGCCGATTCCTCGCTCTCTACCTTTCTGTTGTCATCGTATTTCTTATCGATCGGAAGATCTAGGGATTCCTCAGAAGTTTTTGTTGTTTTTCTCAGACTATCATCCTTTTTCTCCATTTGCTTCTCCTGATCGCTGTGCTTCGCCTTCCCAGGGTTTTGAGAGAGACGTTGCGGAGAGTGGCAGCGCAGAGGCCAAGAACGAAGGCCTCATGAGGTTGTCCTGGGCGCTCGTTCATTCCAGGTACCCGGAAGATGTGAATCGCGGAATCGCCATGCTTGAAGGTTCCTTAATCACTTATCGCCTGTGAAAATTCGCATTTTTACCCTTGTAGATTTGTGTTCCTCATGTGGTTAGAAATCTTGTTATCATTCTTTGATTCATTGTCGGTCTTAGTGAATTGCAACCTTGTTAACACTGGTTTCTTCAGCTTCTTTGGATAGTTCAGCAAGTCCACTGCAAACTAGGGAGAAGCTTTATTTGTTGGCTGTTGGGTTTTACAGAACTGCAGACTACTCCAGGAGCCGTCAGCTGCTTGAGCAATGTTTACAGGTATGATGTTATTGTGATACAGGCTTATTGACATATATTTGATAAAATGTTTGTTATGGATTGACATATTTTGTGCCTGCTTAGATGTTTACTTTTTCTTTGTTTGAATGTACTGGCGACACAAATTTTACCTTTTTGTTTATCCTATTTTCTTGTTTGGAAAAAAATGAAATTGCATTTGCTTGATGCTCTTCAGTTTCTCCTGCATACACCGATGTGGCTGCACCAGCTATACTTTATCAAACACCAATCTAGTTATGATAGCTCGAGTATAAGCCTGCTAATAGAAGAAACTGGCAATGCATAATAGATAGATTTTTTTTTAGAGTCATGTCCTTTCTCATATACAAGTCATTCTTAACATGTCTATGAAGGGTTAATCCGTTAATGTTAATGTCTCACTTTGATGGATAATGAAATTTCTTATTTGAAATACAGCATAGCACCCGTTATTTTCATAGTAAAATTTTCACCCTAGCATTCTTGATTCCTAGGCTTTTAGCTGTGATTATTACCTCTATGTTTGCAGTAGTAAGATTGTGTTGATTGTGACTTTTAGGGTCTCGTGTGCTAACAGCCTGGATTTAGCAGGACCTAATGCATTAGGGATATATTATCAAACTAAGAAAAAATGTGGCCAGATGATCTGTTTTTGACTTTTTTCTTGTTGCATTTGCTGTTTGAGAAACCTGTGAAATCTCGGTGTCAAATTTGTGTTTGTCCTATTTAAATTGCTCTTTCTTGTTTGCAACATCTTCCGGTGATTTTCTACAGAAGCTCTATTTAATTGGTTTAGAACATATTCTTTCTTATTTGCTCATCAAATTGGGTAGGTTATTTATTTAAGTTTAATTTGATTGTTTCATGTATTGCCTAGCGCAGCCCTTTTATGCTCCAATATTGATAATTCTGCAAACCATCCAGGGATGTTTACGTTCCAAGTTTGACTTAGTTTTTGAAAGATATGATCATTGAATGGTTAGAATCGTTGAAACTATATCTCAAGACGAGAATCTCATTCATTCCCCTAAATCAAACACCCCCTGAATGGTTAGAATGGTTGAAACTATATCTATGAGATGAGAATCTCATGGCTCAGAATCTGCAACAAATATAAAAAGTTCAAGAATTTTCTTAATTAAGTGGTTTTAGGTTGACTTTCACAAGTTATTGATTACTGAACTAAGGCTTAAAGGCTTGTTCCTAGCTAGCATTCTCCCTTGCCTCGCATTGTGGATGATGGAAAACCACAATGAACGATAAACCACGAGGAAGAATTATGTGAAAAATATTGTACCAAGCCTGTGAATCAAAAGAGTAATAAACCTAACCTGCGATCGTCGTCATCATTGTGTTAATGTGGTGTGTCTAAGTGCAATAGTGAACGATAAAATTGAAATTACACTAGGAAATGAGTCCTGGATTTAAGATCTGTGAATCACAATAGCCTGCCGAAGCATCTTGGATGAAGTTTGTTTTTGTTTCTTCTCATTTGTAGATCGCACCAGATTGGCGACAAGCCCAAACTCTGAAAAAAGTAGTGGAAGATCGAATTGCAAAAGGTAATAATAACATCAACTATCACTCAATTCATCATCAAAATCTGAGCTCATGTTTCTTGCAACAGATGGTGTGATCGGCATCGGAATCGCGGCAACCGCCGTGGGGCTTCTGGTGGGTGGCATCGCCGCACTTGCAACTAGGAAGAAATAATCCCATGTTCTTCCCTTATGCTCTCATTTCATGCCTTGCTCTGTCGTATTATCGGATTGCTGCCTTATTTTGGTAAATGCTATATTCCTTTTTTTTTTTTTTTTTCTGTTTGAGTGAAGATTTTATCCTTTTTAGGCGTTCGTCATATTAAAGAGATGTCATGTATTAAAAGTAAGGCAGGACTTATTAAAGTAATTTTATGATGTCCATTCTACTGGAATTCATAGTTCGGAACTTGTATTTCAATGTTTATATTAAATTATTATTTTTTAATATTTTCGAATTTCAAGCACATACCCTAATATAGCAAGTGTGTGCCGCTTGCCATCTGAAAATGTCTTTTAGGACCTTGTATTTACATGTCGACATGCATATGTAAAAATATTTGGACATGCATTCATAAAATTGAAAACATTTACAGTGAAATTCAGTTATCATTTTAAAAAATATATTAAGTTTTAATTTACAGAGCTCCATGTAGCTGAAAAATCAAAAACTTGTTCTAGCGAGCACGGATCCTCTAGTCAGTAATGATCTATTTTTTTACACCGTTAATTTGGATGAATTTTATTTATTTAAAAGTGAAATTCATCCAAATCAAAGATTTTCATATAATGGATTATTTCTTGGTTCGTAATTTGCGGACTAGAAGATCGTGTTCTAGCACCGCCAAACGATCTTTAATTATATATTATGTTTTATTTATTTATATTAGTATTCGTTAATATATTTATAGAAAATATATGAAATTCATCTTTAATTAATATTTTAACCCGTCCGAAAAACGTGAATGACTTATAATGACAAAAACAAATGCCCATATAATCATTGTGTTGCTATTAAAATGGTATTCAACATATCATTAAACAATTAAATGATATTAAATTACTAATAATATAGTAACAACTATAGTGACGGTACATATGATCATCATTATTACTGATCCGGTGGTAAGGACGAGGAATCTTCGTTGGCGGAAGGTCAACGACACGTGGAGGTCAAAGGTCAAGAGATTCAACCCTGAGACCCGACCGACCGGACTGAGAAGGCCGACTGGTCACCCGACCGACCGGAATGAGATGGCCGACCGGCCGGGAATCCCCCGAGCCAAATAAAAGACAACCCGACTAGGGGTCGGGTTTCCGAGGCTCAAGGTAAAAAATTTATAATCAATATTATGTAAAATATGGAACACAAATTAATATTTCTAAATTCAACAAACTACTAGTAGTAATTTAAAACTTACAAAGCACAACTCTTTATTAAAAGAACTGACAAACGTCTACTCTGTGGATCCTCAAGTTCCAATAATAAGAATTCGAGAATTATTTCACGACTCTTTTGATTTTAATGAAGCGATAGCGAAAACTTCGATATCTTAGTCAGCGGTCAAGGTATACTTCAAAGTTTTCTCGTTTCCTTCCGCGATTTAAAAGAAATTTTAGTTATCCAAAGGTCAATCGCTACGGAGCAGACGCTCACGGCTAAGAACATATTGGATTTAACGACTATCAATTTTTATTTCCGACTTCTTGAAGCCCAAGCATTACCGGACGAATGGACTGCATCGAGAAAAGAATCCAAGGAATGCAACTTTCGATGACTGCTGGAAGATTTTAATACCGGGCGAACAAATACTTTACGTGAAATGGAAGGAATGAAAATATAAAAAGGCTAAAAATAAAAGAATCCATGGGTTGGATTCCCCCTAAAGGATACGTGAGAAGAACTTAAATAAGTGCAAGCCTTTGTTTATCAATTTAATTTCTAATTTTAATGTTTAATGTTTAATTTTAATTTTTAATTTTAATTTTTTAACATATTAACGAACCGTGAACCGAATCGTGAACCGACGGTTCTGAACCGTGAACCGTAACCGTCTTGGGCGGTTAAGGTTAAGGGTCGACCTGCCTGGAACCGTCGAACCGTCGGTTCCGAACCGTCGAACCGTCGATTTCGAACCGTCGTCAGGTCTAGACATGCATATGTAAAAATATCTGGACATGCATTCATAAAATTGAAAATATTTACAGTGAAATTCAGTTAGCATTTTAAAAAATATATTAAGTTTTAATTTACAGAGCTCCATGTAGCTGAAAAATCAAAAACTTGTTCTAGTACCGCCAAACGATCTTTAATTTATATTTGATTTTGAATATATTGTGTTTTATTTTTTTATTAGTATTCATTAATATATTTATAGAAAATATATGAAATTCATCTTTAATTAATATTTTAAGCCGTCCGAAAAAGTGAATGACTTATAATGACAAAAACAAATGCCCATATACTCAGTGTGTTGCTATTAAAATAGTATGCAACATATCATTAAACAATTAAATGATATTAAATTACTAATAATATACTTATAACTGTAATGATGGTACATATGACCATCGTTATTACCATTAACGATGATATATAAATCTGTCGTTATTATTAACGAGGGTAGCCGTTAAGAGCTATTACTGATGGTATTTTTTTCGGTCGTTAATTTTTTCTTGACGGGGCCTTTTAATAATAACTTCTTAGGATATTTGATATTACCGTTAAAATTCATATAGAAATTGCTCCTACATAAAATCCGGTCATTAAAGGAATGTGTTTTTCACTAATGAGAGCTTTATGAAAGTGGCTATGACAAATACTTGAAATAAATTTTCAATCAATATGAATTGTAAATACCGGAATTGGGGATATATATTCTTGGAAGAAAATCCATAAGACTTTTATTTAAGAGAAAATTAAGAAAATGCTATTCTTTTCTCTCTCGCACAATCTAACCGCAACAACTTTTATTTATATGACCTAATTTACTCAAAAATTAAAATAATAAGTTAACCTAATATAAATAAGAAATTATCAAAAAACCAAAACTCAAAACTTAGTTTAATTTTTCAAACACAATTGCATTCACATTTATAGATAAATTACCAATTAAGAACTAAGCAGCAAAGCCTACAAGATTAATGGAAAATTGGTATTACATAAAGATTAAAATATCAAGTTGTGTTTGAAATAGAACAATAGACAACTTTTAATCATAACATTAAAATATAAACTACTAATTATGTCATCTCATATGTTATCAAGGAGAACTTATATAATAATACACAAGAAAACAATAAATAATAAAAAATCAATGCTTAAGCACAAGGTACAAAATATCAAGTTGTGCCGAAATTTTAATTTTTGACTGAAACAATAATATTTCAGTATCTTACCGACGATACTATTTTGGTATCATATTGATGTTTCGACGCATAATATCAGTAATAGATTAGAGTTGAAGAAGGAAAGAGCTTGCGACGAAATACTCGACCGATCGCGATGAATATGCATGAAACCCCGACGATCGATCAGATCACGAGCTTGCGACAAATGGAACGATTCTGACAGAAGGGAGGCGGCCGAACTAGAAAGAGGCTTCAAGAGTCATAAATTTAAATTATAGTGAGAGAGAATGGCGTTCAGCCGCACTTGGGACGCAAAGAAATATCGAGTCATCAAGTAATATATCGAGTATTCTTCTAGTTTCCTACCCATTTAATACAATTGGCAACATTTACTATCAACTCCAATATATTACCCACACTATGATAGTTATCCATATGCTTCATATTATTATTCCAATTATTTATGCAAGTTTAGGGTTTAATTTGACTTTATAGTACTAGATATCAACATTCACCTGCTGATCAAGTGATCTCCAATTTTATAGTTTGTGTTAGTATTTGCTCATCCTTTAAAAAATAAATTAATCAGGTCAAATAATACCGAATCTAGGATGATTAATCTGATTTCATTAAAATTTTTCATCGATCACCTAAATAAATTAAGGAAGTGCACATAAATATCAATCTTAACAACTAATATTCTCATATCGCCACTCTCTATCAGCTTCTCAAATCAACCATTCTAAGCATAGAAACTTTTTATATTATTATCAATTTGTTCTTGCAAAAAATTTAACGACTAAATTGTCGAGTTCATCTTATCATTTTTTTTCCGAAAAGGAACTGAAATATCAAATATATGAAATGATAATTCATATATTTGATCATTCTGGAATCGAAAAGTTCAATATCTCAGTTTTGTTAGCTATTTTCTTTCTAAATTTCGCTTACTTATTCAACTTTTTCAACTATCTAATTAATGTATCATTTGTGTTTATTAACGAAAAAAGCTTCACTATTTTGTAGTTTGAGCACCGCGGCCAATGATTAAAATTAGTATGGTGGCCTAACAGTGTGGTTACGGGTTTTCACTAAGTGCGAAAAGAGTCCGAGATTTTATAAAACAGTGAAAAATCATCTAGTGAAAAATCATCCAGAATAATCGGCGGAGAATGTTTAACATCATAGACGGTGAGCAGACTCTGATGAGTGACGAGTAACCTTCATCCATTTGAGAATGTGGAAATTTGTAATATGCTTTAATTAATAAAAACTAATTATTTAAGAACACTATAATAACGACAAAAGTAGTATATATACTAACCTTCCTCATCTTTGATTTTTTTTAATAAGAGAATGATATATAATATAATTATAGTTGGATCGTGATTACGATTTAATCGTAATTGATTATGATTTTTCTATGAATTTATTTTATCATTGAGGTTGTAGTTTGAGTTGGGATAGACGATGAGAGGTTGCTCCCATTAGGTGATTGATAGCTCGGCCATCTGTCCACTGTCAACAGTCTTCGGCCGTCTATTCTAACCCAACTTATAATATGAGTAAAACGAATTAAAAAAAAATTATAATTAATTTTAACCCCATCACAACTACTATGCAACCGTAATTGTATTATCTAGTATGAACTATTTTTTTTTGGACCAAAGATCCTCCCTCATCCAAAATTTCTCAAAACAATAAAGAAATACCTTAAAATTATCACCTGAGATCTCGCTTAAAATAATAGGCGGCGAGCAGACTCGGCGAGAAATGAGTTACCTTTATCCAATTAAGAAAAAGTTTCTTAAAGTTTTCGACAGACAAAATCGGTTTAAAAAATTGCTCTGCCTACTTTTATCCCCGACACCACAACGAAGCCCGAAATCTATCAATTGATGTGAAAAATTATAGTTATGTGATTTTTTATAAAACAAAAAAAATTGCAAGAAAGATCAAACATCTTTTTTATTTTTTTTATATTTCAAATATTATAATTATAAATAAATTAGGCGTCTCCACTGTAATTAGAGCGGTCAGACAGACCAACCCATGACGGGACGGGTCGACCTGTGACGAGTAACCATTTGGTGAGGCGGAGCGGGTTGACTCGTTAACTTAGCGGATTGGTAAATTTCTAATCCAACCCAATCCAAGACAGACTGCTAGTTTGGTGGGCCAACCCACGGGTAGGACTGTAAACAAGTCGAGCCGAGCCGAGCCGAGCTTTGAGGTGTTCAAGCTTGTTTGATAAGGTAACTAAGCCGAGTCGAGCCGAGCTTAAAATGAACCAAACTTTTGAAATAATTATTCAAGCTTGGCTTGGTTTATTTTTTATGAGCTTGAGCTTGGCTTAAGCTTGGTTCGTTAGATGTTATCAAGCTCTCAATTCAAGTTTGGCTTGAGCTTGGTTCGAGCTTGGTTTGTTTAGATGTTATCAAACTCTTAATTCAAGTTTGTTTAATTGTTTGAAACTTTTAGTTGTTTGATTGATTATTGAACTTGATAATTTAAATTTATTTATTTTATTTTATTTTATTATTTATTTAGCATATTGAAAAGAGTTTTATTAATGAATATGATTCGTGAACATTATTCATGAACGTTGTTCACGAATGTTAATGAGCTGAACACATATGTATTCAAGTTTGTTTATTTAGTTTAACGAGTTGTTTAAGCTTGTTTGTTTAATTAATCTTATATATATTGAACGAACATAAACAAACTCTTACTAAGCCGAACATCAAATTTATTCACGAATGCTTGATTTATTTATAACCCTCACCCTTGGGCCCATCAATTTTTTAAAATAAAAAAATATTTCATATATTCAATTATTTACTTTAAAAAATTTTCATCAATCAAATGTATTCATAAATATGTATTTTAAATATAAATAGATACAAATGAATACTTATGTAGGATGAAAAGTACTATTTTTATTTCAAAATTATAACAAAGAAAGATAATAAATTGATATAAAACTTAGTTTACATATATTTCTCAATCCACGGGACAATCCAAGTCCGTCACAGGCGAAATTATGTTGGTTGCAGGCTTAGACAGGTCGGCCTATGACAGACTTGATTTGATAAAATTTTAATTCAACTCGCTTAACTTATCCGAGGGAGTGGGCCAATCTGATGGGTCAACGTAGATTGACAGCTCTATTACTGAGTGAAGTGTGATTATTAACGAAAAAGACAGAATAGCATCGACCTCAAAAGTAATATAGTGACCTCTCTGTGTGACTAGCGTCTTCCTTTTAGTGTGAGAAACTCTCCAATTTTTTTTAAAAGAATAAAAAAATAACCTAAAATAATCGGTGGCGTGCTAGCTTAAATCACAGTCAGTGAGCAGACTCTAATAGAAAGGGGCTCAAATTGTTTTTTTTTTTAACATTCAAACACAAACTAAAAAATAGCTCTGCCCACTTATAATCGACGTGGAAACTTTTTTTATATATAAAAAAATGATTATTTAAAATATTACTTTAAAGAAATAAAATAAAATGAAATAAGACTTTTAACAAATCAAAGGCACCTGCCTCTCACTCGGTAAGCCATGCCCCAGAATAACTCCACAGTTAGCAAGAAACAAAAGCGTTACAATAATTTATTTACACTGATGTTCAATGCATCATATTTTGCAACGCTTTTTTTAAAGTTCTTCCAGCAAAAGACGAGATCTCATCTCTACAACAAAAGAATATATTATCTAAAACAAACAAACAACTTAACATGATACAAAAGCTCGTATCAAAGTCTTATAGTAGGTAGGCAGCTGAATCCCATATCAAACTCTCCTGCATGCATTTGAGGATGCACTATCTACAATTTGCACAAGTAAATGGATCTCTTTCAGCTATATAGTTGGAGTGCGCTAGATCATGCGGCAGGCGGCAGCACCACATTTCCGATGCGCGATAGCTCAGAAACTTTGGGTTGCCAAAAAAATCCACGAGAGTCGGTTTAGATATGGAACTGGTGAAGCTTAAGGTGGTGTGCCTTCCTGTAAATCAGCTCTATAGTTGCCAGTATGATAGTCGTGTGAAGACGGCTGGTATTCCAAGGAGTTCAAGTTGACTGCTGTATTGGCTGCAGAGTTGTAAGCAGGTTCGAGGTTTTCGTTAACACTCTTTGTAGGTCTTTTTGCTCTTTTTGGCCTCTGGTCAGGAGGGTGATCTTCCTCGTAGCCACTTGGACTAGGTTCATCAAGTTCAGCTACATAAGCTGCTGTTTTACGAGGGTTCGGCAACTTTGAAGGATTATGCTTCCGAGAATTGAGTTTTCTCTGGGTGAGCATTCAAGAGAACCACCGAAACCGAAGTTAGAACAGCAAATCAATTTACTTCTGAACATATTCTCCATGATTATATGAAATAGAACTCTGATTATGATATTAACCAATTGCATCATTTCTATCTTAACTAAGAATCTATTGTATTGAACTTAAATGAAACAAAAACACTGAAAATAAATAATTCTAATTATTCATGGCAAAAGTTAGAGATGCATGCTATCGAATATTGAAGTCATGGTAGCCGAATGATACCTTTCTGTTACGGGCATTTTCTTTTTCCAAATCATTTTCCACTGGAACATCATTTGTCAAGTATTCCAGAGATACATCACCATCTGCGTCTACTCGTATTCCTTTCAATCGTTTTTTCTTCTGTCGTTCCTTAGGCTGCTACGAAAAATGACAACTATAGTCAGAGATACAGAAAGCACATCGGGTGGCACAAGCCATCAGTAGGTGTAGAATGGATGCGGTGATATCTACAACAAAATTCATAAGCCGACACTGGAGAAAGGTTCTTCCAGATTACAGGACCTGATTATAGAAATGCTTATCCAAATTTGGCTGCAAGATTTACTTTGAAAAATTTGCATTTAAACAAACAGCTAATAATGTGAGAAGGTTGATTTTTTAGTAGGAAAACAATAGAAGTAAAGGGAAGTACCATCTGTGGCAGTACTTCTTTCAACTTCTGCTCCAATTGTGCATCGTCAAGGAGAAGGGATACTACATCCTCGGGCTTCAAAAGATCACCCTGAACATGGCCACCTGTCATGACCAGCTGCTGCACCGTATTCTTTTGGCTCGCTCGGTGCAAAATTTTTTCTTCGACCGTTTCTTTGCAAATCAATCTATACACAGAAACCTGAGTAGAGAAATCAAATCAAGGCAAGCACTTTATTAACACCTCAACAATAGACATCCACATATCTCAGTCCCAACAATATTTACATTCTATCATCAAATTGCTATAAACATTACAAGGATATGTTCAAAATCCAACCAGTTGGTGTTCATTAAATTTGCTCCAGAAAAGAAGTTCATTACCCAAGACAACATAAATGTCTAATCCTCAGCTAGGCAAAACATTTTACATAGCAGAATGGAAAACAAAAGAAAACATGAAAAATAATTTATCCAAAACATAAAAGGTAGTATGCAGAATCCTCATGTCTCATTTCTAAGCAGATGCATAGATTTCATGTCTCTAAAAAATAGGTCCGTTATTTTCTATTCTCTTTTTCTAATTTTTCACGATAAATATTTTTTTATTTGCAATGATCTTTCAATTTCCAATTTTTAAATGAAAAATGAAGGGGGGAAAAGACCACAACTCATAATCTTCACTTAACAGCTAATATTTCCAGATAATATGAAAATGAAGATTTTGCTGATTTACTTACGTCCTTTGTTTGTCCCAACCGATGTGCCCTATCCATCGCTTGCAAGTCCAATGTTGGATTCCAGTCACTCTCATAGAAGATCACAGTATCAGCAGCAGTAAGATTAATACCAAGACCTCCAGCCCTCGTACTCAGCAGAAAAACAAATATATCATTCCTGCGAGGAAAGGGCACCATGACAATCAAGACCAAAGTGGTAATAAGCTTCATCATCATATCTATGAATAATTATTGATATACTAAGTTTAAAGATTATTTCATGTCCAGCTACAAGTTTAATTACTTCATTTGTATTACTTTTTTCGATTAAGATCTCCCAGTAATAAAAATAATGTATGTGATAAATCCAATGCACAACAACTTATAATGATATCCAAAATGCTAGCATAGCATGTCACATATCATCAAGAAAAACATGTAATATTTGAATTTATGGTAATTCTAGCTGATGTTGCATGCCACATCATATAATGATATATACATCATGTGTAAAGTCACCCTCACCAGTAACATTGGTAAGTCATTTTGAAGATTAACGAAGTTTGCACAAGCAAATACAATTTAAGAAATTTGAAGCATGTGCTATTTTTGAAACAATCTTGAAAGTAGTATGCCATATATAGATTAATTATTCTATCTTACAGTGAGAACCTGTAAAGATTAAATGCATGCTCATGCAACATTATTAGAAGAGGGATTACATACATACCTACGCTGAAAATCCCTCACCATGTCACGACGGTCCATAATAGTAGATGATCCATCTAATCGGAAGTACTTGTATTTCCTGTAGTTCATATAATCCTGGAAAATATTTGATAACATCCTCATAAGAAGTTACAAGTTTGTGATAACAATTAACAAGAGGCTGAAGGAATGTTATTGCAAGTTCATCCTGAAAACATCTTTCATTGAGGGCATTCAGTTAAATAACCTAGATAGCTTAACCCCCAGTACATATGTCAAATAAGTTGATAATCAGTAAAAAAAGGCAAAGAAATTTTTGCAATTCAAACTACATTTGTAGCAGTAGAATCATTGATCTTGATAATGTTACAACTATTCTTGTCCCTTCATTAAAACAGTATGCTACTCGAGAACAAATCATATATCTCAAGGAAAAAAACTCTGATATGAAAAAAAAAAACCAGCATCCCTTGCATAACCTTGAGTCAACTAGAAGATACTATGTGAAAAATGAAGTAAACAGGATTGACAGAAGCTTCTAGAAGAAAATTATATATGATATCGAAAAGAACATTACAAATAAAACAGGATTGTTCTAAGCAGAAAGTTAAAATAGAGGCGATTTAAATGAATGATTATAATTATATTTCAAATCTTGCAATTACTTTCAGGGTACTTAAAAGACAATTTCTATAATTTAATAATAGTCACTAATGGTTGGCAGAAAGTATATACAAAACAAAGAAAGGTAAATTTGGTCCAAGAAATAGTACATATATATATATATATATATATATATATATCAGGAAGACGAGAGGCTATAAATACCTCAAGTATATTTAACATTTTTGTCATCTGCGCAAATAAAAGAACACGATGATTTTCAGCCCGCAGACGTTTCAATAGCACATCAAGAGTTTGAAGTTTCCCAGAGTCCTAGAAAAAGATTATGCATAGCGACATATATATCAAATGGCTAATTTAAACAGTATTAGCTGAAATATCTGAAAGAAAGAAAGCCCAAAAGACATTCTACAAAAAACATCCAATGAGTCATCAATTATTCCAATTTTCCTGAAAATGAAAATTAAGTACCGTAAGCATTTTAGCAGGATCAAAGCTTCGCACAGGTGGAGAAGAACCAAAAATTCTATAAGGGAGCTGAAAAACGGGTTCAATGATATTTGACCCTGAAATCTCTTCTATCAAAGGGTGGGAATGAATAGGCATTCTAGGACCATTAAATTCAGAGGTCCGAGCAAATCCAACAAACAATTTCTTCATCCAAGGGTGATGAAACTCCTCGGTCATTTGGTAGGCAAAGCTTCTGTCAGAGCATTGAGCATGTATCTGTGGAAGAGAAAAAATATTAAAGAAATTACAAAGTAGCAACAATATACAAGACATGCATGGCACAATAAACTTGGATATCTGCATTATATTGAAAGAAAAAAGAGAGACTGTCAAACTTACAGGTGGAGATCTGGCCCGTGGTATAAATGCATATATAGCACGCAAAAGCCTGGCATTCATTATAAACCGATCTTGATGGGAAGTAACCAAAGCCTCATATGGAGCATCACTAGAACCAGTTGAAAACCTTTTTCTAAGTAAGCTTGACTCCGATTTTGCTGGTAACAGCAACATCCGTGCAACAGTTCGAATACTTTGTTTATCCAGGTGAGAACTTTCGTGATCATTGCCTTCTTTTTCCATAAACAAGTCTAAGATTTCCTCGACCAACTGCCTATCCCACCTTATTACAGAAAACAATAACCGCTCGAGTAGTGAACACTTGGCTAAGAAGGTAACTTCACCTGGTGATAAATCCAGCAGCCGTGTAAACCCAAAAGTTCCACTAAGTTCAGAAGTCTCATTTAAGAGGTTATGTTGTAACACTCCAGAATGATAAACGCTATCTGGAGAAAATATATCAAAAAGTCGGCCAAAACTTCCACGGTTAAGACCGCAGAGAGCAAGAGGAACAGGTGCTCCAGAATTATGAAGCATTTCTTGATGGACCAGCTTTGGCACCTTAAGTGCAAAAAAAACAAATGCAGTTAAAGATGAGAAATTTACAAAATACAGAACATAAGATCTAAACATGAAGGATGAAGCTATGAAAATGCACCTCATACAATATGGGATTCCTGTTTCCTGCATAATGTACATCGATTCCTCCAAATGGAGATGGAAGAAGCGAATTTGGTATCTCTGCAAAGCAAAAATATGAGCTTCCTTCATTACGTTCAAACAACTCTGGATGGTTACACACCTACAATTCCGAAAAATGGAAAACATTCTCAGAGGTCCTTCATCATTAGGCAATGACATATTACATGCAAAGTTCCAGAATTGAGTTATAAATCTACAGTGTAGTGTTGTAGTGAATATATCACAGGATGACAGGAAAAACACAAATAGAAAATAAAATATATAACTGGATAGAACTTGATGGAAAGTTTACCTTCCGTAATTGTATAACAATATTCATCAAGTTATTTATTTTCTTCTCATTCATATGGCCACGGCTACCATCAAAAAGTTCAGCAAGTGATATCTTGTTTTTTATAGCACGATAAAAGGCCTGCTGTCGAGAACTCAAATTACAGTGAACTGTGATTTCTTTCTTCCCTGTCATCTCTGATATAACATCTTTCTTTACCCGTCTCAACATGAAAGGCTTCAAAACTCCATGCTAAAGAAATAAAAAGAAAATCATATTGATAACACAACATAGCTATATAGAGAATGGAGAAAAGGTAAAGCCAGATATGATGAACATAAAACTGAGTTATTTTGAATTTAGATAACAAGTAGATATAATAATATCTTCAACCCTCACAAAGTATGTGACAGAATCATTTTGTGAGAATTGATCTAAATACACAGATCATGGGTTATCCAGATGTTTTTTGCTTCTAGAGAGAAACCATCATGGTTTTATCCCTGTAAAAAGATGCCCAAAGAGAGGAAGTTTCTTTTGGCTAATGAGAATCAGGATCAGCTGAGTTGGATCAGATTGGTGAAGAGTGATCTGATATTTGTCAAGGAAGCGCACATCGACTAAGAACATCAAGGAATTTGTTGAAAAACTTCTGAATCATGACAAATGCATCCGAAGTTGACCAAGACACAACTTCTATGCACAAAAAAAGGATGCACATCAAAATAAAAATTTGCCTTGGCAACTGCTCAAGCAATAGGATGCCATGTGGGTAATACAGAAGGGGGTTTGAAGCTGACATGGAGACTCAAAGTGTCCAGAAGGAGAGGCAGGTGCAATGATGCATAACTGCTTATGCGTAGTGGAGTGGAGGTGGAGACCGAGGAAAGACGAGGTAGAGAAGATATGTAATTTATATAACGTACTATATTATTAAGCAATAAAATAGTAATCATAATAATAGCTAACACTTATTATTAAGTAATAACTTTGGATACCTAACAATATTGAGAAAACAGAATAAATGCACAAGTATTAATTAAATTTGGAAGTATATATTAATAATCCAATATGATAATCGTCCAATATTGTTTATTAATATTTTCAATATTACTCATTAATTACATACATATGATATAAGAGTCAAAAATAAATAATCTGATATTATCTAATATTTAGTGAAATATAATAATAATAATAATAATAATATTGCAAAACTCATGGAGAACTAGGAGCCTTATAAATTAAAGTTCTTGAAATGCCAGAAACAAATTGTTAAATTTTCAGTGTGTTTTTGTCACTTGCATACACTTATTAAGTCTATCAAGATAATAGTTAAGAATTGATTGATAAAGCGTTGGTTTTTAGTTCTTATTTCTTTCCACTTGCATGCATTAACTTATTTAAACCTATCTAAACAATAGTTAAGGAGTTATTGCTAAAGACAAAATATGACTGAAAAATTGAAAGAAGAGTTGAAGATAAATGGTACTAAACATAATCAATTAGGACATAATTGCAATTATCTTTTATTTTGATACACACATTAACTATAGTATATATATTATATATCAGTTGGTAAAACAACTGATTGCTAACAAAACTAGCGAGATATAATGCTGCAAAACGGACATTGAACTAGTCGCAAAGAAGCATAGCCAATAATCTAGACATCAAATATTAGAGAAAATCTCACATTCTAAGTTAGCATGTAAATTCACCAGTGAAGAATTATATATTAAATGAGTTTGAAAATAAATTTTACTAATTAGGACTACTTGATAAACCAGCATATTAATTTCATAGATAATGGAGAATAACTCAATAGACAATAAGAAATTACATCTTGAATGATTTAAAAAAAAAACTTTGATTTATTATGAAAGTATGTCTCAGAAAAAAAAAACTTACAGAAAGTAACAATAAGCACGTACCAGTCTGTTGAGTTGATGCTCATTTAGAGTACCTCCATGCTCTGCATGGCTCTCGATACTGGAAAAGAACACAAATTAAACAATAGAGAATAAAATGCTTTAAAAAGAATGATAATCCTATGAAAAATATACCCTTTAGAGAACCACTCATTAAATTGCTCATGGCTGTCAAATAAAGTAGGCATGATAAAATGGAGAAGAGCCCACAGCTCAGCCATGTTATTCTGTATAGGTGTCCCAGTCAGGAGCAAGCGATTTCTACAGTTAAAGCTGAGTAATGTCTTCCATCGAATACTACAGAAGGCAAATGTAACAAGTTTATAGGTGGGTTTACACAAGAAAAAAAAAAAACTTCTGCAGCAAGAATGCTAGCGTGAACAGAAACTACATAATGACAAAAAAAAGAAGAATCTATAAGTGCCCAGCAAAAAAATAAATATCAGGTATAAGAATAAAAAATCACCTCTGTGAACTTTTTATTGCCTGAGCTTCATCTAAAACCATATACTGCCATTTCAAACGCCGCAAATACTTCTCATCAGCTATAATCAACTGGTAACTGGTAATTAGTATGTGGAATCTTGCCTCCCTGAAGATAAATATATTATTATTGGTTCCACAATGCAAAGTTGGAGGATGAAAGGTTAGACATGAAAAAAAAAATGTGTATGCAGTAACATAGGCATACTTACTTTCTGTATAGACGCTTTGCATTGATGTTTTTCCTAAGTACTGCTCTCTCTTGAATTCCACCCCAGTAAGGAAGTGTTATAAATTCAGGGCAAAACCTACTGATTTCATCAGCCCAATTATTCAAGACAGAGGATGGTGCAACCACCAGAAAAGGACCCCAAATATTTTTTTCCTGATCACATGTCAGTTAAATATCAAAACACACGAAATGAATGTAGCTATGTGAAATTAAGGTATATTTTGAGAATCTGAAAATAATTTTGGAGAAAAAAAAATAGTATTTAAAATACATCTAATAGACGAACAGAAAAACCATATAAAAGAGAACCAAATCTACAAAAGCAAGAAATAAAACTTCAAGGCTCATTTAACTTGACCAGATGAAGATGAAGAAAACAAAATTGGACATGAGTCTAGATCGCTCATTTACAATTTTGTGATTTTTTTGCTCCCCTCCTTGTCTCATCCTCACCGTTTTTATCCACCCAAGACAAACAAGCCAAAGATTAAGCTTCGCTGTGTTTAAGTTAAAAATTATAAGGGTTGTGGAAAATATAGGTTTAATCCCACAAATGGTATTTGCTTATTAGGTGGCAAAGTTACTATATTTTCAGTTTAAATTTTTCAAAAAATAGAAATATTTTCCATTAACTTTTTGACACAATTAACCTCTAATAAATACGAAGGTGTCAAAAAAATAAATGATTAATATTTGTTTGGTTTTTCATTTTAAATTCTCAAAATCTAGTTTCTAAAAAGCAATGTTCTAAAAAGCGCTAGGTGGTAGGCAGGCAGCGAGTCTAGGCAGAATTTTTTTTAATATTTTAAATAATTATAAAATATATAAAATATTTTATAAAATCTTAAATTAATCAAAATATGCATAATTTGTTCAACATACAATGTAAATAGAAAAAGTACACAAAATAACTCATATATCCTATATCCTTAATTCTTCTTCTAGTTCATCTCCATATTTCTCCAACACTTCCTCTGTATCGGATTCAAACTCAAAATCCACAGCATCTTCCTCTTCTTTATCCGATACAAATTCTTCTTCAAAAATGGAAACGGTTAAACGGAAATCCGCTACTTGGAGAGGTGGTGCCGAGGCAAGGAGAAAGATGTCTAGTCTCGGCCGGCACCGCGGTTGTTGAAGTCATAGGGGAAGGAGTGATGTCGTGGTTGTCGAAGCCTCCGCAGAGGGAAGGGCGTTTGGTAGAAGCGAGGAGCCAGCCGAGAGAGCGACGGGATCCTCTTGAGGGTGTCCCTCCCAACATCGGTTGTCGAAGCCGCGGGGGATAGGCGTTGGGCAAAAAAGCGGGCGGGCTGTGAGGAAGTGTGAGGAGATGCAGATTCTAGGGATTTCATTATCTCCTATATTTAATTTTTTTAATCTTTTAATTTTCTTTTTTTTTTAAAAAAAAGGGGCTTTTTTGAAAAACAATAAAATCAGAAAAAAAAAAAAACACAACCCCCTCCAACTCCTCTACCCAACCCCAACCCTCCTCCACATACACCCAGCATAAATATGAGCACAAATAGTGAGAAGGATCGATAAGCAATCTTCATTAAGAACCTAAGCTTTGCTAGTTGTAGAGAACAGGGCTGGTCATCTTCATTTTTGCTGACGTCTCACATTCTTCCTCTTTTCCTGCATCTTCTTTATTGACATGGAGTATGTCAATGGCAACCTTCTTCGGAACCTGCCATTTTGTAGAGGTTAAGACTGACCATCTACACTTTTGTTGTTCTCTGATCGAAGAAGCAATCTCCCCTTCTTCCTCTTTTATTTTCCTCTTCCTAATTGACATGCAGAATGTCAAAACAGCCTTTCCCATAGAACAATCAGAAATTGGCATAGTAGTAAGGTCTCAAACCTTTCCTATAAGTAAACAAATGGGTGGAATTTTTTACTTAATTATTTGGATAATATAATTATGGCCTCTTAAATGGATGAAAAAGCAATTCAGTTCCTAGCAGGCTCTCTTCTAGAGTTACCATTTCCTCCTTTCAATCCCTTAGAGGGAAGTCAGACAGTTGATGTTATGATAGACCTTCCCCTCCATTACCCACTGCCAAGACATCTTGTAATTAGCTCACCTCTTATTTTGCAACACTGAGTTCGAAAAGCCTCAACAATCATTCTCCACCTTCAATGTCTCCACCTTGCTCCTTACCACATTGGAAGTACAATCCACAAAACCAAAGAAGTAGAGACAATGAAAAGACTACCTCAATTCTAATTACTCCCAAAACTCTTGCTTCATTCATACGCTCATACCCATCATTTCACTGCCCTCTTCATTGTCCCCCACCATTTTACCCTCTTCACTATTTCACGAACTGTCAATGTCCACAACATCACTTCTCGCTTTTGCAACAGTTGTTGTATTGTTACTTCACTTAGACGAACCCATATCAAGGTCTAGACCAAGTCCAAACCTAAATTTTTCTCCAACAATGGTTTGACAGTGAGAAATTTTTCTAGAAAAAATACTTTTAAGAAAAAGGAAGCAAGAAAGAAACACATGATGAAAAGGAGCACACTGAAAAAAAAACTAAAAAGTGAAGCAATAGCTATTATGAGGATGAATAAAAAAATTACTTATTCCTAAAGAATAAGGCAGCAGCAGCATTGTTGTAATCAAATTGTGTCTGTCCCAATTATTTTGGATTGACATGAATTTTAATTCCTTTGTTGAGCTGTACATTAAGCAATACCACTTGAAATATTAAAATTAATTAAATCATTTTTATTATATTGATTGAAGGGGAGCCTTGGCGCAACGGTAAAGTTGTTGCCATGTGACCAAAAGGTCACGTTTTCGAATCCTGAAAACAACCTCTTGCAAAAAACAGGGTAAGGTTGCATACAATGGATCTTCCCCGGGACCCCGCATGGTGGGAATTTCGTGCATCGGGCTGCCCTTTTTTTATTTTTATTATATTGATTAATTTTTTTTCTTTGGTTGCCCTCTCCCCTGCACACCTAGCATTCTTATAAATTCAACTATACTAACTACTGAACCTATTGCTTGTGTGTGTGCGCGCGCCATCCTAAACCATTTTCTCTCATCTGATCATATATTGACACTGCACATAATTGCTCTAAAATATTTTTAAAAAAAAGCTCCTAAAATCCTTTATACTAAAACTACAAACTTATCTTACCATTCTCATATTTATCATATTAACTTTTTATACATGTTAGTTCACAATAACACAACACTCGACACTCTGATCCATAAAATATGACAAGTCATGCCAAGGTATAGAATGTCGTTCTGTGCCGCCCGACATAGACAATTTTTACCGTTCCACCGGGCGGGCGAAACTGGCACAAGAGGCGTCCCCATCTCGGCAGCGACAGAGTAGTGGACACCTCCGGCGCCGCTGAAGGAGGTGTCACAACGCTTCCGAAGGCATGTCGTGACGCCTTCGGCACCGAAAGCGTCGCGAGACGCCTCCTGTGGCACCGAAGGCATAGCCGGAAGCATCCGGCGACCCTTTCGACACCGCCGGATATGTTCGGTGACCCTTCCGGCGCTGCCGAACTCGTCCGACGACCCTTCTGAGGCCTTCGGACTCCCCCGCGGAAAATCACGGGCCGCAGTTTCGAGAAAAAAAATAATTTTTGCCACAAGCCGCAATTTCAGGAAAAAAAAATTTTTGCCATGTGGGTGCGGTTTCATGAAAAAAATAATTATTTTATTTAATTAATTTAAACAATTCCTAATGATGTGTGATATTTCGAACAAGCTTTTATAAACCCTAATTTAATTATCCTAATAAAATATATAAAAATATATATTTAAAATTAAAATAAATTTTATTAATTATATTCTGATTTTTTTTAATGTTTTTAAATTTCATTTAAAAATTTTGAAAAATACAATAATTCTTGTCTATATCTAATATATATTTTTTATTATTTTAAATTTCATTTAAAATTTTTAAAAAATTCTAAAAAATTCTAAATTAAAAAAATCTAATAAATTAGATTTATATTCTGATAATTTTTTATTATTTTATATTTTTTAACTATTTAAATTATATATTATTTAATTAATAATTAATTAAATGAATAAATAGTTAATTTATTATATATAAAGTAATATCTTGTATTAATTTATATACTTATTATTATAATAGAAAGATCCATTTTAATTCGAGTTATTGATATATAAATTTTATTTAAATAATTTTTTTAATTTTTTCTAACAATTTTTATTTGTTCAATAATTGAGAACTTATACAAAATCAATATACAACTTATTTTTATATAGACTATAAACATATTTATCTTATAATTACTATATATAAATAAAAAAATACTGAAACCGTATCGTTCCGGTCTGAGACCGAAATCTTAGCACTGATTGAAATTTTAAACCTTGAGTCATACACAATCTTACAAAATATTTCTTTTATCCAATGGAGCAAGATGATTATACAACACTTCAAAAGTTCCTCAACATTTTGACAACTAACTATTTATCCTATTAATTATGTGTTCATCCTGTTCCTGTTGAACAATAGATCCAAGATCTTAAATTCTTATAGGAATTAAATGCCCATTCATCTTAATTATTTCAATGATTCTTTTCTTGTTAACAAAACTAGATTTTGTATATTCAATTTTTGTTCTACTTATCTTAAATTCCTTCAACATCTAAAGTTTTCTCCCCACTTTGAGCTTCAATTTTAAATTCATTAGTCTCATAAAATAACACAATTTAAGCAATATATATTATCTTTCTCAATATTTGCTCCTCGTGTATACCATGAGACTCCCCACCTAATAGGATAAAGTTTGATTGTTGTTGTATAGAGTATATATTAAAATCCTAATCTATTTCTTCCTCTTTGCAACCCTTCACAAATTGTCTCTTAGAAAAGTTCATCCTGCAAAGAAGCAATTTCCTCAATTAGAGGAAATTAAAAAGAAGATTACATGCAAAAACACTTACTATTTTTCAAAAATCATATAAACACCTCAAATTTCAGTCCAAGTATTGTGTTGTCAAATCTATCTTCTATTTTATCATCTTCACCAATTGATATATCAATTCTATTTTGTACTTGTAACTTCTCCTATTTAGTGTAACATGAATGGCACAAAAATAACTATACCTCAACTTTAGAGACGTATTAGAGTTACAACTTACAATTACATGGGAAATAGAGCATGCAATTTTTTTCCAATCTGGGATATATAGTCAATATGTATTACATTAGAGAACCATATGTATAGGTATAATGTTATGTTTGTTACTTGGATCTTGTTTTATCCCTCTCTACTTACCAATAACAGTGACTCAACATATTAAAGCACCAACCTATGTTTTCTTTTTCACTTTTGTCATTGTGGTTGTTGTTGTTTAAGTAGGAAACCAAACACTTCACATCTTGCCTATGTCCCTTTATGCCTAAACTAAAACCGAACGTTTCACGTCTTGGCTGTCCCTTTATGCAAAAGGAACCTTTTGCAAGTTGGTTTATTCAAGGTCGTACTATCTCTTCATTAGTTGATTTAATCATCCTTTGCCATTAAAGAATTTGTCACAACTAATAAGCATAGGGTTACCATCATCCCAGAAGTTCATTGTCAAATTCAATAACAGATATCTGGAATAGCATTCAAAATAGCTTAGCCGCCTCATAATCAGTCACAAACCTCGGCTAAATGAGCTAAGAAGGCCATAGCTTGAATTGTCTTTCCGAGACCCATTTCATCAGCAAGAATTCCATTCAAACCCTGTATAGAAGTGAAATCAAGAAATATAAGTATAATCTTAGAGAGAGCACTTCAAACATATGCATTACCTGCTCATAACAGTTAACTAGCCATTGTAATCCCTTTAACTGATATTCTTTAAGACGCCCTTTAAACATCTCTGGTGCTTGCACTGTTGATGTTACAGGCATTGTGGAGCTGCAAATAAGGTTTTTATTGATGTAACACCAGAAAGTAAAAGATTAAAAGCTGGAGTTCAAAACATCTTCTAACGAATTTGGGTCACTAGATACTTGGTGCTCAGTGAGTGACTTACGGGTTCAGGAGGTCTATGTTACTGGGCCCCGTAGCAATAGAGTCATTTGCTTGATCCCCAGTGTCAACTTGTCGAAACTTTAAACAAGCATTGTCAAATTCATTTGTAATCTTTTTCTGTTGAGAGACTGCCTGTTTAGCCGCCCTGAGAGCTTCCTTTTTTAGTTCAGCTTCCTCTGGATCCTCTTCCTCCCCTGGTTCGAAATCAGAAACAGTTGATTTTTCTTCTGGAGGTTCAGCTTCTTCTTCTTCGACAGATGCAGTTTCGGCAGGTTGTGTCGAAGACTTGTTCCCCATGAAATGGCTGTATAGTTCAGTCTGTGATATGAGAAAGTTAAGCCTCTGCTGTTGTCTCTTAGCTTCGCGAAGTTCCTCCTCACGTTTCAAAGCTTCAGCAGCATCTCTTTCTTCTTTCTTCCTTAATTCAGCCTAGAAAGATTATTTCAGTCAATTTCAAACCTCATAGAAGAATATGTTCATAAAAGATAGAAGGTTACTTTGCTAAAAGAAACAGATGAAGAAAAACTAGTATAATTTATCAGAGAATCAACAAACACATAATATTAAATATCATTTCCTAACTTAAAAGTAAAACCAGTAGAACTTACGAGTTCACTAATCTCAGATACAAGATCATTAGTTTGGACAATTTACATTACAGACCATAAAAAATTAAAATCTAAAGAAAATAAGGGCAACTGAGACTACTTAGCACACAAATCAGCATCAATAAACCATGTGTCAGCTACATGATTTTAGTTATAACATTCTAAATTTATTGAGTAAAAAATTAAAAAAAAACAATAGTTGCCCTATTCAACATTCTATGAACCAAAAAAATTCTAGGAGTTATCGTTGTGCTGACTAGCAGCAAAGACTCCGACTCTCAAGAAAAAACAAAAATCATATTTGGGCGTTATTTTATTGGAGAGTAGAACAGATCTTCTAGGAACTTGAATCAGAGGAACTTTAAACTAATTATTAATAACAAAAATATAAAGCAACAAATCCAAGAACCAAAAAGATAAAATATCCAACAGCCAACTCTCAATAAAATTAATAGCTATTTAATCAAATTTACAATCAGTTCTGGCTTGGCCCCACATTCTAGGAGGTTACAATATATAACTAGCCATGGTTAGCAACACCAATTGTCAAGTGTTCATGAACTCATGGCTGATAATGTTAAAATATGGCATATATAAACAATAAAAATGTACGTGCAACATCTTTTAAAGTATATCTCTTACTCACAGAATGAATGAAACCTCATAAATCTACACAAATTATGCTATATAAACCAATATTAATAATTTTTCAAACTTAAAGAGATAAAGGAAATTTTAACAAGAAACCTATCAAAAATTTATAACTATTCAAAAGACAATTTAATGAATTAAGTTGTTAGAACAAGGTTCAAGCTATAGTTAGTCATACAAGGAGAAGGGAAAAAGATAAGAAGAGCAGAACCAGTCTGGTAAATGTTCACCAAAGATCACACTAAAAATACTTATAACAAGGGAGAGATGAGCAACATTACCTGTTCCTTATCTACTTTCTTCCAAAATATCAACATGTCTCTAGCTAGCCTTCTAGTGCGAACTGCCGCACTTCTCATAAATCTGAGTGACCTACTGACCTTCAACTTTACCTGAAATTTTTATGTACATTCAATCAGGAATGAATAAAGGAGGACAGATCTCATGATTAACAAAATGACAGAAACAAGTTGATGCATAACAAGGGAAGCATTACCTCTCTCTGACAAGTCTCTGAAAAGCGTTTAGCATCTGCAAGTTGTTTCTTGTGGAAACTCGTCAATATCTTATGATGCTTTGGAATATCTCTTCTAACCATATTAGCCCAAACTTTCCCTATCTTCTCCATCTCTTCCTTCTCAATTTCAGATGGATCTTTCTTCACTACTATCTTCTTCGGTAAACTTCGTTCAATAATCTATAATCAAACAAAAGATTATTCAAAATAAGAAAAAGCAAGCAGCCTGTTTACCTGAGTACACCAGACTAAGAATCATTTTCTTAGGTAAAAAATAACCTCATAGGTGTCTCCTCTCTCCAAGACTTTGACATAATAAACCTGTAAAGTACCAGAATCTGACATAATGTGCCGCCGAATCCTACCAGCTGCACCTTCTGGAATTGAGAATGCATCCAGACCAATGTCACATATCTTAAGCGTGAATTTTTTGTCTGAATTTCCAGACGGAAGTCCCCTCAACCTTGCCTGGAGAGATTCATATTGTGGTTGAGGCTCCCCCAATCCGCCTCGGTCGTAGTTGTCAAACCTCTTATCAGTAGAAATCATGGCAGCTAGAGACCTCAAATCTAAAGGGCCTTTAAGATAGTTCTCTTCAACTATAATGTCAGCAATGTTTGGCAAGTTCAGAGAACTCACAAGCTTATCATAAGTGGGAGGAATTCGATATGTGATGCCCTCACCAATGTCCAAATAACTGGACTCCATGGACAAAGTGTACCTATTACCCCCATCATAATCAGCTTCAAAATCAGCTCCATAGTATCCGGGTGATATTTCCATCTCACGTACTGGTTCCTCAGCAGAAACCAGAGGCTCAGAATTGAACTTCCTTCTTTTACTACCATGACTTCGCTTAGAACCTGGCATTCCCATACGTGTGGAAGCCAACCCTGCCGATGAGTCTTTAGGCATCACTGTCCTATATCTTTGCATGTGTTCACTAAGCATGGCTCTGTATTGCTCCTCTGTTATTCCATTTTCATAATCTTCATCGATTTCATCATTGCTGTCAGTATCATTCCTCATGGTTGAGCTTGGAATATCCTCAAACTGAATATCGCGCCTCTGTCTCCTCCTTATCATCCCTGGAGACCTCTCTCCATTGCACTGCTCATAGAGCTCTTGGTCTGATTTAAAAACAGATTACAAAAACAAGAATTAGAACATGATTGACGAGAAATACCCAATATCACATCAAAATAATGTGACACTGGAAACAAGTAACTGAGTCGAGAACTTGTTCTATGATCTTTCCAACTGCAAACAGTAAATAAAAAAAATAAGAATAGAACAAGCAGAGAGTATAGAAGGAGAAAAACCTTGGCTGCTTCGGTTCTCATCATGACTGCTATCCCCGAAACTGTGGAAATCATCATCTCCTTGCGGAACACGAAAGGTCATCAATGGCTACATGAAAACCCAAGGACATCAATAACAATTAACCACAAACAATAAACCTATCAGGACACCCTCAGCTAAGTGGGAAAAAAAAATACAATTTTTATCACCGAAAAAAAACAGCAAAAACCGAACAAACACCAAGAAACTAGACAACTTAACAATAATAACACTACTCGTGATGCTGGTGATACCGCCACAACACCAATACCGATAACCTAAAACCAAGCGAAAGATAAGAATCTTAAAGCGTTTGCCACCGCAAGTCCCAATGCTATCAAGTTTAAGTAGTCGAGAGCAACAAAAATCCCCCAATGAAATCAACTTCAGAAGACGGAAAGAAATCTCGAGCCGCACGATCAAGCGAAGAGGAGGGAAAGGGAATGGACGGAGCGGCGGCAGTTACCTCGAGGTTGAAGAGGCTGGAGTAGGAGAGGCCGTTTTTGGAGTGGTGCCGGCGCGGCTCCATGGGGCGGCGAGGCGAGGCGAGGCGACGAGCGGCGTCGCGGCGAAACCCTAGGATCGGCCCTAGAAGGAGGAGTAGGATGAATCAGAAGCGGAGGAGACGAGTCGGCACGTGCGAAGAAGGGAAATTGCATGGCGAGCGTGTGCGGTAGCTGAAGTATTGGATTTGGTTCGACGGGGGAAAAGGGAAGGGAAGGGAAGGGGCAACGGCTATTGTGCGCCGGCCAAAGTTGGTTCGGCTTCGCTCGCTGCCCCGCTTGCTTCGCGTGTTGGGCCTTAATTGGGCCGTCCAGTCTGCGGGCTAGTGGTGGGCTTCAATTGGGCCGATTGTCACTAATGCAAAGCTTGTAATGGTGGAATGGACCAGGTGAGGTGAGTCGATACTAATTTTGCTGAGGCTCTTCCATAGTTTTGTCAATGTTGCTCCTTGTGATTCGAAATGGACTCACTCTTTTAACCGTCCGTGATTTATCTCTTCCATGTTAACTCGGAAACGGATTGACAAGGACGCTGAGTGCGAGCATATTCACCTTGCCACCGTGGACTCTTTCAGTTAAATTTTATCTTTCATTGTAAATTCTAAAACTTGTTTACATAAACTTCAGATTTGATACCGAAATATGCATGCGTATGACACATATCATTCATGTTCCGACGAGTTTAGGGAAGGGAATTCAACATGAAATCGATTATACTAGCAAAGAAAGAAAGTTAGCCTAGATGAAACAAAAAGAGTGAGCCCATCGAGTCGTAGGGAGCAACCCTGACACAACATCGGAGACCCTTCAGCTGGCCGACAACAAACATCTTCCATTGTAAACAACCACTAAACTTGTTTACAGAAACTTCAATTTCGATATCAAAATACGAATGCACACGACAATGCATACAACACACATCATTCATAATTCGACAACTTAGTGAAGGGAATTCAACATAAAAGATAGTCTCCTCGGGACGGTCTATCACAAGGAGCAACATTGACACATCATTAGAGGTCCTTCAGCTAGCTAACCAGGCTAGCAAACATCTTCCATCGTAAACCAACACTGAACTGGTGTACAAACTCTTTAGATTTGATACTGAAAATACGGATGCAGACGACACACATTATTCATGCTTCGACGAATTTAGGGAAGGGAATTCAACATGAAATCTAGTACACTCGCATAGAAAGAAAGTCTGGCCTAGATGAAATAAAAAAGAGTGAGTCCATTTTGAGTTGCAAGGAGCAACCCTGACACACCATCAGAGGCCCTTCAGCTAATCAACCAAGCCAGCAAACATCTTCCATCCTAAACAAGCACTGAACTTGATTGCAGAAACTTCAGATTTGATACCGAAAACACAAATGCATACGACACACATCATCCATGTTTCAATGAGTTTAGGGAAGGGAATTCAACATAAAATCTAGTACACTTGGCAAAGAAAGAAAGAAAGTTTGGCTAGATGAAACCAAAAAAAAAATGAGCCCATTTCGAGTCGCAAGGATCGAGCAACCCTGACCCACCATCAAAGGCCCTTCAGCTGGCCAACCAGGCCAGCAAACATCTTCCATTGTAAACAACTACTGAACCAAAACTTCAGATTTGATATCGAAAATAATAATGCATGAACACATCATTCATGTTTTAGGGAAGAGAATTCAACATAAAATCTAGTACACTAGCCAAGAAAGAAAGTTAGCCTAGATGAAACAAAAAAAGTGAGCACATTTCGAGTAGCAAGGATCACAACATCAGAGGCCCTTCAGCTACCCAACCAGGCAGCAAACATCTTTCATTGTAAATAACTATGTACTGAACAAAAACTTCAGATTTGATACCGAAAATATAAATGCATACGACACACATCATTCATGTTTCAAAGACTTTACGAAAGGGAATTCAACATGAAATCTAGCTAGTACACTCACATAAAGAATGAAAGTAAGTTGGCCTAGATGAAATTAACAAAAAAGAGTGAACCCATTTTGAGTCGCAAGAAGAAACCCTCACACACCATCAGAGGCCCTTCAGCTGGCCAACCAGGCCAGCAAACTCCACCCATTTCTCCAGCGCGCTTGCGGACGATACAAAAGCCAGTTTACTAGACCCAACGTCGCGGTCGCCGACTGCAAGAAGAGAAAGAAAAACAAAAAGCAGTTAGTTTTCGATCGATCGTACGAGCAGTCGAGTGCCGTAGCTGCAGTATAAGATGACCTGAGGCGAACAGAGATGCCAAGGAAGAATTGAAGTTGTCCACCTCAGTTTTCTCTTCTGGGCTGCTACTTAGCTGACATGAATTATGTGAGTATGAGTACAACTATAAGGGAAGCTTTGTGAATATAAACTTTGGAGTGAACAACCTTAGAAAAGGCTGCGTTTACGTTCTGAACCCATTCGACTGTGGTGCTTGGGCCTAGAAGAGAACTGGCTGCATCGAGGTCGTTGTTTTCGATGGCTTGGCCCACTTTGCTCAGTTTGTAGATCACTTCTTGAAGGTGCCCTGCAATCAGTGGACAGTCATCAGCGGGTTTAATAAAGATTCCAGTTTACTTGAGGGGAGAGGGAGGCGGACCTTTTTCCTTGAGGGAGGAGCTGATGACGCCCTGTTTCTCGAGCCTCTTCTTCCGGTCCTTCTTCACCTTCTCCAGAAGCTCCAGGTCGTCGTCCGCCTCCAGGACGGCGGCGGGGGCGGGCCTGGCGAGCGAGAGAGTGAGCGCGGTGAAGCAGGCGGACAGGCCCAGCTCCCGCCTTCCCACGGCCGCGGTGACGCTGGGCGGCGTCGATGCGATGGCGGAGCGGACGGCGGTGGAGGCGGCGAGCGCGAGGGCGGAGGAAGGGGACGAGGAGACGGGAGTTGCGAGAGGAAGAGGCGACGGCGGCATGGCGCTGGTTGATGGATGGGGAGGACGAAGGCTTCGCGAATGGAGGAGGTGGGTGATGAAATCTATAGGTTTGTTATCCGAACTTGACACGTGGATTATTAGCATGACCACCCAATTTTATAGTCAAAGAAAAACACATTAAGTGAGCAAAATATTTTAGAGGAGCAATAAAAGAAAATAGCTAAATTTGTTTGTATTTATTTATGGTCGACGAATTTAGTATTTAAACATGAATAAAATTAGTCTACATACTAATCAATTAGACTAAATTAAACAACTAAAATTTGAATTATCCAGTTCATGAAAAGATATGATAATGTGCAATATAGATCTTGTTGAATGAATGAAATTTGAATATCCAGTTTGTGTTCAAGTGCTCTGAAGAAACATTCATGTCGTACCCCAACTGTATCTCCGAACCACTGCTGGGTGTTTCGGATCTTCTATGTTCGTCCACTCATCGACCGCGCAAGTCTTGATCGGTGGCTCAATGCGGTAGGTCTTGGCTTCTGTTTCTATCCGCGAACAATACTTGTCGAATGTACCTACGGTCACATGGAGTTTGAAATCTAGATTGGCTAAGAAGTTGAGCTCCAGTGTATTCATTTCCAATGTGTTGATCCCTCCAACTCTTGCATAATATGCATTGCTGCAGAAGCTGCGGCAAATAAGCATGAAGTCAATCACAAGTCATCACAGACTACGACAACGAAGAACAAAGCCGCGGCTGTGTAAGAGCAAGTGAGAAGTAATAAGAAATAGGTGTGCATCTAGTTTTCGCGGCACTTCAATCTCAATGGAGACAACCTTATTCACTTGAAACTAAAGACCAAAGCTATCTCGCTAATGATAGCATGCAAGTGCAAAATATAATCATTCTAGTAAATAGGTAATATATAAATTGCCAAAGGAGCTATATTTATTCACTAACCAAAAACAGAAAAGAATAGGAACTTACGCATCATCTATAAACTTGGCAGCGACGATAACACTTGTGACGATCAGACGATGGACATTGAGGGAGGTCAAATAAGTGTCGGGTTGTTGAAGGAATCTTTCAATATATATGTATCCAAGAAGAAAGCAAGACGGGCTGCACCTTGCATACTTGAAGATGCGCTCCATGTACCTTCGTATGCTAAGTGTCGGTGCTCTCATACCGGTGAAGACACTTGCAGTGTCTGTTATTTCCAACGAATCCAGTTTATTTTCAGTATTTTCGACGGTTGTCTCAAGAATTGAGGATATAAGGGATAATATCCTTGGGAATCCAGGAGACTTCTTGCATGATGTGATGAGACCCAATGATAGGTAGACCTCAGGATTTGTACCTTCAGTATTAGTCATTATCGATCTCATACTCTATCAGCAGTGTCCTTATTGCCTAATCACTGCACAACAAAAAGCATCTTCGGAAAGATAATGATAACAAAGTTAATATGCTTCATTTGTTCATCGATTAATCAATAATGAGATTGCCTCGCACTGAGAAAACCTAGCATGAGCACAAAACGTACTCTAGCAACAGAAGTGAACAAGAGAATCACAAGTCAGATCTAATTAAATTTAATTCTCTTTCCTATAGTCAAGTGAGTGGTTGAACAATGACTAGCAATCAGTTAAAATCAAGCAAGCTATACCTAATGAGACCAAATCAATTAAGAAAAAGACCTATCAAGAATATGGACCCACAAGTTATGTGAATTTCATTTCTTCCTCCATGATCATGTAACTTTCTCAAACAGATTACCAACTAGCAAAATGTCTCTACTTGTCGCATATCTCCTCAAACGAAGTACAAAAAGAGAAATAATCTTCCCTCATTAGCTGCTACAAATTGATTTCTAAGTTCATTACAAATATCCTACTCAAAAGCAAACAACAATAATAATTTGGCATTCTCAAGGTGCCTAAGAATGAGGAAGACTCATCCCCATCTTAACCATTTTTCTTTGATCTTCTCTACGACAGTCATACCTAATAATACTCCCTTTTAAATTAGCAAAAACACTTTCAATAGACCATTGCTCATCTCAAAACCATATAACATGACTTTTACCATAATCAATGTAACTAAAACTATCAATCATTTTCTCCAGTTGAGTAACATGTCAACTTTGATGCATCCTCCTTCCTAATTTTCTAAAATCAGACTAAAATACAACTAAACTTCCTACCTGCCACAGTTTTCTAGCTATGCATACGTTTGGATCCAAAGTTGAGCTGGTACCTAGTCAAAGATTTTCCTTGATTGAAAACTTCATATGAAACTTGTACAAATTTCATTTCTTCACTTAAGACAATAATCATAGTTCTGCTATCCCATCACTAGTAGCCGCTACACGACTTGCTAAGAGCATGACGAAACCCCCCAAATTAAATTCTGAGTCGACCAACCATTAATTGCTAGATCAGAGAGCTGAGAACCCTAAACTGAAAGGAAATGGACTCGCGACCTCTTCGTCCATCTACAACAATTTATCCAGCACAATTAGGGTCCGAATAAAGTGCCAGAGAAGCATTTTTGACCACGAAACTCGAATCAAACCAAATTGTAAAACAAAAATCCAGACAGGGTGGATGAATCGCTTACTACACTGTTCTTGAACCGATCTTGTCTTCCCCCTTTCTGTCCTAGCCTCGGGCCTCCACTGGAAAAGGCACGGATCTCGGATCTACCTCTCTTCCGCGGACATTCCGCCTCTTTTCTCTCCCCAGCCGTAACAATGGCGGATGATCGATGATGCGAGAGCCGCTCGCCTTCCGCGAGTAGTCTAATGGCGCCTTCTTCTATAAAATGGTGATGGAAAAGAGGACAAGAGAGAGAAAAAAATGAGTTGAAAATTTTAATTAAAATGTTTTTTTATAAAAAATCGCGGTGTCGGTTGGCGTCGACGCGGCTGTGGGTAGAGGGATTGGCACCGACTAATCGTAATCCTCATAGTCTACTAGTCGTTCCATTGGAGCTTGGCGCGGTCCCCATGCCTGTCCAACTATGAAGGATGTAGAGAGTGTCTTTATTTTAAAAAAAAAACTGAAAAAAAAAATAGCCTATGTGTCCAATATTTAAATCCTTCATTCATTATATCATCCACCGTGGTGATAGATTGAATCCCGCATATCATGATACTGAACTGGACTAGAGCTATATTTCACTAAATACGAACTAGAGGATTTCTATTCGATTTATCCTGATAATGAATATTTCTCAACTATCATCATATACATTCAATTGTGGCATCATCATATACATTCAAGAAATATATATGAGCCATGGCTCTAACATTATGTGTGATTTAAATTTTGAATGGCATGAGATTTAAATTTTAGCATGATCGAGATAAATATTTTTCTTATATGTTAATTTTTATTCTAAAAGTTAATAATTATTTATAATTTATCTTCTTTGTATATCTTGGCACTGATTGATGGTAACAATGGAAATCACCTATTGTCAATTGGTTTGAACAATGTAAGTGTGTGTCAAGGGCGTAGTCAGAATATAAATTTATTTAGAGTTGATCATCGAGATATAATAAATTAATTGATTCAAAAATATAAACAAAAAATGATTATTAATTTTTCGAAATACATTTAATCATTATCAATTTTTTAAACTAACTCCGGTTAAGCAAACTCATTAAATAAAACTAATCAAATTAATTAATAAATATGTTAATAAATTTAATCAATTTATTAAAATAAAAAATAGTAGTTGACTCATACAGATAATATCAAAAGAAAATATATCTACGACAATGATCGTACCGATATCGTGTGTTATTCGAGAAAAGGGATGTCGTGCTTGTACTCGTCGAGTTACCACCGAACACCTGTATAGGACATGAATATAAAATATTATGTGAATGATGTAAAGATCTTCAAGAAATTGAGAGATTATGTCGCCGAGAAAGGAACTCGATTGCTCGAAGAAATCCATTCTAAAAATAAAAAGATCTACTCAAACCTAGTGACAGAAAAAAAAGATCAAAATTAAAATTTTTCGCACCTACGACTTTACGGATAAGAGGAAAAACAAAGAGGTGGGGGACGGAGGCACTTATGACTCCATGGATAAAAGGAAAAATAAGAGGCAGCTTACATGGAGTTTATAAAATCTTAATTTAATTAAAATTCCTAATAAATTGACATATGTTTTGGAAATTTAATTAAACAAAATAAAAATTTTTGATTTAATGGAAAGTGCATATGGAAAAGCAGGAAATAATTAAGGAAAAAATATATAGGGATGATTTATTTTATTTTTCTAAAATTGTTGGGACTGAACCCACCATAACCCCAATGTGGCTCCGCCCATGGTAGGTGTTTATTTGATTTAATGTGGAAATCAAACTCTTATTCCTCGACAAACTCAGCAGTCTGTTTACCATGGCACCAAACTCCGAGGGTAAAAAAAAACAAAAACAAAAACAGAGAGAAAATGATTGATGGGCTCGCACCAACAGCACCCGTGTCCAGTTTTTTTTGTATAGCAAGAGAACAAAACTCTCCTGAATGCGAGACTCGAGTAAGGAGCTGTTAATTCGAGGACCCGATTGAATCTTCAAATTGGTTCAACTTACCAAATAATTTAAATTAGTTGGAATAAAATTTTATCAACTCATTTAAAAATAAATATAAATAGACTAGTCTACGCAAGTTACCGTCCAGCAAATCGAGGCGAGCTCGAGGTGTCCCACAATAAGATATTACAAACAATTCCTGACATGATCAACTGGACGACTGACTACTCGACTCAAAAGAACTGGCAATTCTTCTCGAGATGGTTCCAATGGAAATACATCACCCTAACACTAACTTTCGGAAGATAATTTAGATTACTTACGAGCAATTACAATTTATAAGTTTGATTTAAGAAGTTAGTGAATGACTAACTTTACCTGGGCCTGCAACTAGATGTCACCATTTACAAAAACTCAAATGTTGTAACCTCAGTTTCTTATTTGGTTCGGGGCAGCCATCGAGCAGGACAAGGTCATCGTCGTCGTTACCAGGAACTGAGAGAGCCCGGGGCTGTCATCGAGCAGGACAAGGTCATCGTCGTCATTACCAGGAACTGAGAGAACCTCGCGGACTTCTTGATTTCCTTCTCTTTCTGATGTAGCAGACAGTTTTCTCTTAGTGCTAGGCATTGCTGCAACTACATCAACCTCTTTAGACTCTGTTGCTTCTGTTATTGTTGGACGATCAGCAGATGTACTTGCTCCATTACTTATAGCTGTATCGACTTTCTCAGGAGCTGTCCATCAGATAAGACCATATGGTCGGGTTCTTTCTCTTCGTCAAAGTCATCCCTGCATGATTGAGAAGCAACAGTTGGTGATGATAACAACATATATTGCAGCACGAATACTAGACAATGGAAAAGTTAAAGATAAAGCATATACGAAAAAAAAAGGAAAGCATCAACCACCAGACATCAGTACATCGACAGCAGTACATCGACGACAAAAGATGCAATTAAATCAAACTAAACAGGATCAAGAGATTTTCTTCATTTATATCTTGACAACACTACAGAAATATGCGTTGTTATGAATTCATCGCTTTTCCCAACTCTACAATTGTCATTCTCTTCTACACCTTATTTCTAGTTGCACTCAAATTGACAGGGAAAATTGACACCATCCAACTCTCATCTCAGCATTCGACACATTGTTGTCAGTTTAGAAACCCTTGTCATGTGGGTCAGGGTATCAATCAACAGCCAGAATTAAACGTGCTGGAGGTGCTGGTGCCAGTGCCCACCCTTAAAGCACCTTGCAAGGCTGATCCTGCCGCTCACTGTAAGGCCTCCTGCTTCGAACATCATTGTGTGTCTTCTTCCAGATTGGATATACCCTTGACTCTTCTTCCATTGAGCAGCATCCTGCATAGCCAATTGATAGATGTCGGTCTTCAGCGTACTCATGTTGACCTCTCCAACCTTCCTCTGATGTCGGCTGTGTGCAAGTGGTAGCTGGTGAGGATTCAAGTTGTGCAGTTCCTCAACCAGTGAGGGACCTGAAGAATGTAGACCCTGAAGAATGTAGACGATGCTGCAAGCTCTCTGGCCAACGGACTTCATCCTTTGCTAGATCAAAAGCCAATTCCAGCATTCGTGTGTCTCAATGAGCAAACTCCAACATTTGCTCACAACTCAGTCTGAGCACCTATAACACTAATGAGATATTTCGCTTGTGCTGCTTTTACTAATTCTACAAGTTCAAGGAGTTCCATACAACAAAATGGATGTGGCCGAATAGGGCTTAAATTTTGATGAGTATTACCTAGAATGGATAGCAGATACCTGCCTAAGGACCAGAATGGTAGGTTCGACAAGTAACACTGCTTTCAACTGGCACAAGTTATCCAGCAGTACAGTATTTCACCTGACACACTGCATGTACTGGTCCTAGCCTAGACAGGTATGTTGTCAGAAACTTAAAACATGAACGTAACAATGATGATATAGATGACTCATTGATAGGCATTCTCATAAAAACTTAGCAGTTAGCGCAAAAGAGTCTCCGGAGGAACCATAAATATCGCTAGGACTAACAGGAAAGAGTAGACCAGGTAGAACTAGTTTGACGAGTAGTAGCAAAATGACCAATGTTTAATGTTTATATGACACTTCAACTCCTGCTGAAAATCTTCAATTGTGAGCATGGTGCCACCAGTAAGTGGTGCAGGGAGATCTGCTGAGTTCTGAAAGATGAAGGTGCAGAACAAAATTGTAAGGAATTAAAGGATGTCGGGAAATAGAAAAACCATGCCAGAACAGATGGCAACCTTGTCGAGGTTCAAGGCATAATTAGCCACAACATCTTCCTCCAGATCATCACCATCCTCATAGATAAGGGTTGTACCTTGCATTACCATGGGAAGATTCATCCCCAATTAGACTTTTATTATCTTTTCAACAATGTCTCTCAGAGTTGTGTTTGGAGTGTTGACTTCAAGAAGTAAGGGTGTCTGTTTACAATAAACATCGATAAAGAGGACACAAAGAAACAACAAAAAAAAGAGTGGATGGACAGGATCACCTCAGAATACACATAACAAGATTTGTTAGGTTTGAATGGCTCCACGGGCATCCAAAGGATCTTTCTAGACGGATGTTCAAGAACCGAGAGGTCATCGAGCAGGACAAGGCCATGGTCGTCGTCATCATTACCAGGATGAGAGAACCTGGACTTCAGGTTTAATATTAAATATATTTAATCATCGTTAATATGTTTGGTCATGGTTGTTGAGCCATCTCATTTCGGACCTAACAGGTTTTGTCACCTATATATTGTACCTGCCATATTTTTTTAGTGTAACCGTTCACATGGAAGCCGCTGGCGCCAACTCACATGGGCTGCCCCTCCTTTTCTCCCTTATAAACTCCCCCACCAATCAGTAATCTTTATCTTCGACAATGGAGACAATAACACTTGTGGTGGTTTTGATGGTAACATTCGCCGCCACCTGCGATTCCTCCTGCCAGTTGCTTCCACTCTAACCATCTGCTCCACCAACGGTCACGGCCTCTCACGAGCCCTTCAAAGAAGCAACTGGCAGGAGGAAGCGCAAGTGACGGTGAACATCACCACAAGAGCCATTGTCGAAGATGAAGATTACTGATTGGGGGGGAGTTTATAAGGGATAATAGGAGCGGCATCCCATGTGAGCTGGCGACGGCAACTTCTATGTTAACAATTACACTCGGAAAAAATGGTAGGGACAACTCACGGGTGAGTGGTGACAAAATCTGTTAGGTATGAAATGAAGGAGCTCAACAACCATGGCTAAATATATTAATGACGATTAAACATATTAAATATGTATAATATGTTTAATAATAAACCTCTTAAATATCAAAAATTTTAAAAGAATAGTTTTACTTGCGGTAAAATAATTAAATTTGAATGAAAGAACAGTCTTCTAGCTATGCATACGTTTGGACCCAAAGTTGAGCTAGTACCTAGTCAAAGATTTTCCTTGATTTCAGTTAGAAGCTACTGAAACCTTTAACTTCATATGAAACTTGTACAAATTTCATTTCTTCACTTAAGAGAATGATCATAGTTCTGCTATCCCATCACTAGTAGCCGCTACACAGACTTGCTAAGAGCATGAAGAAACCCCCCAAATTAAATTCTGAGTCGACCTACTATTAACTGCTAGATCAGAGAACTGAGAACCCTAAACTGAAAGGAAATCGACTTGCGACCTCTTCTTCCGGCTACAACAATTTACCCAGCACAATTAGGATCCGAATAAAGTGCCAGAGAAGCATTTTCGACCACGAAACTCGAATCAAAACAAATTGCAAAACAAAAATCGAGACAGGGTGGATGAATCGCTTACTACACTGTTCTCGAACCGATCTTGTCTTCCACCTTTCTGTCCTAGCCTCTGGCCTCCACTGGAAAAGGCATGGATCTCGGATCTACCTCTCTTAGCTCATGATCATAAGATCACACATTATCAATTTTATTGTTGTGCTAGTTCCCCTTCAATAACAATTATTTCATAAAGATATTATTCAAATAGCACAATAGATTCAATAAATAACACATAATTCCACTAGTAATGAATATTTCGAAGATGGACTTGTGTTTTCAAATTTAGTTGATAGATAAATTAGAAGAAAAAATCGTCCACCTAATATCAAAAATAAATAAATAACACATGCAGAAGAAAAGCTAAAACCATTTACAATAGCTAATAAGGTAACCTGCCATGGTCAATCTTTCTATGATTCACAATCACACAAGAACTACAAGGTCGTTTATGAATAAGATTCACAAAGTTCCAACAATAAGAGATTACAAACAATTCCTGACATGATCAACTGGACGACTGACTACTCAGATTCAAAAGAATTGGCAATTCTTCTCGAGATGGTTCCAATGGAAATACATCACCCTAACACTAACTTTCGTAAGGTAATTTAGATTACTTTCAAGCAATTACAATTTATTAGTTTGAGTCGAGAAGTTAGTTAATGACTAAGTTTACCTAGGCCTGCAACTAGATGTCACCATTACATGAACTCAAAGATGTTGTAACCTCAGTTTCTTATTTGGCTCAGGGCAGTCATCGAGCAGGACAAGGTCGTCGTCGTCGTCATCATTACCAGGAACCGAGAGAACCTCATGGACTTCTTGATTTCCTTTTCTTTCTAATGTAGCAGACAGTTTTCTCTTAGTGCCAGGCATTGCTGCAGCTACATCAACCACTTTAGACTCTGTTACTTCTGTTATTATTGGACGATCAGCAGATGTGCTTGCTCCATTACTTTTAGCTGTATCGACTTTCTCAGGAGCTGTCCATCCTGATAAGACCATACGGTCGGGTTCTTTCTCTTCGTCAAAGTCATCCCTGCGTGAGTGAGTAGCAACAGTTGGTGATGATAACAACATATATTGCAGCACAAATACTAGACAATGGAAAGGTTAAAGATAAGGATATACAAAAAAAAAGGAAAGCATCGCTCGACCACCAGACAGCAGTACATCAACGACAAAAGATGCAATTAAATCAAACTAAACATGATCAAGAGATTTTTCTTCATTTATATCTTGACAACACTACAGAAATATGCGTTGTTATGAATTCATCGCTTTACCCAACTCTACAATTGTCATTCTCTTCTACACCTTATTTCTAGTTGCATTCAAATTGACAGGGAAAACTGACACCATCCAACTCTCATCTCAGAATTTGACACAATGTTGTCAGTTTAGAAACCCTTGTCATGTGCAGGTAATCCACATCCATACCGAGATTTAAAATCATATTGTGTCAGCGGGTCAGTCTATCAATCAACAGCCAGAATTAAACGTGCTGGAGGTGCTGGTGTTAGTGCCCCCCCCTTAAAGCACCTTGCAAGGCTGATCCTGCTGCTCACTGTAAGGCCTCCTGCTTCGAACATCATTGTGTGTCTTCTTCCAATTTGGATGTACCCTTGACTCCTCTTCTATTGAGCAGCATCCCGCATAGCCAATTGATAGATGTCGGTCTTCAGCGTACTCATGTTGACCTCTCCAACCTTCCTCTGATGTCGGCTGTGTGCAAGTGGTAGCTGGTGAGGATGCAAGTTGTGCAGTTGCTCAACCAGTGAGGGACCTGAAGAATGTAGACGATGCTGCAAGCTCTCTGGCCAACGGACTTCATCCTATGCTAGATCAAAAGCCAATTCCAGCATTCGTGTGTCTCAATGAGCAAACTCCAACATTTGCTCACAACTCAGTCTGCACACCTATAACACTAAAGGGTTTTGCATCCCGGTCAATTCCACAAGCTACTTGGCGCACATAATGAGATATTTCGCTTGTGCTGCTTTTACTAATTTCTACAAGTTCAAGGAGTTCCATACAACAAAACGGATGTGGCCGAATAGGGCTTAAATTTTGATGAGTATTACCTAGAATGGATAACAGATACCTGCCTAAGGACCAGAATGGTAGGTTCAACAAGTAACACTGCTTTCAACTGGCACAAGTTATTGAGCGGTAGTGCATGTACTGGTCCTAGCCTAGACAGCTATGCTGCCAGAAACTTAAAACATGAATGAAACAATGATGATATAGATGACTCTTTGATAGGCATTCTCATAAAAACTTAGCAGTTAGCCCAAAAGAGTCTCCGGAGGAACCATAAATATCGCTAGGACTAACAGGAAAGAGTACACCAGGTAGTAGTACTAGTTTGACGAGTAGTAGCAAAAAGACCTGTGTTTAATGTTTATATGACACTTCAACTCCTGCCGAAAATCTTCAATTGTGAGCATGGTGCCACCGGTAACTGGTGCAGGGAGATCTGCTAAGTTCTGAAAGATGAAGGTGCAGAACAAAATTGTAAGGAATTAAAGGATGTTGGGAAATAGAAAAAACCATGCCAGAACAGATGACAACCTTGTCGAGGTTCAAGGCATAATTAGCAGCAACATCTTCCTCCAGATCATCACCATCCTCATAGATAAGGGTTGTACCTTGCATTACCATGGGCTGATTCATCCCCAATTTGACTTTTATTATCTTTTCAACAATGTCTCTCAGAGTTGTGTTTCGAGTGTTGACTTCAAGAAGTAAGGGTGTCTGTTTACAATAAACATCGTTAAAGAGGACACAAAGAAACAACAAAAAAAGAGTGGATGGACAGGCTCACCTCAGAACACACATAACAAGATTTGTTAGGTTCAAATGGCTCCACGGGCATCAAAAGCATCTTGCTAGACGGATGCTCAAGACAATAGGTCATCCTGAATAAGTCAATACATTTATAAATGCCCACTGATTATGATTAGTATAAGTATTAATACCAAAAAAAAAAGACATAACTCAAGTCTACCAAAGAATCAAATCAATAGAGACAGTCGAAGTCATAGATGGGAAGAAACACAGTGCACAGAAGGGCAGTTGCAAACTTGCAATACATGAAGCTTTTGAATGCAAAGCAACTTTATCGTGCACCAAATTACACATTTTATTACACAGCTTATTGTTAACGATAAAATTGTCGAAAATATAAACTTATTAGCTTAATATATGTAAACATCAAGAAAAGGTAGGTATGGATTCTAAGAAATTTTGACCATGGTGTGATTCATTTGTAACAGCTAAAAAAATTAGGTAAAAAAATATATAGATACATACCACCCAGCCAGGAAAAGTTCGAGTGCATTTCAATACGTGAGACTAGCGCAGTACTGAAAGTTACCTAGCCTCCGAGTCAACAGCTATGAAAATAATAGCTTCATATTCATCAGAAGGTGAACCGACATACTCCACATTTGAGAGTTCTCAGATATGGAATGAATGAAATATTACAATAAATTTCAAATATTAGTTCCTTCTCCGAGGTAAGTGCCTAGGCTAGCACTTAAAATGCCAAGTGCTTTTGGATGATATTATTTTGAAATGAAGAAAAAAGTATGACAGGCATTGACTGAGGTTCGTTAAAACATACCTATAATTCTCAAAATCAGCCTGGAGCACCTTGATTGTTTCAATCACAATCAAACCAGCAATAATAGCATTAGTTGTTGCAACAGCATGCACAATGTTGCCAGCAATTCCTTTAGTATCAAATAGGCTATGTAAAGGTATCCCAAAGGAAGATGCCCTAATGTTCGCTGCAGCAGTAACAAATTCTACAGCCATTTGATCATCTTTGTCAAAAGTAAGGCTTCCAATGTCCTGAAAGTCCAAAGAGATTTATAATCAGGCAATCTGGAAATAGAGTCAGCATAACATATTGACAAGCAACGCAAGAAGGACCTTCTCTCGCTTCTCAATAAATAACTGTAATGCTTCTAAAAACACTCTTGAATTCTCAGCAAGATTCCAAACCTCCTGTGGGTTATTCAAACCGAGAGAAGGCATGACAGACAATGATAAATCATCAGTCAAGCAACTTTTTTCAAGGTTACCATTCTGCAAGATGAGTTTCTCAGGAAGCACATCTCTAAGAAAGGTCGGTCTAGGCCGTCTTCTGCTTTTCCATGTTTCTTCATTAGCCAAAGCAGCTTCAATGTTATAACCAAAAACATGGTCATAGATTTTTTTTCCATACTGATCAGGATCCTCGTCTGGGCCTCGTTCAAATATGTCTTCCATAGGCTTTTCCAAATCAGACGCATCACTACTACGTACAAAGAGATCATTCTCTTGACTTTTATCGCCAAACAATTTTGCAAAAAGCAGGTCCTTTGCCCAAACTACACAGTGAATAAACTGTAACATACAAAGCAAATAATAGAAGGTAAAAGTCACTAGCCAATAAGCAAAAAAAAAAAAAAAAAAAAAAAATGAAGCTACAAATCCATGTAGTACTATCTAACAAAAAGATAATATGGCCTCGTGTGGGATCTATCGCTGTGTTAATACTTGACGTAAACAACCTAATAATTACAAGTACAATTTACAATCTACCATGCATCAAAGAATCATTAAGGAATAGAAGGATGTACTCCAGATATCATAGAAATTTTGTGCAAGTGTTAACAATTTATGTGATTCAAAGCACAAAATGCCAAACCAATATGATGTCAAATGATCCAAATTAATCATTGCTAAAGTATATAACGCAAGGATGCCAAATGGTATAAATTAATCATGGCTAAAGTATTCTCTGTTTGCTTGCTTAAGTTAAAACAGGTATTCATGATTACTAGATTGCTCTTACTAAACCATGGTGCTAGTGTGGATCTTCCATTTTGCAAATTTGCAATTCAACTGCCTCTAGTTGTATGAGAACAGCCTCATTGATATTTTTAATTAATCTTAACAAAGTACTTATATAAAAACACACAAGAGAAATTCTGTATGAAAGAAAGTCAAAAGAGAGATATTTCATGCCGAAGTAAATTGTTGAACAACAACACAGTGAACATGGCTACCTTAGAAAGAATAAGAAAGGAAACAATCTAACTGTAACCATATCAATAACCATTCAAAAAAAATTGAGATTCAACCTTTGATGGAGTGCTGGTGATTGTGCAGACAGGGTAAGTTTTTGGAGTTGGTTTTTGTTGACACTCGTAGCACTCAGTTCTACCCTTGATATGAACAGTAACCTGAATTTCAGGGGAAAGTATATACATCCATAAAATGAAGGACTTAAGATAAAGAGACAAGAGCGTATTAAACATCCAAAATTTTATGTGATTTCACAGTACCGAATAAAGAATGACAGTAGACAAGCATCTGCATTAAAAATCATATACAGAATAAATGATCTGCAACACATACAGGAAAATAAAAGTTAAGAGAAAACTGACAATCTTCAGGAGCCAAACATTTTTTAAGTGTTGTCCAGCAGTTTGTAGAAGTGAGAAGAAAGAAACTTAAAACTTATATTTGGTGGAGTCTAGGGTGAAAAAAAAGTACTGGTATGAAGAAACAGAAGAATTTGCTCCACACCGGTAAAAATTCAGTTGGCCAAATACTTAGAAACAAATAAAAAGGAAAATAAAAATCAGGATGAAAATGGATAGAATGTAATGACAAGAACTATGCGAGTTCATTGTGAGTTCAATGTGGAATGATGCTAGAAACAGAAGGGGGCTAATGCACTAAAAGTTCATGAGATATATCAGCACAATGAGATCCAAGCACGAGCAATATGTTATGTAATGGAATGAAGAAGTTTATTATTGCAAGTGGTGGGGTGGTCAATGGTTGTCATGATAAACCAATTCTTGCAATGCATGAACACCACTGTGTAAGCAGGTTAAGAGGTTTAAGGAGTCATGACTTGGCTTCAAATAAGACATTTCGGCTTAGTGTTGGAAAACACATGAAAATGTTCAATTTATTGTTGATACATGAGAACTGAATTGATTGGAAACTGCATTGCTGATATTGTTAATGTGTAGTCTATTCCACAAGAAAACAAGTTTGTTTAAATCTAGCATCTTTGTAAGATTTAGGTGGCTAATTGAGCATTTGGAACATATAGAAAAGATGCTATGTGTAGCACATATCAGTGCATCTATAAGCCAAGTGAATAATGATGGTGCATCTGCTTTTAACAACAATATTCAAGATATTACCTTTTCAGTTAGAGAAAATCTTGATATTATATTTGTAAAAGAGTGTCGAGATGTTTCTTGTCAATGAATCTTTTTTTTATAGTCAACAAAAACAACAAGAATGGAGAGGCCATGCAAATAGGTCTAGACAATCTTCAAACAGGGAAAGCATTAGGAAGACTACATTGCAAAATTATGTACTGCAAAATACTCAACATGATCATCATCAACAAGATATTCAATCCTACCTGCCCTAAAAAGCCTGTTGTGCCACTTTCAACTAGTGGGACTTCAGCTGCTAGACAAAGACGATTAACATGTCGTCTAGCATCCAGGTTGTCCAGACCATTTAATACAACATTAAATTGCTTGAAAAAATCCACATTAAAGTCGGGATCCTTCACATTTGCATGGTAAGGTGTTATATTAATGTGAGGTACAAACTTCAAGACAGCATCTCTAGCAACCTGATATAAGCAGAAATGTTTAGGAAAGATCCAGCATCAGCACAGGTGCATGCATGGATGAAGGCTGAAAAACATAAACATTAATGTCTCATTAAAGAATAAACAATTCAATCTACATACTTTGGCCTTGGACTGTCCCACGTGTTTTTGTCGAAATAAAAATTGTCTATTCAAGTTACTAACTTCAATAGTGTCCATGTCAATCTGCATAATCCAAACAACACTGAGATGCACAATAATAGCTAATATAAGAACATATCGCAGAAGTGGTAGAAGTTTAAAGCCATGGAGATGGCAAATTGTTTAGGTACTTGGATTCATAATCTGAAACTAGTGTATCATAAATACTATTCTACCTTGAATAAGCTAGCTACTTAGTTCACAAGATCAAATTCAGAATAATGATTGAGATTACAAGATTAGTATATTTATTGGAATAGTGATAAGGAAGAGAAAAATACAAGGAAATTTGAAAAATAAAAATCAAATGAGTAAAATGTGACAAGATAAAGGGTAATCTCATTTCCTAAAAGAGGAAGAATCAGATTGTAATCCCTTGGTCAAGTAACAAAACATGTGTCTATTGCCAAAGCTAGGATGATGTTATGATGAGTTGTGATGCAAAATCTCAAACCAACTTTTTTCTTTAAGGTGCTCTCCCAAACTAAATCAGTTGAGCAAGATCAATTATCCAAAACTCAAGAAGGATTTGCCTAATGCAACATTTCCCCAATTAGGTCTCAGTTGAACTCTCATAGCATTTGAGGAGTCTGCATATACCTCATTTGTTGTAGTGAAATACTGTAAAAAATTCCAAGCCGACAATCCATACCAAGCATAAGAAGTTTAAAATACATTACATGTATCATTGCTAAGATAAAAAAAAATCTTCCTTCTGTTCTCTTTAAAAAGTAAGAAAGAAATCCAGTGATTTGCTCACGAGATAGGATTTACAAGAACTTACAAAAGCTACAAGGCTGAAACTGGGTGGCATTCAAACGGTCCAGAATAGCTATAGTAATCTGGTACTTTCACTTGATAGATTATCATATTAAAGAATTTAAAGCCAATAGAAAGATTAAACCAAACTATACACCATCCTAAGAGAATGGCAACTTCAACAAGAATGATTATCACACAGCAATGATAATCAGCTGAGCAAAAATTTATCGACCAAATGTAACTTTATCCAAAAAAAACTTGTTGTTTGTAACTATATAAAAGTTCATCAACTTGTGTCCTAAATTCTAATTTTCCCCAACCTCCCAAGAGAATAATCTTCACGCCATGAGACAAAATGATGAAGTGATACGAACACTCCCTAATTTAATCACCAAAACTCCAACTCCATGCAAGTATATCGGTCAGTAGCCCTAAATACATTACCTTTTACCAAAACCCATAACGCACAACCTCAGTAGCACATAAGCACAACGATCGGCAACCAAATTTATAAGTAATAAAGCAAAATTCTAAGTTCGAGACTAGTTGACTACGATGTGAATATCCTGAAAGCCAGAAAGCGCGAGGGTCTTCAGCAACTCGCAACCAATGCCGCCAGCGCCCACCATCAGAACCTTCGCCCGCTGCAACCACGGAGGAAGTCACGCACAAAACCTGCTTAGCTTTCCGCCTCAACGACGCAAAACAAAGAGCAACGGAAGCGAAATAGACTTCAAACCGCACCTTAATCGCCTCCGCCTCCGAATCCGAGCCCATGGGAGAAGGAAAAGGGGAGCACAAGCGACGAGCGACTGAAAACAGTGGGAAATTCGAGGGTTTGGCCGAGGGAAGCCACGAGGGAGAGGGAGAGGGAGAGGAATCTGATGAGCGTCCGCAGGAAATTATAAAGGAAGAGAAAACAGAGGGAAGGGTTTTTTATCATTATTATTATTTTCGAATTGCCCCTCGTATTTTACAGATCATCAAATTAATGCTCATATTTTCCATTTGTTTCATCCCTTAACTATTGAAACACCTTTATTATTAATCCTCATTTTTAAAATGACGTTAAATTCTAAGGACATTTGCAATGGAAAATTTATATCATGCAATTTATACTATAATTTTTTCAATATAAATCCCTCCACCATTATATAGGTGGGGTTTATAGTTTTTTTATAAACCTGTATCAAAATTTTGTGACTAGATTTATAAAAAAAAATAATAGAGAGATGATAGAGAGAAAATTTTAAAAGAAGTGAAGTTTTTAAAAGATAAAGGTTTTATGATAATAGAGAGTCATTTTTAAAAGAAGTATAGTTTTTAATTTTTAGTGTGATAATGATGTGACAGAGCATAAATCGCATAAATCTCTTTAAGAAATTTACGACTGCGGATGCCCTTAGACAATGAACTGATAAATAATTTAAGACTGTCGACATTTTAATAATTACATTTTAGTCCGACTTTTTAGATTTATTTGATGGATAAAATATGAGGTCGAATTATTAATCTTAAATTAGGTCATTTTATCTGAAGATCAAAATGTGAATATCGGGATAACCATTTAAATATCATAACGAGATATCATAGCTCCAGGAATGATAATTGTGACTACAAGATTAATGGTAAAGATGTTAAATAAATACATTTAAAAATCTTTAAAACTCTTATAAAACTTTTAAATAAATATAAAACGTTTTAAAATAATAAAAAAAATTGATATTAAACTCACTAATCAATCAAACGAGTTTAAAAATTCTAAAATTTTAAACAATCAATCTACTCACATTAAGAGTTATAACATGGGAATGTATTAAGTTCAGAACTTAGAAGTAATCTCCCATTCAAATAAATCAATCTTGAATAATCATTTTACCAATTATCTTTTGGGTTTGATAATATATTAAAGAAAAAATAATATCATTTATCCCAAATGACCTATGTTGATCCCATGTTAAGATACAAATAAATAAATTATGATAAACATTTTGTCCTAATTAATATAATAACCCTTTATATGAAAATGATCAAATACCTAATAAAATATTTTCTATCTATTAAAAATTAATCTTAAAATCTACTAGAGCAAACAACTTCACATGGATTTGATCATTTATGGTCTTGGTTATTGGGGTGATAATTGTGATAAAATAAAATAACAATATCAATATTCAAGATTAAAAAAACTGAATTTAAAAAGATTAAAAATTATGTAATGATTTTAAAATGTTATAGGCATTAAAAAGATTGGGTAAAATAAAAAATTCCCATCCATATTTAATGCTGAGTCAATGATAGTTTAATGCCATCAATTATGTCGTTTAGGGAAAATTTAGGTGGGATCATGAATTTCCCTCAACTGCTTCCTTTATTTAAAGAAAAAAAATAGTAGAAAAGAAATATAAAACAATTTTTATTATTATTCTCCTTTTTTCCACTACACTGTTGATAAGAAATTAAAAGGTCAAAAAAGAATAATTTGATTACTTTGTTCATTTCATATGTAATGAGGGATAATTTTTTTGTTTTTAATCCTTTAATTTGGATAAAATTAAAATAAAACAATAATATATTAGAATTTAGTTAATTTAAATTGGAAAAGGTTGAACACAATATTCATTCAATCGTTCTAACAATGTCAAGCCTTTTGATACAATACACCAAAACAATAAAAAAAATAGAGAAAAAGTTAAATTAGAAAAAAAATGTTTTGAAATTTAGTTGATAAAATAAAGTTTTGATTGATTTTTAAGAATGTCTTAAATCATAAAGACTGACAAGGTAAGTAATAGGTGAGGTGAGTTTATATAAGTTGTATAGATTTACGTTTCGTCAATCCTGAAATTCAATCATAAGATTTTTAAGAATGTCTTACCAACACAGCTAAATCCGTGTATATATATATATATATATATATATATATATATATATATATATATATATATATATATATATATATATATATGAAATGGTAAAAAAATCCTTTAATTTGTTTTTCAAATAAAAATGACTTATTTTCGATATCATTAGAAAAATGCATCCCATTTTGAAAAATCAAATCAAATCAAATCCAATCTTATTTTCTATTTTTATCTTACTATTTTATTAAAAATCTCCCCCCTTTACTAACTAACTTTGGTGAAGCCTAAAATGCATTTACGTTAATGTCCTTTTTTCTATTCACACTAAAAATAATTTCAAAGTTTATTAGTAATTTCACAAGCAAAACAATGTTGTTTTATATAAAAAAATATAGTTATCTTTAGTCTCATATCTTAGAATTGACAACACTATAATTAAAGAAACTTCTATAAATATTTTAGGCCGACGATATTAAAAAATATATTTTTCTTAGTTTTTTTTTACTAAGACAAGTATAATATTAAATTAAAATAAATTTTTTTATAAGGAAGCTCATTACAGTAGTTTGTTGCTGGGATTCTCTAACGTCACTATTGCATGGGTCTGACAAATCTTACCCAAATAATTAATTCTTACCCAAATAAGTAATTCTTGGTTCATAAGGGTGACACTAAAAAAATCTAAACAATTCAGATTTTCAAAGACCCATTGGTTCATAAGGGTAACACTAGAAAATTCAAATAATTCAATTAACCCAAATAATTTATATATTATTATATTACACACGCAACGCGTGTGCACGATCACACTAGTATATATAATATATAGGTTGTGTTTTCGAAAATATTTTATATAAACCTCCAAAATATTTATCATTATTTTTTATTATTAGAATTAATAACTTAGGTAAATTTGTTATATTTTAAAAATCACATCTCATGTTTAAAAATGTTGGCACGCTGTGATTGGAGAAAGGTTGAATTGCATTAGAACCATTGAGATATTAATTTTTTTCAGTTGGAAAAACAACACAATGGATTGAATTCTGAACGATGGATTATTTTGGATGTTTCAAATCGAGCGAATAATAAATTTATCATACTCTATAAACAAATTACGACTATAAGAGTAAAACTTTGGTTGAGAGACACCCATGATGATCATTCATCGTGAATGTGCAGGCTAACATTCATAATATATATATATATATATATATATATATATATATATATATATATATATATATATATATATATATATATATAAAATTTTGGATGCTGCAGGGTCTTTGTTTTAATACTACATGTTGTAGTAGCTATTTCAACAAATAACTGCTATACCTTGTAGCAGCTAACTATCCATGTAACTGCTATAACTTGTAGCAATCGTTTGGTAAGTCATTTTTTTAGTAGCTATATTTTCTAGCATATATTAATCCAAAAAATATTTTTGTAGATATATATCAACTTGCTAAAAAATAATTTAAAATTATTTATGTTGTTGCAACGCCTTTGCTTTGCTGCTACATATTGTAGCAGCTACTTCAACTAATAACTATTACACCTTGTAGCAGTTAACTCTCCCTGTAGCTGCTACAACTTGTAACAGACACTCGGTAAGTCATTTTTTTAGTAGCTATATTTTCTAGCAAAGATTAACCCTAAAAATATTTTTGTAGTTGTATATCAACTTGCGAAAAAAATATTTAAAATTATTTATGATATTACAGCGCCTTTGCTTTGTTGCTACACGTTGTATTTTAAAAATCACGTCTCATGTTTAAAAATGTTGGCACGCTGTGATTGGAGAGAGGTTGAATTGCATTAGAATCATTGAGATATTAATTTTTTTCAGTTGGAAAAAAAAAACACAATGGATTGAATTCTAAATTCGTTCGTGGATTATTTTGGATGTTTCAAATCGAGCGAATAATAAATTTATCATAAACAAATTACGACTATAAGAGTAAAACTTTGGTTGAGAGGCACCCATGATGGTCAACCATCGTGAATGTGTGCAGGCTAACATTCATAATATATATATATATATATATATATATATATATATATATTATTTTGAATGTTGCGGTGTCTTTGTTTTGATACTACACGTTGTAGTAGTTACTTCAACTAATAACTAATATACCTTGTAGCAGCTAACTATCCATGTAACTGCTATAACTTCTAGCAGTCGTTTGGTAAGACATTTTTTTAGTAGCTATATTTTCTAGCATATATTAACCCTAAAAATATTTTTGTAGATGTATATCAACTTGCTAAAAAATAATTTAAAATTATTTATGCTGCTACAACGCCTTTGCTTTGCTGCTACACATTGTAGCAGCTACTTCAACTAATAACTACTACACCTTGTAGCAGTTAACTCTCCATGTAGCTGCTACAACTTGTAACAACCGCTTGGTAAGTCATTTTTTTAGTAGCTATATTTTATAGCAGAGATTAACCCTAAAAATATTTTTGTAGTTGTATATCAACTTGCGAAAAATTATTTAAAATTATTTATGATACTGCAGCGCCTTTGTTTTGTTGCTACACGTTGTAGCAGCTGCTTCTACTAATAACTGCTACACCTTGTAGCAGCTAACTGTTCATATAGCAGCTACAACTTGTAGCAGCTAACTTGAAATGTTAACTGCTACAACGATGTAACAGTTCTTTCTTCGTTTACACTCAACAAGATGTTACTCTACATTTTCAACCAATAATAGATCATAGCAATCTCAGTTTTTTATTTAGATCAATTAAATGAGGTTCTACACATTGAAGAAGCAACTGCAGCACGTTGAAGTAGCAGCTTGTCAAGAATGGCTGCTACACTGTGTAGTAGTTACTCTAGAATAACTGCTACACGTTGTAGCAGCTAATGGTCCAAATAACCTTTTCTTACCAATTATCTTTTTGCAATTATTGTGCAAATATATATATTGTGCAATTACATTTTTACCCTCATTGGCCAAAGGTTTAACCCCTAAACTCGCCGTGTGATAAATATTTCGAAAGCATTTCAATCATAGTAGATCAGTGCCCACACGGTGTCTTCGTCAATCAATCTCACCGCGACGACTTGTTTCTCATCCAAATCTTCGTCTCCATCGTAAGTATTCTGATAGGGATGAAAGTTTTGAGTCATCTCGTTTTATTTAAGGGTTTGAATTTTTAGGGTTTGATTTGTCTCCTAGCTGCTACAATGGGGTCTATTGATTTTAGGGTTTTCAGGTTTAAGATTATGGTTGAGGGAATAGAGTATTTAAAAAAAGTTTATCTTTATTGTAGTAGTTACTGTAGTTGAACCCTATTGTTGATACAACGTGGTTAAACCCTACAGTTTCAATTGACTTCTCACTATTGTAGCAACTACTTGACCCTAACTGCTACAACGTGTAGAGTACTCATGTTTAGCAGCAACTACTCACATTGTACTACTTAGGAGAAATTATACACATTGTAATGTATTAGATTATGGTTAAAAAATAACAGTGTAAGGTAACATAGTATGGGTGAAAATCAACTGCATTGCATTGAAGGCAACTGAATATCACTAAGATCTTATATATTTGTTTGACAGAATTAAGTAGCGAGCCAGAGAACTGCTGCTTCCCGGACATATCATAAAAAAGTGCATTGGAAAAGTAATTACCCACACTTCAAGGGTTTTTTATCATCACTACACATAAACGACTAACAGATGGAGATAATCAATGGAAGCTCATTTGCTTGGGCAGTAGCCATGTCTGAAATTAAAAATATCCGAAGTCTTATACAGAATATGTTTGACAATTGGGACGTTGAAGCCAGATGTTTCATCTTTCATAATAAGGAGATTAGCTTCACAAGGAAAGATGTTTAACTGATTCTAGGACTCCCAGACCAAGGCGATGTAGTAAATTTGCAGCAGCATGCTGCCACCACCCCACTATTTCTTCAACACTTCAGTAATGTGGAGTGTACACAGAAGGAATTAGAGAACAAGATAATCAGCCTCAACAAACAACCTTCATCTGCTGAATCCGATACTCTCTTTTGCCAATTTTTAATATTGTATTTCTTTATTTTTGTTTTATTTACTACTACTAGCAGTATATCTAGATTACCAGTAAAATCACTAATAGATTGTGTATGATTTTGCTAATTTAGGTAGGTATAATTGGTGTAAGGCTATATATGACTATATGAGCCCACAGATAGGGGCTATTGGTGTGATGCTTTACAGAGGCCAAAACCAAAGGACCTTACAGGAAATCAAGCTTCCATGCTCAAAGGGTTCACACATCTCCTAGCTGTAAGTGATTAAATTAATGATAGTCTCATAAGATTTATGCAGAAAATATCATATTTAAACAATTTTATTATATTGTAGGTCTGGATGTGTGAACATGTCAGAATAATAGATCATTACAGACATCATACCCTTCCAAGAATATGCAGATGGAAGTGGTTAGGCTCCCGTGTAGAGACAATAAAGTTTAGGATCGCAGAATTACCTACTGCCAAAATAATTGTTGATTTAAGTCCATCGGACCTAGAGACACCACTACAACAAAAACCCTCATAGACATCGGTTTTCCACCGGTGTCTATTACATTTTCGACCGATGTCTATGAAGCCGATGTAAAAGGTCTGCCATTTTAGACATCGGGTTAAAACCGGTGTAGTATCACTTAACGACACCGGTGTTCGAATCGGTTATTAACCGGTGTAATATCACTTAACGACACTGTTTCATCAACGGTGTAAAACCGATGTAATATTATATGTTAATAACACCAATTTTGACAGCGGTATACGACCGATGTAATATTAGTTAATAACATCGGTTTTGCAGCGGTGAAAAACTGATGTAATATCATTATTTTTTAACAGTACAAATTTGATTTCCGAAACCGACAGTAACAAAAAAAAATACACAAATTACACAAATATTCTTCATTCAACAATATTCATAAAATACACAAATTACATAAATAATCTTCTTACAACAGTATCCATAAAATACACAAATATTCTTTTTACATCGAAAGCTAATAGATATCAGAATCAAGATAGAACATTCTTTTAACAACACATCAAGGTAGAACCGCACTTCAAATGTAATCTAGCATGCATTCAGCCCACTCGAACCGCACTTCATCAATTTCAACTCTGGAGTACTTGAGATTTGTAAACTGTAAAAACACATAAATAATATATTAATAAATCAAGACCAACAATCATAGTTGAAAAGGTAGTAAGAGCACCAGGTAACAAGATGAGTAATTGGAATGCTTAAAAAGAGAAACGTTCATCAATTATCTCAACCACAAATAAATAGAAAGAAGAATCATAGATGTAAGATACTGATATAGTCCAACACCGACACAAATTCAAAGAAGCAATTACCTATCTTTGTAAGCTGAAGCCAAATTTGCATGGGCTTCAGGCATAGTTGGTCTGATATTCACAGCACGTATATAATCCTGAATTGCTTCAGTAACTCTACCAATCTCCTTAAATGTGTTCCCTCTATTGACAAGACCATCAACATCAGTCTGAACTAGCAGAAAGCAGCAATTCTCATGATTGAATATCCACGCAGGAAGCAAAGGTTGAACTAGCAGTGTAGCTATGTAGGTGTTGCCTAGTATCTGCCAAATTAACGAAATTAGCCGAAGTATCTTGCCAATATAAACCGACAAAAATCTCATGATTGAATAAGGAAGAAATAAAAGCGAGAAGTGATTTTTACAAAAATTCCACATAGTAAACTGGAATTCATATCCCTAAGAAAAGTTTGATCCAATAAAATATTTTAAACTGAATTTGTCAAAGCCAATGCAGATGCTTCCCCACTAAAATGAGAGGTAGTTGCACTAAATGGTCAACGACCATCCATCACTGATGATCCTTCTCACTTCAATCTCATAGCAGTCCAAATGGCATTTTAACTGTATCCTGTTAAAACATAAACATGCTGTAGCCAACTGTTTGACAAAAAACCAAGCATGATTGCGAGGGCGTGATGGCAATGAACATGTTGTTAGTACATGATTGCAATGAAAAAGGTAGATATAGTACTCTACCTGTTGCTTGTATATAATAACTAAGTTGTTGAAGGGCGCAGATATCCCTGTTGTAACTGCTAAAGTTGCCTTATAGAATGATGCAGCAACACTCATCATGTTGCTGCATGAAGAGAAGTTTCATTAAGGAACAAAAATAAACTATCCGCACAGTTGTCATCAAACATTTCTAAAGCTTATCAAGGCTTGACAATGCTTGTGGATGGTTAGGTTGTAAAGCAAAGCATGACATGGGAAAAATTATTAAAATGAAGTTATTCAACAAGGAAAAAAAACTTAAGAGAATAAAAATATCCAAATTAAAAAGTCACCCTATAATATCCACAAGCTCTGGCCGTTCTACAAACAATAGCTTAAATAACAGTTTTGTCAATGCTTCCCCTTCAATTAGGAGGCAAGCAACCATCAAGGAAAGTGAAGGTTTGATAAAGAATTCAATAAAGCAGGGAGCAACAATATACAAAGGGCGTAGTATGTTGCAAAAACAGAAGACGCTGATCAACTATAGGCACAACCTTAGTACTAAAGAAGACGTACCATCTGAGATCACCATAACATTTTCTGGCTAAATTCACAAACCTTTCTTTGATACTAACAAAGATTGTGCAGCTAATATTATTTGATGTGTGAAAGGAATGGCAAAAATTTTCAGTTAAACGGTCAAGGTTACAAAGTATACTAACTGTTGAGATAAATTTGATGCTACATCCTGCCAATTAACAAGGCCTCACTAGTTCTTAAAGATAGACTAACAATTACACATGAGTTGGATTATGGGTTATCAGAATCCAAATGGCTTCTGACCCTAATACATGGAATGAGATCCACTTTCTATCAGAATAATTCCATCGATATCATATAACCGTTGTTGGTCCATGTGACAAGGGCATTATAAAATGCATGCACATGACCCCACTTGTAGCTACTCACCAACATAAAGCCTATAACGAAGCAGATAAACTAAGATATTTTATTGATAGATATTTATTTATTTACACACTGAAATATTAAAAGATATCAAAATTTTTACTTGTTTGCTCAGCTTCTTTGATCTGCACATTTGAAATAATATGTTATAAGGCAACTGATTTGAAAGAAACTAAATATAGTGATGCATGGTGTATAGTAGATTATTATGATTTTTCTTAAAATATATAAAATAATTTATTCACACTATCTTCATTTGGTTCAACTACTATCAGTTGGATCACCTTCTTGAGGCCATTCAAGTTCCTCATAAGCTAGACTAATAAGTATGTAGGCAATTTGGTCACTACAATTTTGTTATGACTAACTGTACTTTTTTACACTGGGTTGGCTTTAAAATTGGGTGAATAATTAGGGATGATACATCTGATCAATTTTTGCAGTATATAGAAAGCAGAACGCCATATGACTGCATCCAGTAAGTCAGATGTTTATAGCTACGGAATGATGATATTAGAAATCGTTGGAGGGAGAAAGAACTTCAAAGCAATGGCAGACCACAGTAGTGAAATTTATTTTCCAGACTGGGTTTATGACAGTTTTGATAAGTACTATGATTTGGTCACTCCTGATACCAGTCTTGTTAGTCCTGAGACTGATGCTAATCCTAAGACTAAAGAAATTACAAAAAAGATGATGATAGTGGGTTTATGGTGCATACAGATAAAGCCAGAAAATAGACCTTCAATTAGCATGGTTGTCACCATGTTGGAAGGAAGCATCATGGACCCTGCAAATGCCACCAAAACCAGAATTCAATTAGAGTGCCATTTGAAGATTATTAAATGATGCAATATTGTTTTTGTTTCCACAGTATTCTGAACAATAAAACAAAATCAAGCCTGTATAACATTTGGCTTGAATGTAATCTGTGATCAAAGTAATTTCTTAATTCTGTTTTGTGTGGTGAGATTATATTGGAAAACAAATATTGTTTAAATGCTTGTTGACCTCATAATGTTGTAAAAGAGTCGCACAAATAATTGTTTATCATATGCCAAGCTAGTAATAGGGAGATACATATTCCCTTAGCACCCATAACAGTCAACAGGATAATGTTTTCTTCATTATATTGTTTTGTGTGGTGAGATTACTATCTGTTGGTTGTGGAGATTACATGTCGAAATGCAGATTAGTCTAACTGATGAAACCTTCTACTAGATAGCCAATGAGGATCATAGCAGTAGCAGAAGATCTAAATTTAAATGACCTTTGTAGTCTATCTCATGAGCAAAGAAACTCGCGATTGCCTACCTCTCTTCCCTCAACATAGTGATTCCTCTTGGTTTTCAACTTGAAGGGCCAAAGGAAAAAAGTTAACACAAACCTAGACGATGAGAAAGAATGGGGAAAAAATGCCTTACTACAGACCTGCTCAATGTTAGAATTGTCTGTAAGAGGAATGTGTGCAGCTTGTTCAGTGTTCCATATTCCCTTTTGTAAGTGACAAGACAACAATGTAATGTAAAATTCTTAACTGCATCGAGCTAACACGATATGAATGAGCTATGAACACAGAAGAACAGAACGATCCATACCCATTTGACACATGAGAATCCAACCTATGCAACATGTTCATTATAGGGAGATAGTAATCTGCACAGATATATGAAGAGGTCCAGCTAATGGATTCCAAAAATCAGAGAAAGTAATATTGTAAAGCTCGTAATCGGGCACACAAGCTTGAACCCCAAAAGATTTTTTTTCTTCATATGCTGGAAACTTCATTCAGATCTCTTGCTGGATAGTGTTTGAGGAAATTCATCAAACACATTGCATGCATCAATCAATTAATACTTGCAATCAAGATATCAAGAAGATGAAACTCTAATATTTTTTAGTTTCCACTATACTTGAGTTTCTAGGTTACACATGCAAGAACATGGCCTTGACAAGCAAAGTTTCAAGCTTATTTGAGTTTCAAGAAATTTAACTGACGAAGAAGAAATCACCTGCCAATCTCAATTGCATAGTCTGACCACCACATTCTTTCGCGTCCATACCATCGCTACCACCGGACCAGAGATGATGTACTCCACAAGGGAACCAAAGAAAGGCTTCGTGGAGAGGTCGACGTAGTGTTTCTCCGCAAAGGAGCGTTCCACGCCGACCAACTTCAACCCTGATCGACGCACAAAAATAACCAAGAAAATTTCTCGTTTCTTCTCTAAAGTAGACGGGGAAAACAAAAAAAGGATTGCAGTTGGTAAAATCTTCACCTTTCAAGTAGAAACCCTTTTTCTCAAACCTACTAATGATTTCTCCAACCTTTCAACTAAAAAAAAAGGGAAGAAGAAGGATTTTGGTGTTTCAGTAACACATCTACTGTAAATTACGCAATGCAATGCCGAAGAATAGATGAACGAAGCGAAGGAAGAAGAAATCAAGGGGGAGGGAGAGGGAGAGCACACCAGGCCGCGTTGGACGCCGTCGGGCTTGATCATGATGAAGGTATGTCTGTTCCATCGCCACGCTCGCTTCGTTTCTATCGCTTGCTTGCTGACGTTGTTAAGGAGAATGATGACCGAAGGCACAGCTTTCATAGAGTGGGAACGGAAACCCTAATTTGACTCAGCTCCACAGAAGATCCTGGCTAGAAGTGCGAGTCTTCCCAAGTCAAAACTACAAAAGCCAATCAATTTGCTGGCAGCGGATGCTGACCACGGCCTTCCGCATGGGGCTGGCCAGCGGCTGGGCATCCTCGGCGTGAGCGGTGTCGCCGTCCGCGGGGTGGCCGACCGCGGGGTCGCCGAAGGCAGCAAGGGCGATAGCGTGTGCGACGAAGAGTGGAGCGGAGACCGGCGGGCGAGAATGAGCTGCCATCACCGCTGCCAATTCTGGAGGCGGCGTCCGGGGATGGAATGCAACTCCGTCACCTCGTCCTCCATGGGTCAAGCCGCCTACGCTGCTACCCTCTGCGTCCTCAGTCAAACATAAGGCAAGCTGTGCTGTGCATCGATCTAGGAAGGGGAAATGGGAGATGAGGCCGGATGGCCAGCGGCGAGGAGGAAAGTGGTGGATATACAGTGGATGTCGCGATATAGGTTTAGGTTTAGAGGGAAGAGTGAAGTGTTGTAAATTTTGGCTAAGTATTAGTAGGAAAATTAAATTATTTTATTTTATCATAGACATCGGGTTTCAAAAACCGTTGTTAAAATTAGTGTCTATTAACGAAAAAAAGACGCTCATAGACATCGGCTTAAAAAACCGATGTTTATGAGCGAAAATATGCGCTTATAGACATCGATTTTTGGAAAAAACGATGTAAAATACTCAAAGATATCGGTTTTTACTTAAAACCGTTGTTGTTCCACCGATGTCTATGAGGGTTTTTCTTGTAGTGCACATATGCTCTCAAACGATTCCCTATAAGATGTTGTAGGGGTTTTTACAATCAGCTGCTGAGCAACATCCTGAACAAGTTCTTGAGCAATTTCCTGAACAGACAGTCGACGCTCAAGAAAATCCCCAAGCATGTCCTGAGCAGGAGAAAGAGGCTTGTACAAATTGTCAAGCAAGGGAGGTCAAAATTGTTCATTTGGAATCTGTGGTTGAGAGCAAGGACCGACCATTGCCCAGATGGAGGCTAAAATTAGTAAGTTAATTGTTGAGAATAAATTATATGCCAGTGATGCAGAAACTTCATTAGCTTCCAAGGACAAAACAATTGATGAGAAGGACAGAATTATAGATGTAAAAGATCAAATTATAACAGAGCAAGATAAAAAAAATTAAAGATCTTCAAAATCAGTTGCTTGCCAAGGTTATAGTCTCATTACTTGCCAATTGGCCATTAACCAAGTCAAAGAGGTGTGCTACAAAGAAAAGAATACCCCCAACTGCCAAAGAGATTAAGGGAGTGCCCTTGGCCAAATGAGTAAAAGAGTCACTTTCCAAGATTAGCATGAGACAGAGATGTCCAAGGGCAAAGGAGAGGAAAATGTTGAGCCTCTTGTTAAAGTACAAGAAGCCCCTGTCTCATGTACTGATGTAGCTGCCACATCTTCATCAACTAAACTCTTGCATACGCTTGTCAAACAAAAATCCAAAATCATTAAGGTACGATTTTGGTTGGTTAAATGTTTTGTTTTTTAGTCCTAATTCATATATAATTACTCACACAGAAAACTTGTCTTTATGTATTTGTTCAGCAAGTGAAGTCATATTTTAAGAAAACTAAAGATAATGTGGTGGCAGAGACATTATTGAAACTGAGTCAGCTAAAGTGAGTCAAATGTTTGTTGAGTTATACACTTACTATAATGCAAATATATGATGAATTATGTTAATACTTCTATTGTGAACACAAGGATAAATTACATTGGAATTATCAGCTTATTGTATAGTCAAACAAACATTTCATATTGTTGAATAAAATCAACCATGGATGATTTAGAAGTTACAATAACATATATAATTTCTGTAACTGCTCCAATTGTAGCAGCAATAGGCATTATTGATGTAAAACCAAATTTATGTGCATGTTTCCAATATGGTCCAACGGAACGATTTCATTGAATATGCCATATTTGCTATGTATTTTTGATTGGACTGTCGACAGAGATGGTGATTGCATAAACGCATATTCTGTAATCATTGCAGAGGAAGTCAAATCTTCCGGTATACCTTATTGGTCATCTATATTTTGTCCTGCCGGTTTTGCTGTAAGTATAACACCAACTTCTATTATCTACTTTTTTTTATTCTCCATATATTCTCTCCAATAATGTTTGTGTGCATATGCAGGATTTGTTTGCAATGGAAACATATGAGACATTTGGTCTATCAGCAAGCACTGACACTGACAAGTCACTCAGATATATATTCTGTCTATTAAATAATGCAGACGATCACTGGTACCTACTGATCATAGACCTACAAGAAACTCACTATATGCATTATAACTCCCTTGGAGCCTCAGAATTCTACACATCTAAGTTTCAAAATTCTGTAAGTACTTGTCTGTTAGTACCTGTCTTGTAGCGCTATTACTTTGTTCGGATTCACCTCAATGCCCCACTTGATGACGATGTATCTCAGGAAGCGTCCACTTTTGCACCGAACAGACACTTGCTTGGATTCAGCTTTATCCTATAGGTCCTCAGCATCTGGTAGGTCTCCTAGATATCTGTGCACAAGTTAGCAACTTGGAGGGATTTTATCAATATGTCATTGATGTATACCTCCATGTTACCTCCAAGGTGGCAAATTGTAAGGCAACAAGGAACGATAGTTTAGAAAACTCTATGTATCCAGTATATAGTTGTTGTTTCTCTTCCTCTATTAGTTGATAGAAATCTTTCACATTAGAATTCATCGGTGTATGACTCGTTGATGCTCCAATGTAATTTTCATTACTTATAGATCCTTCATGCATTCCAAATGCATCATGCAACATTTCTTGTGTCATGGGTTCATGGCTAGTTACTTCAGAAACTTATTGCACCGTGGATGTCGAATGATGATACTAGGATGTAATTAATCTGATATGTCGCTAGAATAGAGAGGATCGCTGGAACATAGATGGTCGATAGAAAAGAGAAGGTCGCTGGAACAAAGAGAGTCGCCGAAATAGAAAGGTTTGCTGGAATTGTGAAAATAATATGAGATGCGAGCATGTTTTTTTTATTAATCTCGTATGTACCCTTTAGAAGCGGTCGCATGTAACCTTTAGAAGCCGTTCTAAACCAATTCTAAAAGAAACTTATAGGAACAGTTCTAATAACCGGTTCTATATGGGTCCATATCAACGGTTTACCAACCGCTTAAAAAAAACTCAATTGAAGCGATTTTAAGAGCGGTTAAACTTGACCGATTCTATTGGGTCTGCTTTTACAACCGCTTCATCAACCGCTGCTAATATTGCGGTCCTAATGTCCAATTTTTTTGTAGTGGTAATGAAGTTGGCCTTCTCCTGATCTTCGTGGGCGAGCGACACTTGGTGGTACCCTTGGTATGCGTTGAGCATACAGATCAGCTCACATCTCGTAGTGGAGTCCACAATCTGATCGATTTGAGGCAGCGGGTAGAAATCCTTCGGGCATGCCTTGTTCAGATCACGGAAGTCAATACAGACTCACCATTTGTTGCCCGGCTTAGAGGCTAGCACTACGTTGGCGAACCAGCTCGGGAATTGAACTTCTTGTATACAGCCGACCTCTAGCAGTTTCTCTATCTCTGCTCGGATGATCAGGTTCTGCTTGATGCTAAAATTCATCTTTCTTTGCTTCACTGACCGAGCGTCCGATCGGACATGTAGCTCGTACTGCGCCACACTCGGGAAGATCCCAGGAAGCTCATGTGTCGACCATGCGAACACATCATGATTTTACTTGAGGTAGGAGACCAACTCTACATTCTTCTCCACTTCTAGGTCGGCGACAATAAATGTGGTTGCTTCCGTCCAGCTGGGGTGGATCTGAACCTCCTCCTTTTCTTCATATACTAGAGTGGGAGGCTTCTTAGTGATAGCATTTACCTTTAGCAGCGGAGTCTTCCGAGCGGCTTTTGCTTCGGTCTTGACTATTTCAATGTAGCAGCGCCGAGCGGCCAGTTGGTCGCCCATGACTTCTCTCACTCGGTCGTCCCTGACTTCTCCCACTCGGTCGTCAACCGAGAACTTTATCTTTTGGTAGTATGTAGACATTACTGCCTGAAACTCGTTGAGGGTCGGTCGGCTTAGGATGACGTTGTAGGCCGACGGTGCATCCACCACGATGAAGTTCATGGTCCTTGTTCTCCTAAGCGGCTCCTCTCAGAGCAAGATGACCAACCATGTTTGGACGATCGGTAAAACTTCATTACTTGTGAATCCATAAAGCGGTGTCGTTATTGGCAGCAGCTCGCCTCGATCGATCTATAATTGATCGAACGCCTTCTTGAAGATAATATTCACCGAGCTCTCTGTATTAATAAAAATCTGATGAATAGTATAGTTGGCGATCATCGCTCGGATGATCAAAGCATCGTCATGAGGGATCTCCACTCCCTCTAGGTCTCTGAGTCCGAAGTTGATCTCGAGCCCTTCTACCGTCTCCCGGCTGTATCCTACTGTGTGGATCTCCGGCCGCTGAATGTATGATTTCTTGGCTCGGTTAGAGTCATCCCGGTCGGCCCACCGGCGATTATGCATATTTCTCCTTGGGCAATGTTGCTTCTGTTTTCTTCCTCCCGAGCGGAGGGTCTATTTCGATCATCCGAAACTCCATCACGCGTATTGTGTGTCATCCACTGGTGGAAGGAGCAGAATATCGGCGTTCATACCTTGCCCTTCAATGCCTTCGACCGATCGGAAGCCACATGCTGCATGGCGTGCGCTCTAGTCTCTTGGTGTGGTTGTGCTCCTTTGGTCCTTGGCCCCCTAGGTGGTTGGTGGTTGCTTGATGGTCGATGCTCGACTGTTATAGAAGGTTCGGTCGACGCCTCCTTTCTTCTTGCTGTTTGGGCTTCTTCTACGTTTATATACTCATTGGTCTTCTTGAACATGTGGTCAAAGTCCCTGGGTGGCTTCCTAATGAGTGATCGGAAGAAATCTCTCTCGACGAGCCCTTGGGTGAAGGCGTTCATCATTATCTCGGATGAGACCGAGGGGATGTCCATGGCTATCTGGTTGAAACACTGTATATATGCTCGAAGCGTTTCTTTCGGTCCCTGCTTTAGGGAGAAGAGGCTGACGCTCGTTTTCTGATAGCGTCGGCTGTTGACGAAATGATGCAAGAAGGCTGCTCAGAAGTCCTTGAAGTTGCGTATTAATCCGTCCGGCAGCCTTCTGAACCAGCGCTAGGCCAAGCCGGAGAGAGTAGTGAGAAACACCCGGCATTTCACCTCATCTGTGTATTGGTGGAGAGTAGCTTCATTATCGAACCTATCCAGATGGTCATCTAGATTGATCAATCTATTGTATGACCCGATCGCCATTGAATTGCAGTGTCTGGGCAAAGGATCCCGCAAGATCTCCTCAGAGAACTGCCGATTGATCCGTTCGGGCGATGTGTTGCCTCGGGGCGCCTTGCCTCTTCATGCGTCCCAAACGGGAGTGTCATCCGAAGATGATCCTCGTTCTTGATTAGCTTGGGCTATTTTCGAGGGCATTTGGAACAAGACGCGATGGAAGGGGATCAGCACGGGCAGTGCTTCCCCCTGTGTGCCGATCGGCCTTCTATTTTGTCCCCATACAGAGAGTTGTTCCGCTCGGTCTTCATGCTCCACTCGGCCTCCTGCTGTCGACGTTGCTTGTTGTGCTTGCCTATCGGCTAGCGCCGGTTGTTGTTGTTGCTCGACTATCTTTACTGCTCGAGCTTGCACAAGCATGTCGAGCTCCTCCTTGGTCAGTGTCACTGTCATAAGTCGTCCAGCGTCCTTCATCTTCTCAGCTCGGATGCAAGCTACGCTCCCACAGACGTCACCAAATATGATCTTGTCCGAAAGTCGAAGAGACGAAAGATGGGAATGTGGCGCTCCTACTGACCGCTACTGGACTCCGCTTGGATCTGCAACCACAGACCACGTCAGTGCCGAGCCAGGGAAGGGGTCCTCGACGTTGGCCCTCCGACACTCAAGTCAGTCACCGACGATGAATATGGAAGCGGAGCAACAAGAAGTGAACAATAGCAACAGCTATTGCGCATACCTCCGCTGAAGCTTGGACCCCCTTTATATAGAACTCCTGTAGCGTGCGTGCACACTTCCCAAGGTGTGCACGCTCTCTCAAAGCTTTCCTGAAAAGACTTGTCGGTAAAGTGTCTCTGACACAGTACCTTAACGGACTGAGCATATCTCTGAAGTGATAGTGGAAGCTTCCACCGTACGATCTTTTGTCTGACCATACTGCCTGTCAACAACGTTAGCTCCCAAAAAGATGTAGAAAGATGGTGTTGTGTCTGTTCTTGGGCTGAGCGGGATAGCCGCTCGACCATTATTCCACTGTCCATTTGGTTGGCGAGTGTGTTGCCTGGTCAAGCAGGATAGCTGCTCGGCCATTACTCCATTGTCCCTCGATCGTAATATTGTTGTTTATGTATATAGCCCGCTTAGTTATAACTCTGCTATGCTTTTATGTTCCGAGTACTGTTGTAAGTCCGAACGAGATAGTCGCTCAACATGCCTTCCGCATATCCTTGTGACCTCTCCCTTATTGAGCGTCGGGTGCTCGGCGCGTTGCCGAGCCAAAGGTGATGTCGGATCGGGCTCCCCTTCTCTCAACCGGGCAGCCTACTCGCCCGATCGACCGATGTTGTCGAAGCGTTGATCATCTTAATTTTGACCAATACCGTGATAATAGTTCTTCGCAGAATAGACCCTTTCTTATCACCACATAAAGGGCCTATCATTATTTTATAATTACTTTTATATCTTGAAATAAAAATATCTAGTATCTTGGTAAATTTAAATTGATTTGGATGATTTTTATCATCCATTCACGCTTCTATTAAAAAGCATTAAATGAATTAGTCAACTTTCCTACTATCAGTCCACTATAAAAAAAGGACAGAAGCAGTTGAGTCGTGATGAAAAAAATATATAAAAAGACCTCATTATTTATAATTATTTTTATATCTTGAAATAAAAATATCTAATATCTTACTAAATTTAAATTAATTTGGATTATGTTTATCATCTATTTACGCTTCTATTAAAAAGCATTTAATGAATAAGTCAACGTTTCATATTAATTAGTCAATTATATAAAAGGACCGAAGCAGCTGTGATGATAATATATAAAAAGACCTATCATTTCATCTATTTACGCTTCCATGAATAAGCATTAAATGAATTAGTCAACTATATATAAAAGGGCAGAAGCAGCTGTGATGACAAAAAAAAAAAAACATATAAAAAAGACCTATCATTATTTATAGTTACTATTATATCTTGAAATGATAATATCTAATATCTTCATATAAAAATGCAACTCTGACATGATACTACGGAGAAGGATGAAAGTAAGTATGAAATATCTAGTTATCGGTGGATGTTATATGTTTTCAGATGTTTTTTCAAGCTAAGGGAGATTAAATTTTGACTAAAGTCAAATAGTTAGACAGTAAGAAAACTTATTAAGGTGTCCAAATTTCTAATATGTCAATCATGATTTCATGCTACTAATATCCGAGAATTATATTCGCATCTTAAATATACAATTTACTTATAAAAAAAATTAACTCGATGTAGATTATTTTCATTATTATTATTTCTTTTCAGTGTATATATCATGGTCTGGGTTCTGCCACTCGATCATCGAACTTCTTTTATCGATCCTTTAAATTTTGATTGTTGGCCATCGCATCGGAGCCATGGAGCTTCCATCAAACGGAGGGGAAGATGCGAGCGTCAGACTGGAAATCGACAACGCCGGAGGCCGGCAGACGCTGCCTCCGGCGCAGAGCTCCTTCTCCCATCCCCAGTCTGAAGTTGTCCGCCAGCCGACGCCGCCTCCGCCCGGCGGCGGCGCGGCCGATAAGGTTCCGGAGAGGGAGCTCATCGTCTTCGCCTTCCACCTCGCGATGCTGGAGAAGTTCGCCAACGTGATCGGCACGCTCGCCTTCGTCTGGGCCACCGTCGTCATCCTCGGCGGCTTCGCCATCACGCTCGATCGCAAGGACTTCTTCTTCGTCACGGCCATCATCGTCGTCGAGTCCTTCCGCGTGTTCAGCCGCAACAACGAGCTGGAGTGGCATAACCAGTCGGCGTGGGAGATGGCCGCCGCCGCCACCGAGTGGTCCAGCTTCGGGTTATTCCAACTCATCTTCCGGTTCTTGTTCGACCCCTCCAAACTCGCAATTGCAGGTCCCCTCCCCGTCGCCGACCGGTCCATGTGGGAGGTGGTTCCCGCGGCCGTCTGCTGGTCCCTCCTCCGCACCATCAAGTTCAATTCCCAGTTTTCCTTCCTCTCCTTGCATATCACGCTCCGCCGCCACGGCCGCGGCTCCGTCCTCCAAATTAACCGGGCCGAGGCCGGCAGAGAAGAGAACCAAAGATTCACGATCGACGACAACTCCGGCTGGTTTCGCTTGTGGCGACTTCCCGACGCTCCCCTGTTTCACTACAGCGGCTGGGTCATATTAGCCAAGAAAATCCGCTCGCTTTTCTTGTGGCTCCAAATCGCCTTGTCCGCCTACTCCATAACGCGCCTGGTTCAGCATGGCCACGGCGAGGTCACCTCCGAGATCAGAATCCGGAATTCGGCGCTCATCATTTTCTACTTCCTCGCGCTCGCCGAAGCCATGATTATTTTAATCCGGAAGGTCTACTGGTGGTGGAAATTCTACTGCTGCTACCTCTTCGAGGTCGTGAGCAGCAATTGCTTCCCCGGGAGCTCCGGCGACGACGACGTCGACGTCGGCGTCGACGTCGCCGTGACGTGCTTCTTCTGCGACACCTACTCCAAGTTGATCGCCTGCAGTTTCGTCGACGGGCTAAAGGTGGACCTCGTGAGCTTCGCCACGGAGCTCTTGGCATCGAACTTGCGCATCGAGCAGCTCATCGGCGCGCGGGTGCTGCGGAGCTTCTCCCGGAGTAAAGATTTTGGATCCGATACGCTCCGCAAGATCGGCACCTCGAATGCCGTCCTTGAGCGGCTCGTCGAGATGCTGAGCTGGAAGAACCCGCACCAGGAGGAGGAGGAGCTCCGCCGCTGCGCGGCAAAAATCCTGAAGAAGCTCGCCGGGAAGAGGCAATACGTGCTCCGCGTCGGCGCCGTCCCCACCGCTATCGAGGCGATATCGTCGTTACTCGAAAAGCCGGGGCCGGAGGCCGCCGGCGACTATGGCAACTACGATTTCTCGGCGTTCAATCTCCTGGGGTTGTCCCTTCTCAAAAAGCTCGCCGCCAACCACGACAACTGCTGGAAGATCGGCAACTCGTCCTTGGTCTTGTCCAAGATCATCGACTTCACCGGGGCGAGCAGGGCCCTTCTGGCCGACAAAAAGGCGTCGAAGTTGCAGATCAAGACGGTGAAGCGGGCGCTGGAGCTGGTAAAGATGCTCGCCGCCGCCACCGGCAGCACCGGCAAGATGCTCCGGATTCAGCTATCCGTGATGATCTTCACGGTGAGTAACGTGAGGAAGATCATCGGCTACGGGGAGCTCCACAAACTGCAGACTCCGGCGATAGAGATACTGAAGAGCCTCGCCATGAACCGCTACGCCAAGGAACAAATCGGCGGAACCGGACAAGTAACGAGCCTTCTCCTCGCCATCTTCTTGAAGCCATCAGTCACAAACGAGGAGATGTCCTTGAGGAATCAAGCAGGAGAGACGCTGTCGATCCTGGCGCTGGAAAACCAGAAGAATTGCAATCGGATCGCCGACGAACCAGAGGCGTTGAGCCGACTTATAAAAGCGCTCGACGACGGCAGCGAGATCCAACTCCAGGCGTCCAGGATTCTGCGCAATCTATGCGCCTACGGCGGACCCGGAACTGGCTTCCGGCAACACCCCCGGCCACTCATCGCCGCTTTGCCCACCGTAAGATCTCATTTCTCTGGGCCTTGTTTTATTTTGCCCCCTCTAAGTAAACTTATTTCGATTTAACCCTTACAAATTAAACTTATCCTAATATTCCGGAGCAGGTACTGAAAGCGATCATTGAGAACGAGGGCAAATTGCTGGAGGCATCTCTCGGTCTCGCAACGCAGATCTGCGAACTGACGACCACTCCCGGCGAATTCTCCGACGCGCTCAGGCGAGCGGGCGTTGAGGAAGCCGAGCTGGTGGAGAAGCTGGCGGCGATACTGCAGGAATACGCCAGTCCCGGGATCAAGGTTCCGAGAATGAGGAGGTTCGTGATCAATCTGGTCATTTGGATGATGAAGTCGAACGAGAGCAGCATCGATCAGTTCAAGGAGCTGGGGATGGAGAGGCTGTTGGAGTCGGTAGCGGAGACGACGTCAGAGCTCGAGTGCTTCCATATCTTCTCCGGCAGCATCGGCTTCGTCCGGCAAAGCAAGACCATGTTATCTCATGTAGAGGAGGCACTGAAGATCATGAGATCGTTCGGTATAGCAGCTGAAAACAAACAAGGCGTATCAACGCCATAATAAATATTTGATATATATAAATCTTATTCATGTACGGTTCCTATATCTAATTAATGAAGTATGGTTTCGAATTAGAAATCTATCCAAGACTGTTGTCATATGATTTGAATTCGAATTTCAATAAAAATGAAATAAATATCTTCTTTATATCTTAGTCATTATTTCAAAGATTAATAATATTTATCTCATCCTCCTAAAATGAATTGACAGAATATTGAAGAACATATTCATCTTTTATCATCATATAGAATTAAAATTTTCTATTAAGTATTATAAAAAGTAATGTAATATGAAATTGTAATATAAATCAACAGCTCTTTTCCTTCCCCTCTAAATTACTTAGAGCACCTTCAATAAATTTTTACGTTTTTTAAATTTCTCTTTCCTATATGTCATCAAACATTTAGAAGCTGGGTTCGATTAGGGGTGTCAATTCGGGTGGGTCGGGTCGGGTTGGGTCGGGTTGAGTTTTTTTTTTTTTTTTTTAACCCAACCCGAACCCGACCCGAACCCGAGTTCAACCCAAAACACCTCAACCCGAACCCGAACCCGACCAACCCGATCAACCCGAACCCGACCCATATAACCCGAAAATCCGATTCAAAACGACTTTTTTGGGCTATTTTCCCTATAATTCTTCACTTTTATCTCAATATTCCATCATTATCATACAAACATGATATTAATATACATAAAAACATCTAAATTTTTAAAATAAAATTTGATTTAACTCTAAAAAAACCCACAAAACCCTATATTTAAGCCAACCCGGGTCAACCCGGGTCAACCCGAACCCAACCCGACCCAACCCGAAATTTTTTTACTCTCCAACCCTCCAACCCGAACCCGACCCGAACCCGAAAATGCCCAACCCGAACCCGATTTTTTTCGGGTCGACTCGGGTTGGGTCGTCGGGTCGGGTTCATTTTTGACACCCCTAGGTTCGATCTTAGTCTCTTTCTTCGATTTGAGTGGGGCTGACAGAAAAAAGCTAAAAACCTTGGCTACCGTTGGATGCCCTTAGAGCCTACCACCTTCCAACCGTCTAATTCTTATTTTTGATTTGTATATATGGAAAATGATATGTTCAATAAAATAATCTTAATGAAATAATTAAGGATAGACATATAAAATGATGAGATACACAAAAAGTGAAATGATGAATCATGAATTTATATATCTATCATTGAATATTTCATTAAAAATTTTCTTTGAATATATCACAGCTCTGTATATATTTTGTATGGATTGATTTGTATGAGTACATTACTACTTAGGGTTCGTATCTCATCGAAGATTCCTTTATCAGTTTTAGGAAACAAAGAAACAGTTAGTCCCAATCCCGTGCAAAGTGTATGGTCTATCAATCACACTTGTGTATTGCAAGTTGATACATAGTTGGTGACAAAAATTTTGATCTTTATTTTTATTGCGAAGTACTCTTTCATGATAAAAATTTTTAAAATATATATATCCCTTATTTTTAGAATGATTAAGATGATATTACATTTATTTATTTTTAATTGAAAAGGGATGTTCCATTCTCATATATAATTATTCAACTATCCTCTACAATATTTCATTATCATCTCTCCCTATTCAACTATCCTCTACTATATTTCATTATTATCTCTCCCTAATATTTCCTATCCAAATCGTGAACCGGGAGTGACGCTTTTTAACAACTACAAATATATATTTACTTATAGTAGCTATAATTTTGTAACTACTATTAAGGGTAAAAATTCGATTAAAATCGAACTGAACAAAATTAACCAAAACGAACAAAATAATTTTTTTTAAATTAACTGAATCAAACTAAATTGATTTTTTCTAATCAATCAAACTGATCATATTTTCTAATAGAAATTGAATAAACTAAATTGATAAACAACAACAACAACAATAATAACCAAATCTTTTCCCACTAGGTAGAGTCGACTGTATGAGTCGACTGATAAAGTACTAATTAATTTGGTTAAAAACAGAATTAATTGAATTTTGTTAATTATGATCTAAAAATTTGATTTGATTTAATAAATATTCGATTTCGATTTAAAATTAGGGTTTAAAATTTTAACTAGGTCCAAAAATTTGATCTATTCGATTTCTAATAAGAAATTTTAAAATCAAACTAAATTAACCAATTTAGCCGTACTAGAAAAACTAAATCAAATTTTTAAATTCGATCGATTTATTGTATTTAACCGAACTTTTGCTCACTCATAGCTACTACAACTACAATAGGTGTAGTAGATATGAAACATTAGCTACTATACTTACAAACTATAATGATTGTAGTTGTAATAATTATGAAATCGTAGTTACTACATATGTTGTAGAGAACCATTCAGTTCATGATTTAGATGCTAGATATAGGCGAGATAATAATGAGGATAATGCAAGAAAATACTTGTGCTTTCCCAGTGAGTAGTCTAGTACGCCCAAAAGATGCTCAAAAATTCATCAACTCAATTTCTTCCCACGTGGTCAAGCTTGATTTTGAATATTTTCGCTTGTCCATTGCTCTGCGGATAAGCAACGGAAGTGAATGTTAAAGTCTTTGCATCATTCTTTAAGCTTGCAGCTTTGGAACTACGAACCATTGTTGGAAATGAGCTTATGTGAAAAATCGAACCAACAAACAATATTTTTCCATAGGAATATTTTTCCATAGGAATTTCATAATAATGTCTTCTATGATCCAAGTCAAGACTTACGTTTCTACCCATTTTGAAAAGAAATCCACAACAACAAGAAGGAATTTCTTTTGTTGCGGCCCGATCAAAAATGATCCTACTATATCCATTCCTCATTAATCGAACGAATAGGAGAAGGTTGAAGTCTTTAGAAGTTCAGTTGGATGATGAGAGCAATTCTGGTGATTCTAGCAATGTAAGCAGGCAACGATGTATCAAGCGGTATCAGCATGTAATGTGGGCCAAAAGTAATCGACCAATAAAATTTTCCGAGCGAACATCCAGCCCCATACATGATTATTACAAATGCCTTAATGAATTTCCCGCATGACATAATCAGCATCATCGGAATCAAGACACTTGAGTAAGGGCATGAAAAAGCTCACTTATATAGATGGTCGTCGATCAAAGTGAACCAAGCGCCCCTTCGCTTTAACAATCAGGCTTGCTCGGGGTTGGCAGACAGAATCCCTTGTTACAAAAAATAAATAAAGGGGGTCCTCCAGTCAACCGACTCCTCTTGAATTGGTGCTTGATCGATGAGAAATAAGTAGAGTTTTGGAGATCAAATTGTTTAAAGTCAAGGTAGCTAGGCCGCTCGCCATTTTGGCTAACTCATCAGCTTTATGGTTGTCTGATTGAGATATCTTTTAGAGGACCACCTCCTAGAAATCTGATTTTAATCGTGAGGAGGCTTCAACATACCTTCTCAGTCGGTCATTCTTGATTTCAAAACTTTCATCTATCTGTTGAGCGACCAGCTAAGAATCGGAATGAATAATTACACGGAAAGTGCTGACTTGCTTGGTTGCTTGAAGGTCGGCCAATAAAGCTATATATTTTGTCTCATTGTTAGTGACTAAAAAATTTAGCCGAACGGGTAGTTGAGGTATATCTTCTCAAGACGAAATTAATAACACCTCAACTCTAATCCCTTGTTGTGAAGATGATAAAAAAAAACAATCCAGTGCACGAACCTCCAGCTATGCGGGGTCCTGGGAAATGATCCATTGTACGTAACCTTACTTTATTTTTTGCAAGAGGTTTACAAAATTCGAACCCGTGACCTTTTGATCACAAAGCGACAACTTTACCGTTAAGAAAATTATCCATTCACAAAATTTTTCTATATTCCTTTTGAGTCGGGACTATTATTTCCGTCACAAAATCAGCCAAGGCTTGGATTTTTATAGTCATCTAAGATGGATATTAAATATCATATTCACTAAGTTCCATGTTCCATTTAATCAACCATCCGTAAACTTCTAGATTAATGAACACCCATCTCAAATAAGAACAGTGATAAGATGTGACAAAAATAAGGTCTTAACCACTATCCCCTAAGCCAAGTGATAGGCTGTGACAAAAAATAAGGTCTTAACCACCAAGTGGTTAAGACTATCCCAAAAGCCAATTTCTTCATGATATTGTACCTAATTTCTACATCTTTCAATAAATGGATCATAAAATAAATTGAGTATTGTCTACGAGCTGACGAGAAAGGAGAATAAAATAAAAGACAAAAAAGGAAATTAAAGAATTAAGAAAAAAAGTCACCATTTGCTAAAAAATAATATTTTATTAATAATTGAGAGATGAATCCCCGTACAACTGAACAAAAGTTTATATAAACTTTAGATCTAAAACAAAGAAAAAAATCTCAAAACCTCAATTTCAATTTCGTAAAAAAAAAATCTCTTCATACAAAAAGTTTTGAAAAAAAAATAAAATTAATAAAACAAGACACTATTTTAGACTAATTATATCCAATAATTATTAAGAATATCAAAAATATTTTAAATATCATAAAAATAAAAATTATTAAAAAAATAATAAAAAAAAATCTTCAGAGGCTTAGATAAGAACCTAAATGATAAAATTTGGATTTGAAAATTAGTAATTACGATACCTGCTAACAAATATAGATTTTTAAATTTTACACGCATAACGATAAACAAAATCTAATTCTAAATCTCAAATCAAAAATTATAATCTTTTAAAATTCAAAAGGACATGTTGGGCCGTCTGCATCACTCAATCGCTTAACCAACCGACTAAATCATCCGGACCAATCTCCTTGAGAACATGAACATGAAAATGAACATGAACAGCTAGTGGTACAACGTAACCCAATATGAAATATCTACATACAACAAACAGAAAATATTAACAAAAAATATATACAAGAAAATGCATGATACCTTAAAGTAACTAGGGGCTTTAGAGTCTCAGATATTATGTTTCTTACTTCTTTCCAAGGATATTCTTACTCGTTGTGCTGGCTGCCGAGTGCCTTCTCAATGTCTTTCTGCAAACAAGTCGAGAAGAAAATGACAAGAGAAAAAGGAAGGTTATTGTAAGAGTATGATCACTTGGAACGAGATCTTAGTACCTCAATGGACAAGGGGGGTGTGGAAGTCCCGTAGCGACCGATAACCTTGCCATTCTTATCGACTAGAAACTTGGTGAAATTCCACTTGATCCTCTTCCCGCAAAAACCAGGTTTGCTTGCCTTGAGAAACCTGTAAACTGGCGCCGTGGCCGGACCATTTACTTTAACCTATATGGTCGGCATCCAAAAATGTCTTTTTATATTGAATGAATAGTAGTAGAGATGCATAGTTAGTGAATGGGATATAAAGATCTTCAGACATGTATCTGAAGATAGTCAAATCCTCAGCATAGAATCTTCTTTGAGAATGAAGGATACAAATGTAATATCTGAGGAACAATAATTTCAAAAAAAGTTTGACAGATTGAGTGAAATAAGTATGCAGTCAATACCCTCTAAAGGAGCTAGGCATTTTCTTCCAACCATTTGATACACCTCCAAGTCAAGTGCAATCATATAACAGAGAGTTTGAAGATTTTAATTTTTTCTGTAGATGATCCTTCACCCGACAATGTCTATAATAAATATGCTATTAGTAGCTACACTAAGTAATAATGGGAAAATAGATCAGTATGGTATGTCGCAAATAAAGAAGAAACAAATACTAAGGAGATAGCATGCTTAACATGACTGAAATACAGAACCAATCTCCATTAATCCAATACTTGATAGATGTATAAGAATATTATCGGAGATCAAGGACTATAAGTGGCAAGAAGTTTATCGGAGAACTATAACCTATAAAACATCTGAAATATTTATGAAGATAAACATCTGTGTTCCAATCAAAGTGCATTTGACCAAGCCTTTTTTTCTGAAATATTCATCTTAACCAAGTTGCTTAATGGATTGATTGCAAGTTAGATACTCATTCCTTTACAACCAACCATTGCATCTCCCTTAATCAATAAATCTCTTCCTTTCTCATTTCATCTGTTCATCATCATTGGTGCAATTAAACATAAATTGGATAAGTCAACAGTTTCCATCTAGCCTATTCTCAAGGACATTAAGATTGTGGGACTAGTACACTGGGTTGTACCGAACGAGCAACAATAAAGATACATTCATACACAGGAGGTATGTGGTTATGTTGGCTCAATTAAATGTGCTGCACAGACCGCTAGGTAAAACAATGGTTGTTGTAAAGCTAAAGATGGTATATTCATAACAGCAAAAAGACTGTTAGGCCACAATAGCTATGAACTCAAATAGCGAAAATAAAACAAAATAAAAAACAATGACTGAAAAGATTAGGACCTAACAATCTTACAACTATAACAACTTTACCTTCTGGAAAATTGGATAATCAGCCTTGAACCTTGTACAAGCAAACTCCTTTATTTTCTGATCATCCCAAGGTTCTTGTCCCAAGAACTGATTGCATGGAAATGCTAAAATCTCAAAATCTGGATATACCAAACTTGGTTCATTAAATAGGAAAAGTTGGAAAGACTGCTATAACATGATTTGTCGTAACCTTAAAATTTTTAATTCCACATTCAAGAAACAATTCACAGAGATATCACATGATAGAATGCGCAAACATAAATAGGATTATTGTCGAGATCTTTTTGATGGGTTATTTCACTGAATATGTGAATTGAGATATTCTTTAGTTTGGATCTGAGTTGAGAATGAAAATTCGGCTTCATATGTTGCATTTAACAAACTTAGCAACCATATATGAGACAACTGAAGGCATACCTATCTAGAATTGCCTAGGAGATACATAGAAACACAAGTCTAAGTTGAGTGAAAAAGGTTTCTTACATCAATCAAATCAAACTGCATATCGTGTTGCCTTGAGACTAATAAACCAGAAGAGATAATGGACACTATTCTCTCCGTAATCAAAATGATACATCCGCTATCCAGGACAAAGGAGGCAAAAAAGACTATCAGCCAAAAAAAAAAGATTAAATCTACAATTGAAATATCACAAGAAATATGAAACATGTAGGACAACACTAAAATTTTTCTTGTCTAAATAAGCGTCAAAAGATCTTTCCTTTTCCCATCCAAATAAGCACACTAGTCATTGCTCCTGACAAATGCTAAATCTTTTCGCATATTTCGCAGAGGTTATTTGTAAAATTCTTATAATACTCAAAACCTTATTTATTTTGCCATGGTATTAAACTTGAAAAATAAATAATCATGCCTAGGCAAAAACCAAGAGCCACTTATCCTACAACAAAGTGTATGGTCTATCAATCAAATACTTATGGCACTGCAAGTCCGTTCCAAAAAAAAAATTTAAGGTGATAAATAGTCGGTGGCAAAAATCTTGGTCTTTATTTCTATTGTGAAGTATTCCTTCATTCTATTGTTAACTGTTCCATATGTGTGCATCGTCTTCATGCATGCAGACTCTGGAGGCTACTCTTTTGTATCTTGAGGTATAAATATTATTGCTAAGCACACATGTAGAGATCAAGATCTAGAGTGTTTTTCATACAAGGGGAGGAAATCAGGAAGAAAATAGAGTGACAGTTTTTTGAACAGCACTTTCCCTCTATTTCCTTTGACAGAAAGAAAAGAGGGAGTGAAGGAAAAGCTTGAAATTATTTTCAATCTTCCTCTATATTGCTTCCATTCAATTGAGGTTGAAATCTCACTTTTGCATGCAATGAAACTCAAACCTAACCATTAAAAAAATTAAATTAATAATTTAATATTATTTATGGTTTTAACGAATGAAGTTTTTAAATTTAAGTTTTATCTCCCATTTTACTACACTCCAACAAAACAGTGTTTAGCGATCTTTGTTCATATAAATTTTGTTGTATTCCTGACTATTTCCCTTTTTTACAGGAAACAAGAAAAGTTTCTTATTCTTTACCAACTCTGTATTGTCGTAAACAGTTTGAAAGTTCCACTAAAAGCCATTCATCATCTTGTGCAAGGATATAATTCCATAAAAGGAAGCTTTTTTGATTGGAGAACGGAAACATACCTTTGCCCTTGTACCTGTTATATAGTTCCGTTAGCTGCGTGTAGTTACTATTTGTGAACCCGCTGTTTGAAAATCACAAACGAAGAAGCAGTAGAGAGATCAATTCTCCCGAAGGGGGGAAACACAGCTGATAATAACGTGGTACCATTTGGAGGCGACATTGACGACGAGAAGGACCTTGCCCTTGTAAATCCCCAGATCCGCGTCCCTGCCGTTGCCATCCTGAACGAAGAACAGAAGAAGAAACCCTGATTAAACCCACCCCACTCCCAGCACCAAAAGATAGAACAACCCAACAAAACGTCGAAGAAAATCGAAGCGATTCATCACCTTGACAGTGAACTCGTGGATGGAGCTTCCATTCAACGCGGATCCGGCAGCCCCCATTCCCCCTTTCTCTACCTTCTTTGTCTCCTCTCCTGACCTCCCCCTTCTTTGTCTTAATTGGACGGAGCAACTTGAGGGGCTGCCAACGAGTTCGAAATATCTAGCAGCCACCCCGTGTCAGTGTCAGAGCAATGGCTTCCGCTCCAAGCCGTGACACGAAAATAAAAAGAGCTTGTTTTCGTTAATCATTAAAAAAATACGTCCCATTTTGCAAAAAAAAAAAAACAATTCGATTTTTGTTTCTGTTTTTTTATAATACCTCTAAAATATTTATTATGTTCTTATTATTAAAATAATTTGGGTAAAGTTGCTATATTTTAAAAATCACGTCTCATTTTTAAAAAATGGACTCGGAGAAAGGCTGAATCTTTGAGATATTAATTTTTTGATTTGAAAAAAAAAAAGAATGACTTAATTTTAAATTTGTTTTGCGGCCTTTTTTTTGTTTTTGTTTTTGTTTTTTTAGATGTTTGAAATCGAGTTACCTCCGAAGAATTGTAAATGGATCGAACGTTACTGAATAAATTTAATATACGACTTAATAAGATCTTATTTATATTCATTTAATATACATAAAATTAATTAAATGAACAATTTTGAACCATTCATTTAATTAAACGAATAATTAAGTTTGAACACATATGTGTTCAGTTTGTTCATGAACATGTTTATGAATAACATTCATAGATCGATAATGGTTGTGAACGTTCGTGAATAATATTTATGAATCATGGTCATTAATAAACTCTTATCAATTTCTTACAAAATCTTTCAAAATGAACAAATAAATTTGTATTGTCAAGTTTAATAACTAATTAAATAATTTTAAAATATAAAAATTAAAACAATCAAATAAAATTTGAATTGAAAGTTCAATAACATTTAAATGAATCAAATTCAAATCAATCTCAAATTAAATTGAAACTTATAAGAAAAACAAATCAAATTTGAATCATCATATTTGAATCATCATTTTAATGATTCGATTCATTTTAAACTTGATTTAGTTTTATTAACTTATCAAACAATCTTAAATATCATAAAGCTGGGCTTGAATTAGCTCGTGGTGATCTCGTAATCAACCTCTTTGAGACTGTTGTGACCAATGAGATTGTACGAATTCGTGGTAACACTGCAAATTTACCCTAAACAGGATCTCTGAGTGACCCTCGAGCTAAAGGCGGGGTACTCTTATACTTGGCTCCGCCCCTTACCTTTAGAGTATATATATATATATATATATATATAAAAGTAACATGAAATACCATTATTCAGGTGGGTTTATCTGGCTCCACCTAACGAGTGGTCGTATTTATATATATATCATAATAATTATTCATGATTTATCTCCTTCATATTAATCCTAAAATAAATTGGCATAGAACAAGTAGCACCGTGTTTGTAACCCACAACTATAGTACCAAGCGGAGTATAGCGGAATACAGCAATAGATCAATAGATTAATTGCAAAGGTCAGGCTGTCTATGATCTTAGCTTCAACATAAGCATTTGTCATATTTACGTTTGAATAATTGATAATCTAAATTATTAAAAAAAATAATAATAATAAACAAATACGATGGGATCGTGAACTCGTGGCCTCTCTAACTTTTGCAAGTTTGCGACATCACACTCACGAGCTTGAGTTTGCTTTATCGAAGGTAACCGGAGGATTTCGTTCCCTTCATCGTTTGTGGTTCAAAGTAATCTGACTTTTTACTTTTAGGTCCAAAATGGTAATGAGTTTCTTCGAGCTTAAGTAATTAATACTTTTTTTAAAAAAATCAATGGTGATTTCCGTAAAAGTTTAATCTTTAAAATTATATGATATTCAAAAAAGGACCAATCATTATTTATAAATACTTTTATACGTTAAAATAAAAAATATCTAACATCCCCATAAATTAACGATTTGGATTGTTTTCATCATCTATTTACACTTCTATTAAAAAGCATTAAAATTAATTAGTCAACTAAAAAACACTTCTGTTTAAATATTTTTATGGTATAAATTAAATGCTGAAATAATCACCACAATATTTGTCCTATCATTATTGAATATCATTTTTGGGTATTTATTTTTAAAAAACATATAAAAATTATTTTAGGTCTGGAGACCTGGCCCACGGGCTGAGTCCATAACTGAGTCAATGGGACGATTATCCGTTGACCTGATTAATTAGATTGAATCATAATCGACTCGATAAGTCAGGTTAGTTAAAATCGAGGAGTCTAATTAATCACAGATTTAAACCGATGGTTTAGATTACTATTTAAATTAATTTTTTAACTTATTTATCTTGAAATTTTTTACATGGACTATTCTATCTATCTATCTATCTATTTAAACTAATTTTTAACCTATCTGTCTAGAAATTTTTGGTGTAGAACTATATTATTTTTTCTATTAAAACTGATTTACTATTTGTTTTAATTGATGTGAAATTATTTGTACTTTGTCTTATTAAATTTATCAATTTTATTTAACTATCTCAATTATTTAATTTTATTTAATATTAAAATTATTTAAAAATCAATAATTTAGTCGATAAAAAGTATTTAATTGGATAATAATATGTTAAATAAATATAATTTATTTAACAATAAAATAATATATATATAATTTATTTGATAATATAATTATAAATATATATAATAAATGTATAGGTTAATTTATTATATATATTTATAATTTTATTTTTAAATAAATTATATATGTATATATATAATTTTATTGATAAATAAATTATATTTCTTTTTTCTACATATTATTATCCAATTAAATAGTTTATATTATATATTCCGGATTCATATGGGTTGACGAACATTGATTATTTTTATAAAAAAATATTTTTAAATATGCTTTTTTAATATTAATAATAATAATTTTAAATCATCTTCAGTAATCTGAACCGTGAATCAATAATTTTAAATGGTTATATTATAATCATGTTGGACAATTAAAATTGATGGTTGACGTTTTAAGAATCGTTGAACTGACGGATCTTATCAATCGAATCGACGATCTCGACTCGTGATCGTGTCTGGACAAAAGCAATTGATTCGCTGGACCGCACGTCGCCTACCTGTTTTTAACTTTTTATAAGACTGCCAACTGCAAGTTTTTCTTAATTTATATTTTATACCCAGCAAAGGAACAAATATCCGCAAAGATTATAAGGGCACTGATGCGGTGATACAGGAGGCTTACCTGGCATGAGTAAACCGTTAAGGTGGAAATTAAAATTAAGATGATCAATATAGAAATGTCAAAAGATCAAATGGAGAATAAATATAACGGTCGATCGAGATAGATAGGATTTGATTGTTGAGAAACATGTTCGAATGAACAATCCTTTCGACTCGAAAGAATATCATAGGATATAGCGAAAGACGTTCCACGAATATGTTTGAGAATGTGGCCACAAATATATCAGAGAACATACTCATGTCTCGAGAAACGTACACATAGTGACGGATCTAGGAGGACCGGGGGTATGCTTGAGCACCCCTTTGCTCTCGGAAAATTCTATCAGTATATTGTAGTCCAAGGGATAGCGAGAAGGAAGACAAACTCCAACTCCCTTCTTTGAGCACCCTCTTCCTTTTTTGTCTGGATTCTCCACTGCGTGCACGTTATTAACCACGGCTCTATATATTATCGGCGGAGGTACACGTGATTTACTGTTGACGTATAATTCTACTGTTTCACTTCTTCTCCACATTCCGATAGTTGATTTGAGCGTCGGAGAACTAACGTCAGGACCATTTTCTTAACTCGATACCGACATTATCTATTTTACAGAGTAGTACGGAGTCCCTATCCAATCAACAAAATCGTCACATCCTAATTTTTCACTCGATCACTTTCGGATGGGATCATCCTTATTTTTTATAAAATCATAAAATTGTCATTTTATTTTAATTTATCCTGGGGTGTATTCCTTTTTGAACCACCGAAATTACTAAATCTCCGTTTCCGTGTCCGCATTCTTGAAATTGGATTGATTTTCTTTGGATGAAAAACAAAAGAACATACCTCCACGTGTCTTGGTACATTGATAAAATACTCAATAGAACATGTAATAAAGTTGAATTTCAGATGAATATTTTAAAGACATATTAAAAAGATCTTCTCATCTTATTTTTTTTAAATTATATTTCTTTTAATTTATCTGAATAACTTCAGGACAGGACTCATATTTAAGAATTGATCATCAAAATATTCTTAGCTATTAAAATTTAAATCTTAATTTATAATTTTTTTTATAGCTAGCATGCCTTTCAAGCCGATTAATTTTAGGATGAATGATTCTATTTTATGTAAGTTTTCATTGATTATAAGAATAATTTTTAAAATATTTACAATAGATGGCCGATATGATAGTCAATATCTAAATTTATCGTCTCACTTAAGAAAATATACAGGTGATGTTTTACCATTGCATCATATTCCAAGATCTCATTTCTCGTTTACATTGATAGAAATGTGAAAATTAAAATCACTTTATATATATATAGTCATTAAGAATTCAATAATAAAAATTAAAATATATTTATTGAATGAATATAATTGCGGAATAAATGAACTATTTTTTAAAAAAATGAAAATTCAATAAAAGCAAGAGTTATGCATTGAAGTCACTTCTCTTCTACCAACCATTGATAAAAATCTAATTAATAAATTAGGCTTTAATTACGGTGTCTAATTCATCATAGTTGACATTTCAAAGCGTATGAAAAATCTTAGCATATTATTTTAAGAAAACGACCTAACGAGTTCATAAAACCAACTAGCTTCTTTTTTAATTATAAAATAGATATTTTTCAAGAGTATAATTATAATAATTCAGACACATTTCCTACATTTTAGTAATCGAACAAGACTAAAATATGACTAATGTATAGGACTTATTGCAGCCGTCTGATTAAACTGAAATTGAACCTTAACCGTTGATGATTAATTATTGGCTCAATTCGGTTTACCTTTTATTACTTGCCGGTTCAACTCGGTCCGATCCGGTCCGCGTCGGAAGGCACTAGGCTCCAAGGAGACGACTTAAAATTCAAAGTCAACATTTTTAACCTTCGACAAATTTCAAAAACGTCCTGAGTATTTATTAGTATTTATAAATCACCCTTGAAAATTTATCAACATTTTAAATATTTAAATATTTTTTACTTGACAATAATAAAAATTTAACAAATATTTTTTATTTGAAAATTAATTTTTAAATGTGCTATTTCAAATTTATTTGATAAATTAACAATAAGGAAAGTCCTTCTATCTAATAATAATAAAGGTGAGAAGGGTATTTAATAAGTAATTAAAATTATAGAGGATAAGTTTGTGATTCGAAAGCTTTCGAGGGGATCAACCGAATGATCGATGATGAGTTTTTTTTTTTTAAAAAAAAAAGATTAATAGTATTTTACGGGAATATTTTACTCTGGAGTATTTTTGATAATTTAATTTTAATTATATTGAATGAGCCAACATTGTGTGGTGCGACATTATCACATTACCCTTTAAATTTTGACGTCACTCGTTTCTTGCTTTGTCAGATGCAATGATTTCAATCGTTCCGCTCCACCACAATTGATCATCGGAGCCATGAAGCTTCGATCGAAAGGAGGGGATGATGCGAGCGTCAGATTGGAAATCGTCCGCGCCGGAAGCAGCATCTCCGGCGGACAGACGCACTCCTTCTTCGAGCCCCACTCCGAAGTTGGCAGCGAGACGACGCCGACTCAGCCCCGCGGAGGCGGCGCCACCGCAGCCGTTGGGGCGCCGGAGAAGAAGCTCACCCTCTTCGCCTTCCGCGTCGCGATGCTGGAGAAGTCGGCCACCGGCATCGGCACGCTCGCCTTCGTCTGGGCCACCGTCGTCATCCTCGGCGGCTTCGCCATCACGCTCGAGCGCAAGGACTTCGTCTTCGTCACGGTCATCATCGTCACCGAGTCCGCCCGCGTGTACAGCCGCAGCCACGAGCTGGAGTGGCAGCACCAGTCCACGTGGGCGATGGCTGCCGCGGTCGGCGAGCGGTCCAGCCTCCGCGCCGTCCGGTCCAGCTCCCGGTTCTTCCTCCGCACCTTGAAGGCCGCGCTCCACCCCCTCTCCGTCCTCCAAATTGAGCACGCCGAGGCCGGCAGTGAACACGACCGGAATTCCCCCACAAACGACCAAGGAAATGCTGTCCGCGTCGCCGACCGGAGTCGCTCGTGGCAGCTTCCCAACGTTCCCCTGCTTCCCTACGCCGGTTGGGTCTTCGTCGCCAAGAACACCAGCCGACTTCTCTTGTGGCTCCAAATCGCCTCGTCCGCCGCTTGCGTCGCCCTTTCCATAACGCGCCTGGTTCAGCACGACTTCGGCGAGGGCGGCTCCGAGCACAGGAACCGGAAAGGTGCGCTAATCCTCTTCTACTCCCTCGCGCTCGCCGAAGCCATGATCTTTTTGATGGAGAAGGCCTACTGGTGGTGGCAAATATCCTACTGCTGCCTCTTCCGGGTCGTGAGCCGCGAGTGCTTCCCCGGGAGCTCCGGCGGCGTCGACGTCGCCGTGACGCGCTTCTTCTATGACACCTACTCCAAGTGCGTCGCCGGCAGCGTCTTTGACGGGCTAAAGATGGACCTTGTGAGTTTCGCCACGGAGCTCTTGGCCTCGAACTTGCGCGACGAGCAGCTTATCGGCGCGAGGGTGCTGCGGAGCTTCGCCGGAAGCGACGATTTTGGCTTCGATACGCTCCGCAAGATCGGCACCTCGACTGCCGTCGTTGAGCGGCTCGTTGAGATGCTGAGCTGGAAGAACGCGCACCCGAAGCAGGAAGAGGAGCTCCGCCGCTGCGCGGCAGAGATCCTGACGAAACTCGCCGGGAAGAGGCAGAACGTGCTCCGCGTCGGCGCCGTTCCCAGCGCGATGGCTGCGATCTCGTCGTTGCTTGGAAAGCCGGCGGACACCGCCGGCGACTATGGCACCTATGATTTCTCAGCGTTCAATCTTCTGGGGTTGTCCCTCCTCAAAAGGCTCGCCGCCGACCACGACAACTGCTGGAAGATCAGCAACTCGCGCGGGCTCTTGCCCAAGATCATCGATCTCACCGGGGCGAGCAGGACTCTTCTGACCAACGAACTGGCGCCGGAGTCGCAGATCAAGACGGTGAAGCGAGCGCTGGAGGTCGTAAAGATGCTCGCTGGCACCACCGGCGACCCCGGCATAATGCTCCGGCAGCAGCTATCGGAGATAGTCTTCACGGTGAGCAACGTGAGGGAGATCATCCGCTACGGGGAGCGCCACAGGGAGCTGCAGACTCTAGCGATCGAGATACTGAAGAACCTCGCCTTGGACGGCGACGCCAAGGACCAAATCGGCAGAACCGGACAAGTAACGAGTCTTCTCCTTGCCATCTTCTTGAATCCATCAGTCACAAACGAGGAGAAGCCGCTGAGGAATCAAGCAGGGGAGACGCTGTCGATCCTGGCGCTGGAAAGCAAGAACAATTGCAATCGAATCGCCGACGAACCAGAGGTGTTGAGCCGACTTATGGAAGCGCTCGACGGCGGCGACGAGATCCAGCTGAACGCGTCCAGGATTCTGCGCAATCTATGCGCCTACGGCGGAGCCAGAACTGGCCCTCGGCAACACCTCCAGCCAATCACCGCCGCTCTGCCCACCGTAAGATCTCATTTCCCTCACCCTAACATTTCTCTTTGCCTGCATTTTATTTTTCCCCCTCTAGTTAAGCTTATTGCGTTTTAACGCTCAAAAATTAAAATGGAGGTCCTTTTGACATATTATCCATGCTATGAAACAAATAACTTCTAAGATAATGCTATTTTATATAAAATAATTTTAACAGGGAGTATGGAATAATGGAAGGGTATTTTGAATATTAAATTATAAATACAATATTATTTTAATAATTTTTTAAAGGAATTTATTTTAATAAAATAAATAAAAAGGATATATATATTTTTAAAAAAATTACCTTTATTTTTTTTCCCTCGAAAATTTCCTTTGTTTTAAGATCAAGCAGTGTAGATCTGGAATCCCCTAAAAATGTGATTTTTACCGTCGGAGCAGGTGCTGAAAGCGATCATGGCGACGGAGGGCAAATTACTGGAGGCATCGCTGGGTCTCACAACGCAGATCTGCAAACTGACGAACGCTCCCGGCGAATTCTCCGACGCGCTCAGCCGAGCGGGCCTCGAGGAAGCCGAGCTGGCGGAGAAGCTGGCGGCGATTCTGCGGAAATACGCGAGTCCCGAGATCACGGTTCCGAGGATGAGGAGGTTCGTGATCAATCAGGCCATTTGGATGATGAAGTCGAACAGGAGCAGCATCGATCAGTTCAATAAGCTGGGGATGGAGAGGCTGCTGGAGTCGGTGGCGGAGACGACGTCGGAGCTCGAGTGCTTCCATATCTTCTCCGGCAGCGTCGGCTTCAGCCGGCAAAGCAAGAGCCTGTTGTCTCGTGTAGAGAAGGCACTGAAGCTCATGAGATCGATCGGTAGCTGAAAGCTGAAAGCTGAAAGCAGAGAAGGCGATGAGAGTATGAACTGGAGAAGTCAAATTTGTTCTGATTTTTTATTTGAACACTCATAGACAGGCAAAATGTGTAATATGGACAGTGTTTGTATTGATTGGCATTGGTGCATTACTAAATCGTTCGCATCTCAACTGCTACCAACACCAACACTTTCCCGTTGAATAGAAGCATGGGATTTTCAATCTTGATAAAGTAGGCCAGCAATAAATACAATGAATTGCATGAAACCCCCTCGGATTGGATTGGATTATTACATGTATGGGTGTTTGCGGTACCAAATATCTCATTGAATGTCTGATCTTTTTCATACAAAGAATCGTTGCGTTATGATAAAATGTCCCTCATAATTTATTTACTTATATCTTATAATGAGACTAATATTAGATGATTTGGGGATGATGATATTACTTTTTACTCTAATGATGTGAGTCAACTTTATTGGATTGCATTCTATTGACTTGGGTCACATCAAGTGCAACTTGATCCATCTTCATCTATTGGGTCAGTTTGTAATCGCTTGGGGCGCGTACTATCGAATGAAGAGGAGATGATTAAAATTTAACAAACTAATGTTTTCTTTACCTCATAGTCGTCGGACACCCGACTTCCTTGCTAAGAGCATCCACAATGGTTAAGGATATTTCTCCCAAGTATTTGTGCCCCCACTTCCATATCATTTTTCAAATATCCTATTATTCAAATATCTCAAATCTCACAATGAAATATCCCACTAATCAAATATTTATGGGTCCTACTCATCAAATATTCACTCTCAATTATCCTTAATTCCACAATCAAATATCTCACCAACTAAATGTTATAGGGCTCATGACCATTTTATTAACTTACATTTAATTTTAAGAAAAATACAATAGAAAACATATAAATTTAAGAAAAATACTACATCATACAAAAACTATTTTATAAATTTGAAATTGAAATGTAGAGGTACAAACCATATTAAATTAATAAAACACACAACGATAAACTACAATTAATAAAATAAACATGAAGCAAATAAAATAAATCATAGAAATTAACTATATGTTCAATTTTTTCTTCAACTGTTCACATATTTCAAGATGATTTTAAAGTTGTTCATCTGTCATGCCTCGTGTGTCCATTATGAGGAGTTGATGTGTTTGGATGAGTTGATCTACTTTCTTATTGTTATTATACTCTTCCCAATGTGTCATTGATGGTTGCATAGCCAGATTCAATTCATCAATTAAGCATACTCTTTCTTTGCCTTTCCTCTTTGCTACCTTCTGTCCCATTGGACGAGATCGAATTTCTCTATCATCTATATCAACAGTTGTGTTAAGATTAGAAGAGTCAGTATGTGCACTTGATGATTTTGATGTTCTTGCTTTCTTTATAGTCCGTCGCTCTGAGGATTGAGGAACATACATCGGACTATCTTTTACGATTCTCCACATATGTTTATATTGGAAAGTAATTTTAAAAGTACTCTTGTATTCTTCATAAGCTCGCACCATCAAATCCTCGTCACTCCATCCGCTTGGTCTATCATTATACCATTTGTTGTAAATTTCATTGTATCTATTAACGATCTTTTTCAGCAAAGGCCAATGTGATTTTGCTTTCTCCTCAGTTCTCTTTTTAGCTCTTTTATCTACCGTCGATGCCCCCCCTCCGGTGTCGATGGTGGAACCCCTAGTATTATGAGGTTCTACCGATGAAGATAGAGGATACCACCCCTTGTTCCATATAAAAATCGTCCCTCCATACTTGAATTCCTAGATCCGCCACTGACTGTCGATTACATTAACACTAGCTCTTCTCGATTCATTTGATTGAATCTTTGGTGATTGAACTGCGGATTAATTCCATGAGATGGGGCTTGCATGGAATATTAACTACTCTGTCAATATTCTAGAGGATATGTGTTAAACGGAGCTCGAGGGTCGCCATTCAAAAAATTTGGATAACTTTGGAAATTATGATAATATGGTGGCGGGTACGGAAAAGGTTGGAAATTTGGTGAGTGGGAAATGAAAATTGAGAATTGAGAAAATTGGGACGAGCTCGAGAACTTTCTTCACTAGAATTTTCGTCGATATTTGGAGAGTTGAACAAATCTTTAAAATAATGACCGGAATTTTTATTCATTTCTCTCTAAATTTTTGGTAGACAATGAGTATGGAAGTGATGAAAAAACAATGTATATATAGGGGGAAAATGCTCAACGTTCAAAAAAAATGAATGTTGATTAACGTTCATTTTTAATTTCAACGTTCAACGTTTGATTTCTTTCGACGTTCGACTTCAACATTATTCAACGTTCGATTTTAACATTACCTAATCCTGTCCGAAAGTCGAAGAGATGGATGCTGGGAACGTGGCGCTCCTGCTGACCTCCGGTGGACTTTGCTTCCGCCTGCAACACAAGCAACGTCAATGCCGAGCCAGGGAAGGGGTCCCCGACGATGGTCTTCCGACGCTCAATGCGGTCTCCGACGAAACAAGAAGCAAGAACTGTAGCACAACAGTAAATATCGCATGTAAAGCATACCTCCACCGATGTTTGGCCCCCTTTATATAGAGTTCCGGAACCGTGCGTGCACGCTTCCTAAGTCGAGCATGTATCTCAAAGCTTTCCCTGAAAAGATGTGTCAGTAAAGTGTCCCTAACACAATACCTTAATGGGCCGAGTATATCTCTGAAGTGACAGTGGAAACTTCCGCCGTACGATCTTCTGTCTGACCATGCCGGCTGTCAGCGGCGCTAGCTCCCAAAAAGATATCCAATGATATCCTGCTGTGTCTGCTGCTTGGCCGAGCGGAGTTGTCGCTCGGACGGAACTCCATTGCCCATGTACTATCTGCTGTCGGGTCGAGCGAGAAGGTCGCTCAGCTAGAAGTCTACTGCCCCGTGTAGTCTACAGTCGGTCGAGCGGGATGACCGCTCGACTAGAAATCCACTATCCTGATCTGTTGCTAGATCGAGCGGGATGGCCGCTCGACAGGAAGCTCACTGTCCGCGTGCTACGCTGATGTTGAGTATGTTGCTCGGCCGAGCGGTCGAGCCGCTCGGCTCAACTTCTGCGCACCCCTTGAGCGTCTGTTTGATTACTTCCTGTGTCGAAGACGGTGGGTCGGTGCTTATCTCCTATCGGAGTATGCTTCGTCCGACCGACCAACACTATCGACCCCCTGACCGTCTTGGCTTTGACCTCCACCGTGACAGTGGGGTGGGGCTCCTCATCCTCGCCGCATCATTACCCAACATGCAAAACATTAATTAAATAAAAAATAAAATAAAATATGATAGCCCACCTATTGGTGGGCCCCACACAAAGGGAAATCATTGGAGACAAAAGGAAATCAACCCTCAAATATCTCCCATAATGGAGGATATTTGAGGAGGGGGGATATTTGAAGAAATACATTGGAGATGTCCTAAAACAAATATTAGAATGGGGGCCAAGGCGCAGCTTACTAAGAGCATCCACAATGGTTAGGGATATTTCTCCCAAGTATTTGTGCCTCCACTTCCATATTATTTTTCAAATATCCTACTATTCAAATATCCCAAATCTTACAATAAAATATCCCACCAATCAAATATTTATGGGTCCTACTCATCAAATATTCACTCTCAATTATCCTTAATTCCACAATCAAATATTTCACCAACTAAATATTTATGGGGCTCACTATCATTTTATTAACTTACATTTAATTTTAGGGAAAATACAATAGAAAACATATAAATTTAAGAAAAATACTACATCATACGAATACATATATTTTATAAATTTGAAATTGAAATGTAGAGGTACAAACCATATTAAATTAATAAAACACACAACGATAAACTACAATTAATAAAATAAACATGAAGTAGATAAAATAAATCATAGAAATTAACTACATGTTCAATTTTTTCTTCAATTGTTCACATATCACTAGATGATTTTGAAGTTGTTCATCTGTCATGCCTCGTGTGTCCATTACGGGGAGTTGATGTGCTTGGATGAGTTGATCTACTTTCTTATTGTTATTATACTCTTCCCAATGTGTCATTGATGGTTGCATAGCTTGATTCAACTCATCAATTAGGCCCACTCTTTGTTTGCCTTTCTTCTTTGCTACCTTCTATCCCATTGGACGAGATCGGATTTCTCTATCATCCATATCAACAGCTGTGTTAAGATTAGAAGAGTCAGTATGTGCACTTAATGATTCTGATGTTCTTGCTTTCTTTGTATCCCGCTGCTCTAAGGATTAAGGAATATACATCGGACTATCTTTCACGATTCTCCATATATGTTCATATTGGAAAGTAGTTTTAAAAGTACTCTTGTATTCTTCATGAGCTCGCACCATCAAATCCTCGTCACTCCATCAGCTTGGTCGATCATTACACCATTTATTATAGATTTCATTGTATCTATTTACGATCTTTTTCAGCGAAGGCCAATGTGATTTTACTTTCTCCTCCGTTCTTTAGCTCTCTTATCTCAATTGGTATTATAGTATGTCACTGTTGGGACCTTGACGTTCGCTAGAGGGGGGGGTGAATAGCGTCTCACCCAAAACTTTACTTCCTATAATGTTAGTGCACAGCGGAATACAAAAGAAAACTAACAAATATGAAAGTTAACCTAAAACAAGAAGGAAGAAGACAACAAACCAAACACAAACCCTAACACAAGGCGTGTACGTGGTTCGGAGATAACTTGCTCCTACTCCACGGCGTGTCCGTAAGGTGGACGATCCCTCAATCCGTCGGTGGATTAGTCCCCGGCAAACTCCGGCTAGCTCAACCTCCTTGTGGGTGGAGAAACCTCACCACAACTCCAACCAAGACCTCTTAGCACACAAAGATCTCTTGAGCACTTTGGTGACTACTAATTAGGCTTTAACCAAGTCTAATTTCGTCACCTTGGCCGGCCATACCAAGCTCCTTCTTATAGAGTTTGGAACAAATCAGAACCTGATTTGCCCGTTACCAGTCGACTGGTCAATGCACCAGTCGACTGGTGCCAACGGCTATCTCAACGGCTCTCTGCTACAGTGCATCAGTCGACTGCTACAATCATCAGTCGACTGCTACAGTACTGCTACAGTGCTGCTACAGTAACTCTGCAGTACTGCTACAGTACGCTACAGTAAAACCCTAATTTTAGGATTTTGCCTCGAGTACATTCACTCAGCACTCGTTCTCGCCCGACCAACCTAGACCTAGCCTTCTAGCCTCCTCCATCAGCCTCGCGTCCCTCGGATGTCTCCCCATCCTTCACGTCTTGCCTTCTGGAGCTTCCTTCGGCCTTGTCCATATTGTCGGGTTTTCCTTTGCCAAGAGGCTCCTCACCTCCGGGGCTTCATCCATTGCCAAGTCACACTTGGACTTACGTTGCCAAGACTACATGCTTGGACTTACACCGCCAAGACTCATTCTTGGACTTTCCTCCTTTGCCAAGATCACACTTGGACTTTTCTTGTTGTACTTGTATCCTGCACACTCACAATGCATATCAAATACAACAATAAACCTAACTTAAACCTTTGCCCAAACATCAAAACCTAGGGCACCTAGATTGCTCCAACAGTCACCACTAGTTTCTAAAAAGATTCACTCTTTTGAGAATTACCAACTACTGAATCTTCACTCATAATTGTGTAGATCGTTGTAAGGAGCTTATCATCTGCTACTGTCCATACTGTTCGCTTGCTATGGTCTTTATCTAATTTGTTGCCCATCCCTGGTGCTTGATTGAGAATAATATCGTCGGACCTGCCAATATTCAGATGAGAATGGAGGAAATTATGAATCGGGGACTGCATAAGGTATTTCTGTACCTTTATCACTGTCAGTTGCATCAACACTAACTCTTCTTGATTCATTTGATTGAATCTCTGGTGATTGAAACAGATTAATTCCATGAGATAGGGCTTGCATGGAATATTGAATACTCTGCCAATATTCTGGAGGATATGTATTAAACCGAGCTTGAGGGTCATCACTCAAATAATTTGGATAACTTTAAAAATTATGATAATATAGTGGCGGGTATGGAAAAAGTTGGAAATTTGGTGAGTGTTGAGTGGGAAATGAAAATTGAGGATTGAGGAAATTGGGACGAACTCGAGAACTTTCTTCATTAGAATTTTCGTTGATATTTGGAGAGTTGAACAAATTCTTAAAATAATGACCGGAATTTTTATTCCTTTCTCTCTAAATTTTTGGTATGCAATGAGTATGGAAGTGATGAAAAAACAATGTATATACAAGGGGAAAATGCTCAACGTTAAAAAAAAATGAACGTTGATTAACGTTCGTTTTTAATTTCAACGTTCAACGTTTGATTTCTTTCGACGTTCGACTTCAACATTATCCGACGTTCGATTTCAATATTACTCAACATGCAAAACATTAATTAAATAAACAAATAAAATAAAATATGATAGCCCACCTATTGGTGGGCCCCACACAAAGGAAAATCACCGGGGACAAAGGGAAATCACCCCTCAAATATCCCCCATAATTATGGATATTTGAGGAGGGGGATATTTAGAGAAATATATCGGAGATGCCCTAAAACAAATATTAGAATGAGGGTCAAGGCGCAGCTTGGTGTGGCTCTTCTGACGCTCAAGTTAAATTTTGAGAAAGGAATGGAGAATAAGAATGGAGAACAATTGTAGTTTTGAAATCAATTCAGCGTATTAGTCTCCCCGGAATAATTATCTCATATATAGAGACGGAGAAAAATATACGTTTCCCTTTTATTGACAGCGGATTCAAGTGGCTGTGTAATCGAAGCCTCCTTTTCCTCATTCGTAATCGACGTCTTCTTTCTTGCATATATAATTATTATCTATTGATGTCGCCAACCCTTAATGCTCGGTCCATAACTGATACCTTCATGTTGTCTTGCAGACAAAATAGCGTAGTTTTAATGTTCGAGATATTACAATGTACTATTCGAGACCATCATCAATTCAGACTCGAGAATACTACAATGCTCGAGATCGTCACCCACTTGAACTCAGGAACGTTACGATGCTCGGTATCATCATCCACTCGGACTGCTACGGTGCTTAGAATCATCACCCACGTGGGCTCGAGATGCTATAGTGAATGTTACTATGCTCGGGTGTTATAGTGTATGGGATACTTTAGTGCTCGAGATCGTCCCCACACTACAAAAAAACACACATTTGGGGACAAAAGTTTGGAACGAAAAATATTCGTCCCAAAATTGGGACAACTTTACTAACGAAAATAAATTTCGACCCAAATAACAAACAAATTTTGCAACAAAAAAAATTCGTTCCAAGTTTGCAACAGGAAAAATATTCGTTGCTAAATTCGTCCCGAAATCTGGAACGAATCCAGAATTCGTCCCAAATTTAGGGACAAATCCTGGATTCGTCCCAGATTTTGGAACGAATCCAGGATTCGTCCCAAATTCTGGGACGAATCCAGAATTCATCCCAAAAATGAAATTATTTTAAAAAAAAAGATAATCATGTTAGAATGTATACTAAAAGCCTAGCTTTTGGTATAAACATTTATCTAGAAATAAGAATCACATTGGTCAAATGTCTACATTTATGATAAATGTAGTTGTTCAATTAATTTATATTGTAGATAACATGGTGTGTGGTATCATACACAGAAGATCATGTTATCAGTACCTTATAAATTATAAATAGTAGCTCACGACCAAGATGGAAAGGAATAAACCATTGGAAGGTCGTAGTGTAATTAGGTATTAGTTTATCTTAACTATATAATTACACTAGTACACTTAGAGTGTATTGAGTAGGACCATTAGAGGTCGTTTCTTTTATACTGACTTTATAAAGGAACAAAGACCTCAGTTATTATGGAAGTGTGTGCTCTTAATCCCAATATAATAACAAGCACATATATTTGATATTTATTTCTTTAATTTATCAATGGGTGAGATTTAGTTCGATAAATCAATAAGCCCGATAAGTTGGGAAATGATATCACTTATAGTGTGTGTTGTTGATTATAGAAGGAAATTGTGTCCTAGTGATCTAGGTTGAGAATGTCCCCAAAAGGAGCTCATAAGGATTGTCATGTTAAACCCTGCAGGTGGACTTAGTCCGACATGACGATGAAGTTGAGTGGTACTACTCTTGGAGCTAGATATTAATTAAGTAAGTTGTCAGTAACTTACTTAATTAGTGGACATTTGTTATCTTAAACACAGGGAGACTAACACACTCATAATAAGAAGGAGTCCAAAATGTAATTTGGGATTGGTGCAGTAGTTCAATAATAGTTTTCTAGTGGAATGAATTATTATTGATAAAATTAAGTTGTGTGTTCGGGGCGAACACGGGATGCTTAATTTTATCGGGAGACCAAAACCAATTCCTCCTCTCGGTCCCTATCGTAGCCTCTTAATTATAGAGTACTATACCCACCTTTTTACCCATTCCATAGGGGTCGGCCAAGCTAGCTTGGAGACCAAGCTAGGGCCGGCCAAAGTTTGGTTCATGGGTGCTTCAAGGTGGCCGGCCCTAGCTTGGGTTCAAGCTTGGTGTGGCCGGCCCAAATTAAAATAAAAGGATTTTTATTTTTAAAAAAAATTTCTTATGTGGATAACATGATTTAAAAGAGAGTTTAAAAATTTAAATCTTTCCTTTTATAAGATTCTACAAAAGATTAAGAGAAGAGCTAAATCTCTTTCCTTATTTGTAGATTAAAAGGTTGATTTTAATTTTGGTAAAAACTTTCCTTTTAATTATGTTCATGATTTAAAAGAAAGTTTAAAAATTAAAAATTCTCTTTTATTAGTATCTACAAAAGATTAAGAAAAGATTTAATATCTTTCCTTATTTGTAGATTGAAAGGAGATTTTAATTTTTAGAGATAACTTTCCTTTTTGGAAATTATCCATATGTTTAAAAGAAAGATTTTAATTTATAAAATTTCTTTTTATTAACCAATCATGAAGGGATTAAAATTATTGGAAATTTTTTTATAAATTTCTAGAAACAAATTAGGAAGTTTTAATTTTTGCTATAATTAAAACTCTCCTTGTTTTGGGGAAAGAGGTTGCCGGCCAAATAAATTGGAGAAGAGAAAATTATTTTTAATTAAATAAATTTTCCTTTTCATGGCAAAAGAATTAAGAAAGTTTTTATTTAAATTTTCTTATTTGCCAAGACCAAGGATTATAAAAGAGGGGGTAGAGGAGGTTTCATGGTGAACGACTCTATTCTTTTTCTTCCTTTCTTTTCTTCCTTGGTGTGGCCGACCCCTAGAGGTTCCCCTTCTCCTTCTCTCTTCTCCTTCTTGTGGCCGAGACTTCATCATCTCTTGGAGGCATAGAAGTGGCCGGATCTAGCTTGGAGAAAAGGAGAGAAAGGAGTCTTGTTTCATGCATCCCTTGGAGCTTGGTTGGTGGAAAAAGATCTTCATCTTTTGAAAGCATTGTGCTTGGCCGAAACTTGAAGAAAGGAGAATAAGGTGCTTTGGTGGTTTCTCATCTCGGAAGATCGTTGCCCACACAACGTCCGAGGTTAGAAGAGGAATACGGTAGAAGATCAAGAGGTCTTTCTAAAAGGTATAACTAGTATTTTTCCTTTCCGCATCATACTAGTTATTTTTGGAAATAATACCAAATACAAGAGGCATGCGATTCTAGTATTTTGAATTTGTTTTCGATGTTGTGTTCTTTGTTTTTTTTTTCTTTTCCTTGTGGTTTGATTGTTCTTTTCGGTTAACCTAAAGTTATTTAAGGAAATTAAATATTAACTTTCCTTAAAAGACTTTGTCTAGTCGGTGGTGGTTGTTCCCATATCCAAGAAGGTCATGTGCCTCGCCACGTCAGTACTGGGAGCCAATTTTGGAAACTAATATTTAATGGAATTAATAACCTAGGTGATTTGGATCAAACATGTTAAGTTCCGCAGGAGATCCAAGTCAAAACCTAAAAGAACAAATAGATTAAACTTTGGATCAAACGTGTTAAGTTCCGCAGGCGATCCAAGTTTAATTTAAAAGAACACATGGTAGCTAGGAAAAGGTTCAGACCTTTGTACAAAATTTTTGTACAGTGGAACCATTAGGTTTTCCGAATAGCAACCAACAAATCAAACACCGAAAGCTTATATCTTAACCTAGAGACATCGAAATTTCATGAAAAAAAATTTCTATACGTTCATATCGTTGACCTGATCGTAAATATATCATCATCCATAATTTTTAATTAATATTTTCAGTGATTCAAATTTTCAACACCAAATTAGGTCAAATTGGGATTAAAAAATTCCAAAAATAAATATATTTGGTCAAAAATATTTTTATGGATATATTTATGATCAGGACAATGATACGAACGGATAGAAACTTGTTTCATCAAATTCCTATGTCTCTAGGTTTGTATTTAAGGCGTCCCATTTTATTCTTTTTTTTTTAAATAATTAAATTTTTGGGACGAATCTCTAGATTCGTCCCAAAATTTGGGACAAATCACTCGATTCATCCCAAAACTGAAAAAAAAATTTAAAAAATAAAATCTAATACCGAAGGCTCATATCTTGACATAGAAACATCGAAATTTGATGAAACAAGTTTCTATACGTTCGTATCGTTAACCTGATTGTAAATATATCATCATCCATAATTTTTAATTAATATTTTAAGTGATTCAAATTTTTAACACCAAATTAGGTCAAATAAGGATTAAAAAATTCCAAAAATAAATATATTTGGTCAAAAATATTTTTATGGATATATTTACGATCAAGACAATGATACGAACGCATAGAAACTTGTTTCATCAAATTCTGATGTCTCTAGGTCCGTATTTAAGGCGTCTCATTTTGTTATATTTTTTTTAAATAATTAAATTTTTGGGACGAATCCAGTGATTCATCCCAAAATTTGGGACGAATCCAGAAATTCGTCCCAAATTTGGGACGAATCCTGGATTCGTCCCAAAACTGAAAATAATTTTTAAAAAATAAAATCAAACACCGAAGGCTTATATCTTGACCTAGAGACATCAGAATTTCATGAAACAAGTTTCTATGCATTCGTATCACTGACCTGATCGTAAATATATCATCATCCATAATTTTTAATTAATATTTTCAGTGATACAAATTTTTAACACCAAATTAGGTAAAATTGGGATTAAAAAATTCCAAAAATAAATATATTTGGTCAAAAATATTTTTATGGATATATTTACGATCAGGACAATGATACGAATACATAGAAACTTGTTTCATCAAATTCTGATATATTTTGGTAGATATTTTTTAAAACATATATAGGTTCCTACTAACTAAAATGTTGTTATGCAGCGAATGGTTGTAAATTAGTATCTGAAAGCTTAAATATGGACCTAAAGACATCATAATTTCATGAAACAAGTTTCTATGCATTCGCATCATTGACCTGATCGTAAATATGTCATCATCCAAAATTTTTAATTAATATTTTCAGTGATTCAAATTTCTAACACCAAATTAGGTCAAATTGGGATTAAAAAAAATCAAAAAATAAATATATTTGGTCAAAAATATTTTTATGGATATATTTACGATAAGGACAATGATACGAACGTATAGAAACTTGTTTCATCAAATTTCGATGTCTCTAGGTCCTTATTTAAGGCGTCCCATTTTGTTCTAATTTTTTAAAATAATTAAATTTTTGGGACGAATCCATGGATTCGTCCCAAAATTTGGGACGAATCCAGGTATTCGGCCCAAAACTGAAAATAAATTTTAAAAAATAAAATCAAACACCGAAGGCTTATATCTTGACGTAGAGACATCGGAATTTTATGAAACAAGTTTTTATGCATTCGTATCATTGACCTGATCATAAATATATCATCATCCATAATTTTTAATTAATATTTTCAGTGATTCAAATTTTTAACACTAAATTAGGTTAAATTGGGATTAAAAAATTCCAAAAATAAATATATTTGGTCAAAAATATTTATATGGATATATTTATGATTAGGACAATGATACGAACACATAGAAACTTGTTTCATCAAATTCCGATATCTCTAGGTCCATATTTAAGGCGTCCCATTTTGTTTTATTTTTTCTTAAATAATTAAATTTTTGGGACGAATATCTGGATTCATCCCAAAATTTGGGACGAATATCTGGATTCGTCCCAAAATTTGGGACGAATCCAGGATTCGTCCCAAAACTGAAAATAATTTTTAAAAAATAAAATCAAACACCGAAGGGTTATATCTTGACCTAGAGACATCGAAATTTCATGAAACAAGTTTCTATGCGTTCGTATCGTTGAGCTGATCGTAAATATGTCATCATCCATAATTTTTAATTAATATTTTCAACGATTCAAATTTTTAACACCAAATTAGGTCAAATTGGGATTAAAAAATTCTAAAAATAAATATATTTGGTCAAAAATATTTTTATGGATATATTTATGATCAAGACAATGATACGAACGCATAGAAACTTATTTATCAAATTCCGATGTCTCTAGGTCCATATTTAAGGCGTCCCATTTTGTTCTATTTTTTAAAATAATTAAATTTTTTGGACGAATTTCTGGATTCGCCCCAAATTTTGGGGCGAATCCTGGATTCGTCCCAAAACTGAAAATAATTTTAAAAAAAATAAAATCAAATACCGAAGGCTTATATCTTGACCTAGAGACATCAGAATTTGATGAAACAAGTTTCTATGCGTTCGTATCATTGACCTGATCGTAAATATGTCATCATCCATAATTTTTAATTAATATTTTCAGTGATACAAATTTTTAACACCAAATTAGGTCAAATTGGGATTAAAAAAATTTCAAAAATAAATATATTTGGTCAAAAATATTTTTATGGATATATTTATGATCAGGACAACGATACGAATGCATAGAAACTTGTTTCATCAAATTCTGATATATCTTGGTAGATATTTTTTAAAACATATATAGGTTCCTACTAACTAAAAAGGTGTTATGCAGCGAATGGTTGTAAATTAGTGTCTGAAAGCTTAAATATGGACCTAAAGACATCGAAATTTCATGAAATAAGTTTCTATGCATTCGCATCGTTGACTTGATCGTAAATATGTCATCATCCAAAATTTTTAATTAATATTTTCAGTGATTCAAATTTTTAACACCAAATTAGGTCAAATTGGGATTAAAAAAAATCCAAAAATAAATATATTTGGTCAAAAATATTTTTATGGATATATTTACAATCAAGACAATGATACAAACGCATAGAAACTTGTTTATCAAATTTCGATGTCTCTAGGTCCGTATTTAAGGCGTCCCATTTTGTTCTAATTTTTTTAAAATAATTAAATTTTTGTGACGAATCCAGAGATTCGTCCCAAACCTGAAAATAAATTTTAAAAAATAAAATCAAACACTAAAGGCTTATATCTTGACCTAGAGACATCGGAATTTCATGAAACAAGATTCTATGCGTTCGTATCATTGACCTGATCATAAATATATCATCATCCATAATTTTTAATTAATATTTTCAGTGATTCAAATTTTTAACACCAAATTAGGTCAAATTGGGATTAAAAAATTTCAAAAATAAATATATTTGGTCAAAAATATTTATTTGAATATATTTACGATCAGGACAACAATACAAACACATAGAAACTTATTTCATCAAATTCCGATGTCTCTAGGTCCATATTTAAGGCGTCCCATTTTGTTTTTTTTTTTTAATAATTAATATTTGGGACGAATCCTGGATTCGTCCCAAACCTGAAAATAATTTTTAAAAAATAAAATCAAACACCGAAGGCTTATATCTTGACCTAGAGACATCGGAATTTCATGAAATAAGTTTATATGCGTTTGTATCGTTGACCGTAAATATGTCATCATCCATAATTTTTAATTAATATTTTCAGTGATTCAAATTTTTAACACCAAATTAGGTCAAATTGGGATTAAAAAATTCCAAAAATAAATATATTTGGTCAAAAATATTTTTATGGATATATTTACGATTAGGACAATGATACGAACGCATAGAAACTTGTTTCATCAAATTCCAATGTCTCTAGTAGGGGTGAGCAGTCAACCCGTCAAACCGACCAACCCGCTTATATCGACCTGAATCGAACCGAAAAAAAATAATCCGCCGGATATAGGGTCGGATGTAGGGTCTTGATATTGCATTATCTGATCTAGTAGGGCCGGATAGTTTTTTATCTCAATAACTGAACCAACCCGATCCGCGATCACCCCTACTTGTAGCAACTACTATTAATAAACTGCTACACGTTGTAGCAGCTACTGCCGATAAGCTACTACATGTTATAGTAGATATTTCCGATTAGCTGCTACAACGTATAATGAGTAATGTCTATTATCATTTTAAAATATTTTATTTTTTTGTTGTATTTATATTTATATTTTATATTTCATTTGATATAGGGTCGGATATCCAAATAACTTAATTACAACCCGTCGGATATCTGATACATAAGAACAGCTGGATATAAGGTCGGATGTAAGTCCTGATATTGCATTATCTGATCTAGTAGGGTCGAATAATTTTTTACCCCAATAACCGAACCAACCCGATCTGTGATCACCTCTGGTCTCTAGGTCCGTATTTAAGGCGTCCCATTTTGTTCTATTTTTTTAAATAATTAAATTTTTGGGACGAATCCAGAAATTCATCCCAAATTTAGGACGAATTTTGAATTCATCCCAAAACTAAAAATAATTTTTAAAAAATAAAATCAAACACCAAAGGCAAACATCTTTAATGTAAGCCAACCATCTTTAATGTAAACTATATTTTGAATAAGAACCTTTACTCCCATCCGCGTCACAGAATAAGGACCAATATTTAATTTGCAATAAAATCATAAAAATGAGATATTTAATGAACTTAAATTTCAAATTTTAAATATTTTAATAGGAACAAGTTATTTTATAATTTTTAATTTTTAAAGACGATAAAAGTAATTGCCTAAAAAGACTTAGTCGAAATGAGGGCGATGATTAAGGACTAATGGCCTATTTATGTAATTAATCGCGCAATTAACTCGTGAAGCCCGAAGCAGCGAAGTCGACGGCAGAAAGCGCTCGGGTCCATCCGCTTCTCCATTTCCTCGTCCTCTCGCCTTCGTCTTCACCCCCCTCTTCCCTCCGTCTCTATTCTGTGATCGATCGAGCAATCGCGTAGGCGGCATGGCGGACAAGCTCACCGACGACCAGATCGCTGAGTTCAAGGAGGCGTTCAGCTTGTTCGACAAGGACGGCGACGGTCTGGTCCTCTTTGACCCATTGCATTTCTCTTCGCTTTGATGCCTAGATCTGCGACCATTAGTGTTCGATTGGTTGTGTCTATGACTTTTGTGGGCTCCAGATAGCATAATTTGTCCACTAGCGGAAGAGTTTGTTTGGAACATTGTCTTGCTCTACTTCTTCTATGAAAATGATTTCGAATTTAATTCTGTTGCTTTCAGATTTTAGTTCTATTCCCATTCCTGGTTCATTCCTCAAATATTTTCCAATTGGAACGATACATGATAATACGAAGTAAAGAATGATTTTTTTTTTTTTTGTTTTTTTGTTTTTCCCTCTTCATTACCATTTGATCACTTTGTCACTAGGATTGTTGATCCGTGCATATCTACGCCATTACTTCTTTTTTCATAGTTTTCATGCTCATATGTGGAGATAGAAATGTGTGATTCATTTATTAGTATTGCTAAGAAAATAAAGTATGTGGAATCTTTTCCCTAGCTTAAGCTTTTGGATAAATGGTCACAAATTCATACTTCATATGGTAACTGCACATAGTTTTGAAGAATGAGATCTTCTATTTCTATCTTGCTAGTGTCAATAATTTCAATAAAGTCAATTATGTGTTATGTTGGACTAGCCAAATCACTCATCTATAGGGTTGTCCACTCACTTAAATTACAGAACTGGTTACCAATCAAACTTAACAACTACCAAAACATGATTGATGAATCAGGAAATAGCAACGATGTAATTTAGTTGGAAAATTAAGAAAAATGTTGGGGATTGAATTCAAGTGGATTCTGCCCAGTGAGGTGGTTTGCATATCAGATAGATATGGGAAAGATACTTAGCGAGCCCCAAAATTTCCATTCCTAGACCACCCTACATTTGAAAGAGCTGAAAAGAGAGATGCATTTAGGATGGTAAGGATAATACCATGTTAGTGTGAGGATTTTAACACATGAAAGCCAATTGATTTTGCAGTGCAGGCTACACATCTAAGGTTCTGCAACATATCTCATTTTCTTTTCCATGTTATATCCAGTTTCTAGGTATATGAGTTGAAAAGAATGTATAACAACAAGGCACCTTACTTTGTGCAATTTTTGCAAGTGAATAACTGAATATTGAGTCATGGCAACTAGCAAATATCTTGTTATGAAAAAAACATAGTTGTGATGGATACTCTCCCATGAATACATGATCTGATCTAATGAGGGTGGAATCTTGTTCTTACTTTCCTTTGCGTTTTTCTTAGCTATACCTTTTATAATTAAGGCTCCCTGTACACTGATCTCTAGTTAATATATTACCGCAGGCTTAGTCCACTGTTTCCTTTTCATAGGGAAAAAAAAACTAGGATGGAACTAAATAGACAGTCTGACAGTGTCGATGAAAGTAGTCAAGAATTTATGGTTTTGTTTGTCAGTGCATAAACTGTTTATTTGAAGATGTATCTTTGTTTCTTCAATTGCAGCACACCATGTCGTTTAGGAATATCATTTATTTACTATGTTTTTGATGCTCCAGATAAAATGGATCATTGGTCAACTTATTTGTTTATGCTAAATTCATGTATTACCTAGTTACTTTCAACTAAACATCTGAGTATTCTACTCAAAATGGTGAGTTTGTTTTCGTTGGAACTGATAGGAAAAATCTGTTGATAGATTCTGTTTTCATAATTTTCAAATGCTCGAAAATGATACATTCTAATTCATCAAGACCTAAAAACATGATATACTTGATTCTAATTGTCCAATATTCTTTGTGAAATTTCATGATTTCCAAACAGGTAGCATCACAACTAAGGAACTCGGGACTGTGATGCGTTCTTTGGGTCAGAACCCTACCGAAGCCGAACTGCAGGACATGATAAACGAGGTTGATGCAGACGGCAATGGCACGATTGATTTCCCAGAGTTTCTTAATCTGATGGCTCGCAAGATGAAGGATACTGATTCAGAGGAAGAACTGAAGGAAGCATTCCGTGTGTTTGACAAAGACCAGAATGGCTTCATCTCAGCAGCTGAACTCCGTCATGTGATGACTAACCTGGGAGAGAAACTCACAGACGAGGAGGTGGACGAAATGATTCGCGAAGCTGATGTTGACGGTGATGGCCAGATTAACTATGAGGAATTTGTTAAGGTCATGATGGCCAAGTGAGGCAACAGAATAACAGAAAAGTGAGGAAATTTAGTTATGAAATGTCAATTGCCTATTTTTAATAGTTGTAGTTGTGAAACTATACAATTGTTTTACTCCCTCGTGTGGATGGATGGTGCTCACTCAAATTAAACCTTTTTTGCTTCTATAAATGTATTTTATCAAGTATTTTGCATCTACGATATGAAGCAATCGATCTGTTGAATACATCTTTCTCGTTTAAATGTATTATATCATTTTTTTTGTTAATTTTAATATCTTTTATTGGGACTATACATATATCTGTTTCCAGATTGTCTGGACTTTTGTATTTCATTTTTTTTATATTATGTATCTGGATTTTACGAGCCAACTAATCCTGAAATGTAGCCCCTTTTGCCACCACACCTTGCCGGCGTGCCCCTAGTGGCAAAGGATATTTATGTATTTTAGTCCTTTAATTTAGTAACTTATCTTTTCTTCTCTAATCAAAATTATACCGTTTGATGTAGTTGTTGCGATGTGCTTAAATTAGTTCAATTTGATTTAAAATATTATAAATATAATATTGTTATATAAAAAAATTATATATCAATTTGGTAAAAAATATTTAAACTGGATCAATATAATTTTAATGTAGTGAAAATTCCCTTAAATTATTATAGTGACTTTTAACAACGATTTTATTATGATTTTATTTTTTAAATAATTTAAATTAAATTTAAGTAGTATTGATTATATATATATATAGAATTGTTATGCTGCGGACAAAGTAGTGCACCGCTGCGGACATGCCTTCCTGATCGGTCACCAGTCCGATCAGGGAACCTCCTGATCGGTCTGTAGACCGATTAGAAAATGATCAGGAGTCCCTGATCGGTCCAAAGACCGATCAGGAGGTTCCCTGATCGGACTGGTGACCGATCAGGAAGGCATGTCCGCAGCGGTCCGCACGGCTTTGTCCACAGCATAGCAATTCTGTGGACAAAGCCGTGCGGACCGCTGCGGACATGCCTTCCTGATCGATCTCTGGACCGATCAGAAGATTCCCTGATCGGTATATATATATATATATATATATATATAGAAGTGTTGTATGTAGTTTGAGTGATGTAGTTGGAAGTCACATTAGCCTCACACACTAAAGAGGTTCCGATTTGAATCTGGATTCAGACCAAGTTTAAAAATATAAAGGTGCTATATTTTAACCATTCCCTTGGGTTAGGGTGCTATAAAGGTGCTATATTTCGTCGGTGATTTTCTAGTGGATTGTGAGTTTATTTGAATTCTAGCAAGAATTTCCACCAAACTTGACTGTGACTATCGTCGACCTTTAAGTACCCAGATCAATTTTACTTCATTTATGATGAGTTTTAAACTTATTCCAAATCCTTAGTTTGGGATTTTCAAGCCATCGATTATTAGAAATTTTGTTTGCTCGATTTAGCTCCCCAGCACCTCCGTCAATTTGTCACAGGGTCAACACGGAGGAGGTAAATCACAGGCGGCTATTAACCTTTGAAATAATGACTAGCACATAAGGGAGGTATTTACCTCGACTTTGCTGAGATTCGAACCCCAGACCTCATGGTGGCAACACCTCTTGTACTAACCACTAGACCTATCCGAGGGGACTATTTCGATTTCAACTCATATATCATGTTAATATTGTTTATTGGTTGGATTATTGTTATAGGTTTTGAAATTGTACAACTTTGATATAAAATTGAACAATCCTAAAATTATATTAGTTGTGATTATTTGAGCTTCGATAATATTGGGTGATGATGTTAATTTGAAATACCTACTCGTTAAAATTTTGTTATAAGTAGTTTTTGTCAATAAAATGACTAAATCATAATTGAACATTAGTATTGGTTTGATGTATTTAGTATTGCAATATATTTTTAAGTTGAAGAGCTTGATAGTAGATTTAAAGATAAGGCAGTCAAATGCCTCCGAGCAACGATGCAACGACAAAGCTCTTCCACGGTTAACCAACCAACCAACCAACTAAGCACCCACGGATCGATTTCTAATCACTGTGCATGACAGATTAATTTTCACCAGTGGAAAGACAACCCTGGGATGCTTGCGTCATGCATACTTTTAAATTTATTCTAACCACCATTGGGACTAGCCAGTTACTCTCGGAGTTATTTATATTTTTGTATTAAATGATGCGATGACGTTTAAGAAGTTTAGGAATAATTTTATGTTTTCAATATGTCTCAAGTCGGTCATCAAACTTGTACTACAAAAAAACTCGCCTTCTCTTCTTTTCTGCCTCATTCCATCTTTGCTCACCGACGAGAGCATATTCCTTCGAGACGATTTAGTGGTTAGGTGTTGTCATCATGATATTTGGAGTTTGAATATTGATAAAGTCAAGATAAATGTTTTTCTTATGTGCTAGTTATTATTCCAAAGATTAGTAACCGCCCGTGATTTATCTCATATTATCGGAGACACCGGGACGAGCGTATTTATCGTTTGTCACCGTAAGGATGATGGGTTGTTGCGAGAGAGACTAGTGCGACATGTTAAAATTTATTTAATTTGATTTCAAATATTAAAGATATAAAAAAAATTTATATATCAATTTGGTAAAAAAAAAATTTAATTGGATCATTTTAATGTAGTGAAAATTCTCTTAAAATTATTATAGTGATTTTTAACAACCATTTTATTTTAAAAAATAATTTAAATCAAATTTAAATAATATTGATTAAATTGACATATATATAGTATACATAGAATTGTCATTATGTAGTCTGGGTGGTGTAGTTGGAAGTCACATTAGTATGTTTCGGTTCAAATCCGGATTCAGGCAATTTTTTTTTAAAATATAAAGGTACTATATTTTTAACCATTCTTTCAGCAAGAGAAGGGGACTCAGTCAAAATTTAAAAATATAATGGTGCTATAATACTCCTATATTTTTAACCATTCTATTAAGGTGCCTAAAGTATTTGTGATAAAATATAAGTTTTCCTTCCATCAGACAATACTAGCTGTTTGGATGCGTTACGTGACCGCTATTTGATTTATCTGGGTAGATGTAAAAATTTTGATTCGAAACAGTCACTTCCATTGTGATTAATCCGATGGAAGAGTTGAATATCCAGATTTAAATAAAAAAAAACAAATAATTGAAAGGGGAATCAATGAAGAATCAATTAAATGACGCCAAGAATAATTTGACGTTTCAAATATCTCCCAAGTCGATCATCCAGTCCTACTCAAAAATGGCCCGACTTCTCTTCTTTTTTGCTCCATTCCATCTTCGCCCACTGACAATAGTATGTGAATGAGGACGACGTGTTATTGCGAGAGAGGGTAGTGCGACATGGTAAAATTTATTCAATTTGATTTCAAATATTATAGATATAATATTTTTATACATAAACAAATTATATATCAATTTGGTAAAAAAAATATTTAAACTGAATCATTTTAATGTAGTGAAAATTCTTTTAAAATCATTATAGTGATTTTTAACAACCATTTTATTTTAAAAAAAATTAAATTAAATTTAAGTAATATTGATTAAATTAATATATATAGTATACATAGAAGTGCTTATATGTAGTCTGGGTGGTGTAGTTGGAAGTCACACTAGTATCACGTGCTAGAGGTTCCGGTTCAAACCCGGACTCAGACAAATTTTTAAAAAAATATAAAGGTGTTATATTTTTAACCATTCTTTCAACAAGAGGAGGGGACTCAGACAAAATTTAAAAATATAATGGTACTATAATACTGCTATATTTTTAACCATTCTATTATATAAGAGGATGCCTAAAGTATTTGTGATAAAATATAAGTTTTCCTTCATGGGTGTAATCAAGTTGGTATCGGCTAAGGCTCAATTACGTCGTTTACTCGAGTTTTGATGATTAGAAACATAACACAAAATTGAAAAGGATTTCAAGCCCGGGATTATGATGTAGGACCATCAGACAATACTAGCTGTTTGGATGGGTTCTGTGACTGCTACTTGATTTATCTTGGTAGATGTAAAATTTTTGGATCTAAACGGTCACTTCCATCGTGATTAATTCGGTGGAAGAGCTCAATATCCAGATTTAAATAAAAAAACAAATAATTGAAAGGGGAATCAATGAAGAACCAACTAATTGATGCCAAAAATATTTTGACGTTTCAAATATCTTCCAAGTGAGTCATCCGACCCTACTCTAAAATAGCCCGACTTCTCTTTTTTTTTTTTTGCTCCATTCCATCTTCGCCCATTGACGAGAGTAGGTCGGTGAGGACGGCGGGTTATTGTGAGAGAGGATAGTGTGACATGGTAAAATTTATTCAATTTGATTTCAAATATTATAGATATAATATTTTTATATATAAAAAAAGTATATATCAATTTCGTAAAAAAAATATTTAAATGGTAAAAAAAAAATTTGATATAATATTTAATGTAGTGAAAATTTTCTTAAAATTATTATAGTGATCTTTAACAATTATTTTATTTTAAAAAATAATTTAAATTAAATTTAAGTAATATTGATTAAATTGATATATATAGTATACATAGAAATGTATGTATGTAGTTGGGTGGTATAGTTGGAAGTCACCGAATTTTTAAAAAAATATAAAGATGGTGCGGCTCTATCGTCAATTACTCGAGTTTTGATGATTAGAAACGTAAGACAAAATTGAAAGGAATATCCAGATTTAAATAAAAAGCAAATAATTTAAGGAGGAATCAATTAAGAATCAACTAAATGACGCTCAGGAATACTTTGACGTTTTAAATATCTCCCAAGTCGGTCATCCAGTCCTACTATAAAATGGCTCGCCTTCTCATTCCATCGTCCATCGAGAGTAGGTGAGGACGGCGGGTCATTGCGAGAGAGGGTGGTGCGAGGTATGCATCGTCTTCAACCACTCTTTTCCTTCGGTCGCTCGTTATTCGATCTTGGATGTTCAACGACGATCCGGTTTCCCTTGTTTTATGTGTTCCAATGAATGACGAAGGTTGAACAACTTGCAAGTTTTGGGTGATTTTACTTCGCATTCCATCGCTTGAGAGTAAGCTTAAACTTAGATTAAGGTTGTGAGACCTACTTTTCTGTTCATTTATATTTTTCCAGTCTTTGATGGTAGCAGTTTCCCGATCGAGCTTCGACTACTGGGTTAGAGGTTGTATTTTCATTTATATGCTTTCTATGCCCATTTTTTAGTTGATTTCATCGGTCTCTTGCTTAGGTCAGTTGAGTAGTCTATACATTAACCACGGATTTCGAATGAACTTGATTGATTTTCATTTGTTTTCGAGTAATCTTAACTTAGATCAGGGGCTTGAAACCTTATTTTCCGGCGCGAGGCACATTCGTCTACTTCATATCTTTGACGGTAGCGGTTGTCTGGGCTTTCATCCATTTCTTGCTTAGATCAGTTGAGTAGTCTATACATTAACCATGGATTTTGAATGAATTTAATTGATTTTCAATTCTTTTGAGTAAGCAACAAACCTCATTTTCTGGTGTGAGGCCCATTTATCTTCTTCAAATCTTTGACGGTAGCAGTTTTCTGAGCTTCTGATCACCCGTTAGAGGTTATTATGCCATTTATTTGCTTGTATGTCCACTTTGCAATAGCTTTCATGGATTTCTTGCTCAGATCAGTTCAGTCTGTACATGCTTGTGATATGTCTATGTGGGGTTCGGTGCATATGCCTCCTGTTCATGAGCCGTGAAAGAGAATGCCATCTACGGTGCACTGACTACATTTAACTGTCCATTCTATGCATGCTTGTGATATGTCTACGTGGGGTTCGATTCATGCCTATCCTGTTTATGAGCCATGAAAGAGAATGCCATTTATGGTGCACTGGCTACATCATTTTACTACCCATTGGAACTTGCGGATGTATGAGCGCTAACTTTATACACTGTTTCTAAGTGAGCATCTCATCGTAATATATTTTTGTGCCTTGAGGATTTACCATTATGTTCCAGAAACTTCTTGATCTTGTTGAACTTTCGGAACTTGGCACTGTTGAAAATGGTTCACTGGTTTGAGATATATTAGTTGATAGTATACCATCGCTTGTCTTCTCTTGCCATTCAAATTCTTGCTCATCCTGTGAAACATTTTCGCTTGGCAAACTATTAGCTGAAGAGTGAGCAGGGGAGAAAGTCTCACTGACATCAATTGCCTCCCCATCTATCATGCATTTTAGGATGTGTACCACCTTTCATGAACCAAGAAGTAAATTCATTGTCAGTTTCATGGAAAATAGGTTCTTGGTATAATCATTCAGTAGAAATTTTCTCTATACAGCAATACAGCATGAAAATTTTAGTAAAAGATTTTGATTGTCGCAATAGCTGATAAATTCCAAAGCTATTGCAGAATTTTGAGAGATTTCTAGAGTACCTAACTTCATTTACGTTGGAGCCGGTAAAAGTCTCGTTTCTTGTATTATGACCTATTAATTCCCTATGAGGCTTTTAACTTATAAAATCTCTGTACTTTGTAATGATACCATCAGATGAAACAAACTGACTCGTAAAGCTGATAAATACAACTTTCCCAGGTGTAATGAAGTGGAACATTGATCTCGGAGTCTTATACCAAACCACAAAAAGTCTACTAAGCAGTCTAAACAGATCATGTTTTTCTGGTAATTTGATCATTGAAAATATCGTTCATATCAGGTGCAGGTTTATAATATACTATAATTCTTCAAACATTATTAATCATGTGGTAATACTGTAAAAACAGAATTAGATGTTTTTTTGAAAGATCTCTCTTCTTACCTTTTCCATCGATGGCCTTTTATCAGGGTCCCTTATAAGGCATTGCTCAATCACGGTTATCATCCAAAATAGTTGGTACAAGTCATGGCAATCAAGAATCCTTTCATCAATCAGTTCAGGGTAGTTCCTCTCATGCAGAAGTGGTCTTGCCTGCAGAGAAGGAAACACATAATTGAGGATAATATATAGATGCAAAGGTAAAACACTATAACTTACCCATCCAACAAGACCTTTGTTTTCTAAATTGTTGTCCATTGTTGTCCGACCTGTGATTAACTCAAGCAAAACCACTCCAAATGAATAAACATCAGATTTAGTCGATAGTCTGCCACGTTCTGTGTATTCTGGTGCCAAGTATCCAATAGTACCTACTACCTTGTTTTCAGACACAAGAACAGACTCATTTCGTTGCTTTCTTGAAAGCCCAAAATCTCCCAACTGATACATTCAGCAACAGAAAGTGAGTTAAATTTAAAAGTTTTCAAATTTCATTTTGCAATTCCTTTATGTTGGATGGTCTAAATTTGTTACCATAGCTTCATATTCATGTGTTAGGAGGATGTTGTTGGGCCTCATATCTCTATGGATTATATTGTTCTGGTGCAGATAGTTCAAACCTTTTGCAACTCCAATAGCTATCTTCAGCCTTTGTCCCCAAGTCAAAAGGGATGAACTGTTTTCTGCATGAAATTGACCAAAAAAAGTGTCCTTAAACTTCGAAGAAGAAAGGCTCTAGGTTAAGCTTTCTTTCAGCATAAAATTCCAATAAGGTTTTGTTCTTCTAGAGTACATTTTTTTATTATATTGGTATGAATGCTACAATCTAGTTGAGCAGGTTTGGATAATCCGCTAGCATTTCTTTGCTATGAGGTAATAAAATTAATTGCTAATAAAAATCTTGCTTGTTAAAACAGAAGATAGATTGAACACAAAATCTTACCTGACAGATGTTGTTCCAATGAACCATTGCAGATATACTCATAGACAAGCAACCTGTGATTTCTTTCTGAGCATGAACGAATAACATGACGAAAAAAAAGTGTTCTTAAACTTTGAAGAAGAAAGGCTCTAGGGTAAGCTTTCTTTTGGCATAAAATTCCAATAAGGTTTTGTTCTTCTAGAGTATCTTTTTATATATTGGTATGAATTCTACAATCTAGTGAGCAGGTTTGGATAATCCGCTAGAATTTCTTTGCTATGAAGTAATAAAATTAATTGCTAATAAATACCTTGCTTGTTAAAACAGAAGATAGATTGAACACAAAATCTTACTTGACAAATGTTGTTCCAATGAACCATTGCAGACATACTCATAGACAAGCAACCTGTGATTTCTTTCTGAGCATGAACCAAGTAGCATGACCACATACTTGTGTCTTAGTTGTCCTAGAAGATGAACCTCTGACCGAAATTCTCGCTCTCCTTGTGAACTTGCATGTTTATATTGCTTGACAGCAATCCATTGCCCACTATCAAGTTCTCCTCTGAAGACAGACCCAAATCCTCCTTCAGACAGAAAATTTTCCTGGCAAAATCCCTTTGTCGCAGTACACAGCTCAGTGTAAGTGAATTCCCTTAAAGATGCTGCTTTTGGTCTTTCTATGCCACACACTTTACAACCAGGATATGCTTTTTCTCCCTCCAATATTTGGTTCATTGCTCCAAACTCCTGACTCTTGTTTTCATCATTTTGTGTTAGCGGCATTTTTGAAGTCATTGAACCTTTATCTTCAGCTGCTACTTGAATGCTTATGTAGTCATCTTCTTGAAGATGGATGGAAGTGTGCTTTTTCTCAGACAGCCTAGAACCTGAGATTTATTTTTTATCAAGCTCATTAATTTTAGCATTGGCTATCTACTTGTAATAGATAAGATATTACGAAGATTAATTAACCATCAGTAGAGCTTCTGGACACTTTTGCAAAATTAGACCTACTCATTTTACTTGAGCTGCTTATGTCAAGGTTCATTGGCTCTTGCAGGCACATTCAGATTTTGGATATTCTCTCCAAAAAAAATGTAGTTCGTATCTTTAGATATTCATATCTTGTGTATTAGTTTCTTACTATCACAGCTATAACATGGACGCTGTTTCTTGCTATAAATCCTTAAAGAGAAGATCTTGTTCCTTTGGAAGTAAACTAATACCTAAATAATACTTGGAGAAATGTTCTAGAGAAACAATTCATTCTTTTTAGTTAAGAATTATCAGTTAGCAAGATGGAATTATAGAATTAAATTTCTTAGTTTCTTCTCATGTTAATTATTCCCCCTTTTGTAACAATTGACAAAGGAAGTGGATAGCCTGATGTCATAAGTTCATTGAGACGGTTGTGGAGGCAGCAATGTAAGTTGACAGGTCTCATCTAATGTTTATGATTATGATCTTTAGAATCTATTTAATCCTTGTGAGAGAACTCCCTAAGAACCTTTGTTAACATGTTGGAAAGATCCAATAAAATCTCTTGCACGTTAAAGTGATATTTAATGAATTCTAGGAGAGAAGAGGGCCAAGGGGATTTGAATTTTGGAGTGGTCCTCACACATCCTAAAATTTATTAAAATCAATATAATTTTTTTTACCTATGTTAAGAATAGTTATAGTTACTAACCTTAAGTTTATAACTAATGACTCAATATCATAATCATGTCATATGTCAATGGCCTTCCAACATCAAATTGACCCCAGTCAAGTTTACTAAAGCTATGTTAGTTGAATTGGACAGGCAATATAAGGAGGAGAAGGTCCTTAGCACTATGTCAATTTGATTGTCCCCCTCCTACCCTGTATGAGGTGGAAGTTAAAATCTACCACTAGCTAAGAGGCTTAGGCCAATAGGGAATGATAGACAACAAGATGGATTTCAAAAGGAGATCATCTTCATGAGGAGACAAGTTTGCATGGAAGCATTATTGATAATTCCATACATTTAACTAGGTATTGAAACTATGGATCAGAACTTTTTGCTTGAGCTTCAACCTATTTGATGTATTACTCAAAAGATATAAACCAAGTTTTACATGTGTAAATTAAGAATGGGAATGTGCACAAAGGACCAATGAGGGGCAATGACCAAGGGGAGCAAGGCTCAAGAAGTTTGTTTGGAGAAAAATAATTATAAGATGTTTGAGGATTGACAAAGTCTTATGCAAGAAAATAGGTTTTGTGTTTAGCATTATACATTGAATGTAAGTGTTGCTACGATTAAATTTCACCGAAGGACAAGTTAGTGAAATCAATCCTGAACATCAAGGTGCATTATTGATTAAGTTGCAAGCTGTCTAGTTTGAAAGGTGCTGGTTAACATAAAAGTTCAGCAAATATATTGTGTTCAGATACATTTGTAAAGATGAGTTATTGTTGAACTGATCTACATAATAAAATAAGTACAATTTTGACTGACTTGATATTCAAATTTTGAGCACAAATGACTTTAAGGGATGAACCATGAAGGTGAAATTTTGGAGTTGATTAATGTGCATATAATGCAATTATTGACATATCATTATATAAATAGCTTGAGTGTGATTTTGCCAACTTATCATTATTGATGAAGTTCCCTATGCTAAAAAGGGTAGGAATTGTTCATGTAGATCCAAAGGAGTTTAGGAGCTTCTCTAGTAATTTCTTGAGCAATAGTCAAAATAACATGGTACACAATTGAGGAGGGTGAGCTCAGCTTCTTGGACAATAATATGAGGTTGTGAATAGGTGAGGTTGTTTTGGTTGGGAAAAATAATTTGAGGTTGATAATAACAAAAAGACCTATTGATTGATTAGTTTGGGATGTGACTAAGATTACGCTATTGTAATTATGTGTTGATAGTGAGTTATAAAGATATTTTGATCTTGTAAATATTAGTCATACAAGGCTATTTTTGAGGAGATTGAGAGGACATTGGATTGGATAGATAATTGAGGTGTATGAATGATATATTGAGGTTGTGTTTGGTGATAGATTGTTTACATTGAAAATTGGATAAAAAATTTGAGGATTTTATTGCTTTAATTATGGTTACTAATAATGTGAATAATTTCATGGTTGGGAAGGCTTGTGGATGTATACATGTGATACCAAAGAGTGTGTGATCAAGGATAGTGGTAAATGTAGAAGAAAAACTGCCTTATGACTTAGTAAAAACTAACTGTGGCTTACTTATTGCGGTCAGCTCCAAACTGAAAAGATCTCCATCATCAGGAAATTCTAGCACCATTTCAGTAGTACCTGATTTTATCTCTTGTCCTGGTAGCATCTCATTGTACCTTATGGGGTTCCCCACATTTGCCTCTGAGAACTCGTCATTTCTTCGATGCAATCTTGGCTCTCTGAGGTGTTCTACACTATTGTTACGTTTCATTCTGGAGATGCCACAAGGTAACCTTTCCAAGAAAAAATTCTTGTCTTTTTTCATCTGCCTATTGAAACGAGAAAAAAAAATGTCATTTACAAAACCAAGCATTCTAGCAGAGCATAATACTTTCTTGCTTCCTTGCTTGTTTCCCCATTTCTTTTAGGTGCTTATTTCTGTATCGGATGAGCTGATTTTAGATCATGTACTAACCATTGTTCTTATGAAATAATTTCTTCACATTTTTCCCAACCTGTCAAGAATTATCCACGTTGCCTTCAGCTTACTGACAGCTTCAAGGGCAGCTACTTTCGGTGAAGATGCCGCAACAACACTTATGTTGAATGCAATCTGGCATTTCCAACAATTATCCAGGTTAACAATCTGGTATATGAAACACACTTGTACACTCTTGTCATTGCCTAAATTTACTTGTGCAACTAAAACACTGCAGTGTTACCTTCTTGGATTCAAATAGCTCACGGATGGGCAATAACTCTGCACTTCTCTGGTATTCTTCCTCCTTCCTTGCAACTTCCTCGCTGATGATCCTAGTGTTTGTCGCCAACACGGAGTTGGAATCTATCTTGCTTCTGTAGCCCACTGAAACCAATTGCTCTAAGATGGTAATTATGTAATCTTAAAGAAAATTCATCTGTTGAAAAGTCTATTTAACAAATAGTTGATTGGAATTATTACCAGAGTCTTGTTTTTCTTTTGATCTTAAAAGAAAAGCTTGTGGGTTTTTACTTAATTTCCTAGCTCGCAGGAAAAATAACGTACTAGGGGTGTTAACATGGTGAAGAACTCCAAGGAGAGTGAGTTCATCCCCGAGTTTAAGGGAAAGACCATCAATGGCCCATTTGATTGCGCTGGAACTTAAATCTTTTGATGCGTCCTGGATCACCACCACCCTTTGAGGTGCAGTGGGCATGCCGCCACCACCAGTTGCTGAAGAACTCGTCATCAAAGAACAGCTTGACAACCGATGAAGAGGAACAAAGTAGCAAAGCAATCCTTATTTCCTAACAAAGCCGGCAGCATGCTGTACACACAATTTCTAAGGTAAAACATATCCTATTCTCACAAAGTTTCATAGTTAAATCTCTCATATGATCATGAGAAATCAGCAAGAATTTTGATGCAGGCGTGGAACTGAACATATTACCTATCTACCAGATTATCTACTGAGTTAAACAAAAGATTGTTACTAAAACAAAACAAAGATTGAGTTGCTAGGAACTAAGTAAGCTATGATCTACTTGTCTAGTTTCCTAGGAACAGCAAAATGTAGAAACTTAGATTCCAAAAGCTAAGAGCTTTTAGAGAACAGAAATGGTGGTGGGGTTGATCCAGGCATGCATCTTAGATTCTTGTTCCAGGCATATTCGGATATCCTAACCTTTGGAATTTGATTAGGATTTCTGAAGGGACATTGTAGTATATATGCCTCTGGAGGGAATCTCAATGTCTCTTATTAGAAAGTACAAATCGCAAGATTTTGTCAGGATTCATAGCTATTTGGAGAATCCAATGTGAGATGCGTTTTAGGATCTCATCATATTGCTTGAGGTCATCGTCGAAGTAGCTGTCAGATTAAAGAACCATAACTGGAACACCAATGGCCAGGGATCCGGACTTATTCTATATTAGAGTCCAGCTCTGTGTGGATCCTTGACGCTGACATGAGAAGCTGGAATAATCTGGAACCGATTCTATTCACATCTAAATATTCTAGATACGATGGTTCTTATTTCTTAATTTTACTTGCTAATGTTCCATGGCAAAATTCACCCAACTTTAGTATTTTTTTTTCTTTCTAGTTATTTAAATGCAACTTTAGTATTTTGATAAATAAGATTCCTGTTGAATTCATGATACTTTAATAGTTTTAACTAAAATTATTTGATGAATTATCGTGTCTTAAAGCGATAAAGATAATGGTTGGGGATGTGACTTTGCGGTTGAACGTGTGAAGCTTGTTCGCCCTGCAAAACCAAGAATGTTAGTGTCGAGTTAGGGAAGGGGTTCCCGACGTTGTCCCGACGCTGAAGTTAGTCACCAGAACAATAGAAGAATAGTAGAAACTGTAGCAACAAGAGTGTGATCGTAAAATAACGCATACCTCTCTTAGTGCATGGACTCCTCTGTTAGACAAAACAATATGTTGCGTAAGATTTTGGAGAGTTAGCTGAATTTTAAAATTACACAGAATTTAAATTCAACTTACAATAGAGATGACCTGAGCGGATGATTTCAGGTTGCCAGTAGAGGATGATTTCTGTTACGTATAGAAGAGCGGACTTAGTCATCGAGCGGGCAGATCAGCCGAGCTGTAGGTCTGTGTTGCAGAGCAACTTGAGTAGGTCTGCAAAGCGGTCTTGACAGAGCGGTCTTGACAGAGCAGTCTTGACAGAGCAGGTCTTGTGATGTGAGTTCAGAAGAGGTATTGAAGGGAATTGGGGGACCCATGACGAGATCCAAGACTAAGAGAATGAAGCAAGCTTTGGAAGGCTTAATAATGGGGCTCAAGGAAAAGGAGGATCAATGCACAATGGAGGCAACAACTAAATGGATCACATTCCTTCAATTTGAAAGTGAAATTGGACCAACATGAGGACTATTTTTGTATGCATTTTTGGGGGGATTTTTCTAAAGTGACTTTTGATGTCCTTTGTGGGTTTTTAATGCATTTTTGAGAGTTTCTAAGCTAGTATAATAAATATCATGCATGCATGGTTGCATTAAGCTAGTATTAGGGATTAGTGGTTGCATTAGTGGATAATAAATACCATGCATGCAAGCATGATATTTATTGCATAATTAGTGCATAGTGGATCTTAAGGGATGTTAAATAGGAGAACTCTTGTATGGAAAATCAAGTAAGTTTGAATAAAAATTTTAGTTTCTCTTTGGTGAGAGCTTCCTTCTAGTGCTTAGGCAAAGAACTAATTCCGATCTTATCAAGGCAACTTGTGGCGATCAAACCCCATGACTTATCACTCACCTTCTTATCTTGCTTGAGTGTGGCGTCAATACCCTTCCCCAAGCTGAATTTCAAGGCGATCCATTTATAAGGTTCCTTATCATTTGGTATCAGAGCCTTGGCTCCTTGATTTTCAGGTTTGTGTCTTGTTTTCATCTTTGTTCTTGTCCATCTTTGTTGATCTCTCCGTCCCTATCTATCATAAATTTCTATTCGCTATTTGGGTCCTCAACTTAAAAAAAAAGAAGAAAAATTTGAAAAAAAAAAAGAGAAATGAATCATTAGAGTCATTGGTTTCTGATTGAAAAAAAGGAGGATTTGTGAATTGAAAGGACTCAATATTCTTTCTTTGTGAAATCTGAATTCAAAGATATATTCCTTTCATTGCTCTTGATCATTGCTGAAATTCTCGTTTTATTCGTTTATTTCTCTTGTTCTACTCATATTTCTCTTGTTGGTTTCTTATTCACTTGGTTGTCTTGAGAAAGATATTGATAAGGTTCTTTCCTTAAGAGCTTATAAAGGAAGCTGAGTGGATAAATTTGAGTGCAACCACGTGAGTAGAGTGGTGAGGCCCGTCTAACATTTCTTTTGTAATTTTCCTTGTCATCTTTTTTTTTTCTTTGCAAGCTTGAGTGAGGAAAAATCACCTCATTCCCCTAGGCGAGATCTTAATAGGCTTCAAATGGAGGCACTTACCCAACAATTTGAAAGAATGCTTCAAAGACAACTTGAAGAAATACACGAAAGGATGGACCGACTTGAAGGAGAAAATGTTTCCAACCGTGGGGGCAATTCTAATCATGAAGAATCTTGTCAAAGTGACCCATTCTATGATTCACCAAGAGAAAGAAGGAGACATAAGGGGGAAGAAGACGTGAAAGAGGAGGTAGAGACCATAGACGAGAAGATGATCTAGGAGGTGTGAAAGTTCATATACCTTCCTTCCAAGGGAGGAATGATCCCGAAACATATCTTGAGTGGGAGATGAAAATAGAGCAAATCTTCTCATGTCACAATTACAATGATGCAAAGAAAGTAAAGGTGGATGCCCTTGAGTTCACCGATTATGCCTTAATTTGGTGGGATCAATTGCAAAAGGAGACAAGACGGTATGGAGAGCATCCTATCAACACTTGGGACGAAATGAAGACTTTGATGAGAAGGAGATTTGTGCCTTCCCACTACCATAGGGAATTGCACAACAAATTGCAAAGACTCACCCAAGGGAGTAGGAGTGTGGATGATTACTACAAGGAGATGGAGGTGACTTTGATTAGAGCCAATATTGTGGAGGATAGGGAAGCTACCATGCCTCGGTTTCTCCATGGCCAAAACCGAGATATTAGAGACATTGTGGAGTTACAACATTATGTGGAGCTTGACGACTTAGTGCATCAAGCAATGAAAGTAGAGCAACAATTAAAGAGAAAGGGCGTTATGAAGAAATCATCTTCTCCAAACTACTCTTCAAGTTGGAAGGACAAGCCAAAGAAGGAGGGTTCTTCTTCAAATTCTAAGGAGGTAGCAAACACTAAGAAGCCTATTCCTACTACCACTTCTTCCACTTCTAAGAGTAGGGATATCAAGTGCTTTAGGTGTTTGGGAAAATGTCATATTGCATCCGAATGTCCGAATAAGAAGACTATGGTGGTGAGAGATAATGGGAGTATCTCTAGTGAAGAAATTACTTCTCATTCCTCTTCCTCAAGCAATGAGGAAAATGATGGAGCAGCCTATGCGCAAGATGGAGATCTCTTGGTTGTTAGGAGATTATTGGGAAGCCAAGCCAAGGAGCATGAGGAGGACCAAAGAGAAAATATTTTTCATACCCGTTACCTTATTCAAGATAAGACATGCTCTATTATCATTGATGGTGGAAGTTGTACTAATGTGGCAAGCACTAGGTTAGTCACCAAACTCAACCTCAAGACTACACCACATGCAAGACCATATAAACTCCAATGGTTAAGTAATAGTGGTGAATTGGTAGTGAACCAGCAAGTGTTGATTAATTTCTCCATTGGCAAATATGAAGATCAAGTTTTATGTGATATTGTGCCTATGGAGGCAAGCCACATTCTTCTTGGAAGACCTTGGCAGTTTGATAGGTGAGCTCACCATGATGGATTCTCTAACAAGTTCTCTTTTGTTCACAATTCTCGCAAAGTCACACTTGTACCATTATCACCTAGAGAGGTTTGTGAGGATTAAATAAAAATGAGAGAGAAAAGAGAAAAAGAGGAGTGAGAGCTTAAGAAAAAGAAAGAGTGTGTGAAAAAGAAAATACTTGATTTTGAGGACAAAATTCAAAAGAAAAGAGAGAATGAGGAAAAGAAAGAGAGAAAAATAGAAAATTTGTTTACAAGAGGAAGTGAGGCGAAGAAAGCTTATTTGATAAGGCAACCTATATTTCTTTTTTTGTGCAAGGAAACTTGCATGGAATCTAATACTAACTTCTTGCCTAGTGATGTTGTTGTTATTTTGCAGGATTTTGAGGATGTGTTTCCCAAGGAAGTGCCTCAAGGTTTGCCTCCAATGAGGGGGATTGAATACCAAATAGACCTTATTCCTGGCGCTTCTTTGCCCAATAGGCCAGCTTATAGGAGCAACCCTCAAGAAACAAAGGAGATACAAAATCAAGTGGAGGAGTTATTGCAAAAAGGATGGGTTAGAGAAAGTTTAAGTCCTTGTGCTGTACCCGTAATTTTGGTGCCTAAAAAGGATGGATCATGGAGGATGTGCACTGACTGTAGAGCCATCAACAACATCACAATTTGGTACAGACATCCTATCCCTAGACTTGATGATTTGCTTAATGAATTGCATGGTGCTTGCTTCTTTTCTAAAATTGATTTGAAAAGTGGGTACCATCAAATTAGGATAAGGGAAGGGGATGAATGGAAAACAGCTTTCAAAACCAAATATGGATTGTATGAATGATTGGTAATGCCTTTTGGATTAACTAATGCACCAAGCACTTTTATGAGACTTATGAACCATGTCTTATGAGAATTTCTTGGAAAATTTGTGGTAGTATACTTTAGTGATATTTTGGTATATTCCAAGAGTTTTGTAGAGCATATTGCACATTTCTAATCTGTCTTGCAAGTCCTTAGAAAGGAAAAACTATATGCTAACTTGGAAAAGTATTCTTTTTGCACTAATCATGTGGTTTTTCATGATTTTGTCACTAGTTCTAAAGGAGTGTAGGTTGATGAAGGGAAAGTTAAGGCCATTAGAGATTGGCCAACTCCTAAAACTGTGAGTGAGGTTAGGAGCTTCCATGGGTTGGCAAGTTTCTATAGGAGGTTTATGAAGGATTTCAGCACAGTGGCAGCACCCCTAAATGAATTTGTCAAGAAAAACATGGGTTTTAGATGGGGAGAGAATCAAGAAAATGCATTTCAAACACTTAAGGATAAACTCATACATGCACCCATTCTTGCTTTACCTGATTTTTCCAAATCATTTGAAATTGAATGTGATGCATCTCATGTGGGTATTGGGGCTGTTTTACTTCAAGATGGTCATCCCATTGTATATTTTAGTGAGAAACTAAGTGGCGCCACTCTCAACTATTCCACTTATGATATAGAATTGTATGCACTTGTTAGAGCATTGCAAACATGACAGTATTATCTTTTGCCTAAAGAATTTGTCATTCATAGTGATCATGAATCTTTGAAGTATTTGAAAGGGCAAGGGAAGCTCAACAAAAGGCATGTCAAATGGGTCGAATTTCTTGAATAATTTCCTTATGTGATTAAGCATAAGCAAGGAAAGGTAAATGTTGTAGTAGATGCACTTTCAAGAAGGTATAACTTGTTAGTTACACTTGAAACTAAATTGCTTGGCTTTGAACATATTAAAGAATTGTATGTACATGATAATGAGGTTTTCCAATTATATGCTGCGTGTGAAAAGAAATCACAAAATGGGTTTGTTAGGCATGACAACTACTTGTTTAAGAATAACCGACTTTGTGTGCCTAAAGGATCCATGCGTAAATTGCTAGTTAGGGAAGCACATGAGGGGGGGTTTAATGGGACACTTTGGGGTTCAAAAGACCTTAGAAATGACATTTTCATTGGCCACGCATGAAACACGATGTGCAGAAATTTTGTGCACGGTGCATTGTGTGTAGAAAAGCAAAATCTAAGACATTACCTCATGGACTTTACACGCCTTTGCCTATTCCTAATTTTTCTTGGACTGACTTGTCTATGGATTTTGTTTTAGGGCTACCAGGTACCCAAAAAGGTAAGAACTCTATTTTTGTGGTAGTTGATAGATTTTCTAAGATGACACACTTCATACCTTGCCACAAAGTGGATGATGCAACTCATGTGGCAGATTTGTTTTTCAAAGAGGTGGCAAGACTTCATGGCATGTCTAGGAGTATTGTTTCAGATCGTGACACCAAATTTTTAAGCCATTTTTGGAGGACCTTATGGAACAAGCTGGGAACAAAACTCCTTTTCTCCACCACATGCCACCCACAAACTGACGGCCAGACTGAGGTGGTAAATATGACACTTTTTACTCTTCTTAGAGCAATTATTAAGAAGAACATTAAATCTTGGGAAGAATGTTTACCTCATGTTGAATTTGCTTATAATAGGGCAGTCCATTCTACTACTCAATTTTCTCCTTTTGAGATTGTTTATGGGTTCATTCCACTAACACCTCTTGATTTGCTTCCTTTACCTGACACTTCTTCTTTAGTTCATAAGGATGGCAAAACAAAGACAGAATATGTGAAGAAGTTTCATGAGCAAGTTAAAACTCAAATTGAGAAGAAAATGGAGCAATATGCAAATCGAGCCAACAAAGGGAGAAAAAGAGTTGTCCTTGAACCCGGTGATTGGGTGTAGGTTCATATGAGAAAGGAACGGTTTCCTACCCAAAGGAAATCAAAGCTTCAACCAAGAGAAGATGGACCATTGCAAGTGTTGGAAAGAATTAATGACAATGCTTACAAAATTGATTTGCCCGGTGAGTATGGTGTCAGTGCAACATTTAATGTGGCTGATTTGAGTCCTTTTGATGTAGGTGATGAAGACCTAAATTCGAGGACGAATTCACCTAAAGAAGGAGGCAATGATGTGAGCCCAGAAGAGGTAGGGGTGTCAATTCGGGTGGGTCGAGTCGGGTTGAGTTTTTTTTTTTTTAACCCAACTCGAACCCGACCCGAACCTGAGTTCAACCCAAAACACCTCAACCCGAACTCGAACCCGACCAACCCGATCAACCCGAACCCGACCCATATAACCCGAAAATCCGATTCAAAACGACTTTTTTTTTTTTGATTATTTTCCCTATAATTCTTCACTTTTATCTCAATACTCTATCATTATCATACAAACATGATATTAATATACATTAAAACATCTAAATTTTTAAAATAAAATTTGATTTAACCCCAAAAAAACCCACAAAACCCTATATTTAAGCCAACCCGGGTCAACCCGAACCCGACCCGACCCAACCCGAAATTTTTTTGCTCTCCAACCCTCCAACCCGAACCCGACCCGAACCCGAAAATGCCCAACCCGAACCTGATTTTTTTCGGGTCGACTCGGGTTGGGTCGTCGGGTCGGGTTCATTTTTGACACCCCTAAGAAGATGTATTGAAGGGAATTGGGGGACCCATGACGAGATCCAAGACTAAGAGAATGAAGCAAGCTTTGGAAGGCTTAATAATGAGGCTCAAGGAAAAGGAGGATCAATGCACAATGAAGGCAACAACTAAATGGATCACATTCCTTCAATTTGAAAGTGAAATTGGACCAACATTAGGACCATTCTCATATGTATTTTTGGGGGGATTTTTCTAAAGTGACTTTTGATGTTCTTTGTGAATTTTTAATGTATTTTTGAGAGTTCCTAAGCTAGTATCATAAATACCATGCATGCATGGTTGCATTAAGCTAGTATTAGGGATTAGTGGTTGCATTAGTGGATAATAAATACCATGCATGCAAGCATGATATTTATTGCATAATTAGTGCATAGTGGATCTTAAGGGATGTTAAATAGGAGAACTCTTATATGGAAAATCAAGTAAGTTTGAATGAAAATTTTAGTTTCTCTTTGATGAGAGCTTCATTCTAGTTCTTAGGCAAAGAACTAATTCTGATCTTATCAAGACAACTTGTGGCGATCAAACCCCATGACTTATCACTCATCTTCTCATCTTGCTTGAGTGTGGCGTCAATACCCTTCCCCAAGCTGAATTTCAAGGCGATTCATTTACAAAGTTCTTTGAATTTAAAATTACACAGAATTTAAATTCAACTTACAATAGAGATGACCTGAGCGGATGATTTCAGGCTGCCAGTAGGGGTTGGTTTCTGTTACGTACAGAAGAGCGGACTTAGTCATCGAGCGGGCAGATCAGCCGAGCTGTAGGTCACGCCCCCAGAGGAGTCCCTGCCAGACAAAAATCCGACAACATATCCCCTGTACCGGTGACAATATGAAGCATCACTACAAACAAAATATACATCAGCCACATGCGGCTGGAATATTTATATACACAACCACGCAGTTATAATAACAGCCCACACGGCTGGAATGAAACAATCACAACCACGCAGTTATATATAAAACAGCCCACACGGCTGTACCAAAAACCAACACAACGGAAAAACGAAAACGGAAAGCCCACACAACACAAATAAATACAATGCATGTCGGCACGGCTTAAACACAAGTACAACACCAAAACCTGAAGATAGCCACATGGCTAAACACAAATACAATGCCAGAAATAATAAAAAGATATACAAAAGAAAACAAGTATGGTCTTCGGATGTGACGTAGGACCCGGCAGACATGATACTCCGAGCGACACTCCAACCATCTACCTGAAAACATAAGGATATACATGCGGTGGTGAGTATAGGTAACTCAGCGGGTAATAGACAAGATAGTGCATGGTCCATAAACAACATGGAGATCACAAGTATACAGTCTCAGTAGGAAATAAAGAACATGATCATACTATCATAATCAATGCACCTAAACATAACTGACATAATAACCTGACATATAAACTGTACAAACCACAACTAATATAACAACAGATACATACCCAATCTGGAATCGACACATGGTACAATGATCAGTAAACTCACCGGATCTGCAACAGATATACCCGTGATACCTGTGCAATATAAGTACGACTGCATATACATGTAAAATAAATGACATGTATGCAGCATGGCAACCAAATGCAACAACCATATCTCAATCAAGTGCAACAACGACAATCACATGCAACTAGTATCTACTAGGCATGTATGCAAATGCAGATGCACCGCGCATCAAACGCAGGAATAATAACTGCGTATGCATGCTCGATGGTCACCCCCGACACCTCTCCAGACACCACGACCCCAGTATGGCCGAGAGGCTTGGGTCCGTGACAACTGTACTACCCTCCAGCCCACTATATAGTGGTCGAGGCGGACAATCCACTAGTAGCTATCTAGCTACATAGCATCAGGGTCCCTGACTGCTCACAACGCCGGATCTCACTAAACCTCGTGACCGGGTGGCACGACAGGACGAGCGACAACTGCTCTAGCTACCACTACCTATGAGTGGCCGAGTGTGCGGCGCTAAGCCAAACCAACTGATGACTCTCTCACCACAAGGGAGACAATGGTCATCAGATGCAATGAATGATGAACATGATATATATATATAATCATCATCCATGCAACAACCCCAAACCTCATAAATACCTCCAACATGAGTATAATCGTCATGATACCTCCAGGTATCCCACCAAACATATTTACCCACTACACATGTATAATCAACCAAAACTCCAATAATCCCACCAGACACATGTACACAAAAATATAAGTACAATCAACATGTATCCTCCAATAAAAACACAACGGACATGTGTATATACTCCAAACATACAATCAACACAACTCCTCCAAAAGTACATGACAAATACGTGTGTACATACAACATGCAAATGCACGGTCAACAAGATGACTCCTATAACACATACCCACCTATGTACAGTCCACATCATATACCCAATCAGCATGGTAATACCAACAACCCGACAATCCCTACAAGACATACTCTACACGTGTAATCACAACAGAGTAGATATCAAAAGTGAAGACTGTATATGAATTACATAGATCATCACAAGGGTCAAGCATAAGTATCATGCAGGAAAAATAGCAATCGATCATGATATAAGATAAAGCAGCCTAAACCATCACATAATAGCCATGCACTAAGATCAAGAAAAACTACGCAGAGACCAAGGAAGAAATACCCGCCTTAAATCTGTCGATCGTGATCCAGAAATCCCACGTCGAGACACTCGTCTCAAACCAAAGTCCTGCAATCATATAATGTATTTAGCTAGTTACATATGAAGTAAATAACTAAACAACTTCCCCCACCTAATTAAAATAATCCTAATCAAATATGATTAAGGATTAATCCTCCAACTAACCTTAATCATAATACAACCTAATTAAATTAGGTTATACATGTTACATCTCCAAAACTCCTCCAAATCAATAATCCAATTTTATCCAACATCGTATCAATATCTCCCAATTCGATAATCATCCAATCAACCTATCAACCAAATTATCAAACCACAATCAACCACAAACTCCAACATGATTCATCTTTAAATTCTCACCCATATGCATAGTTTCCAATCCAAAACAAACCTTAATCCATCCAACACATACCAATAACCATCATGTTTAACTCTACCTAATGATCCAAATCCAATACAATAATAGATCCATCCTTAATCCAACTCCTAAAACCAAACATAATCCACAACCATCAATTTCTACAATTCATCTCTACTAATCCAAACATCAACCCTACATAAATCTAAGCAGAACAAAACCCCACAACCCATAGAAAACCCAATTTAGTATCATACTAATAGAATATCCAAAGTACAACACTAGAAAGGCACTGACCTTGAAGTATGGCAGCAATTCCAAATTCACAGCCCCACAAGGACCTGCCAACCGCCACCAAGAATTCCCACATCAATTCTTTCCAAGATCAAACACAAAACCTAATTGCAAAGCAAATTTGGTTTGCTGAACCTTAGTAAACAGAGTCTTACTCACCTCAACCAAGCCTCCACCTCTTCATCTGAAACCCTACTCAGCCGCAAGAATGCAGAGGACAATGATCGGTCAAGGAAAACCATCGAGTTGTTCCTATGTCTTCCCCTAATCCAAAACAAGAGAAACATCACATTGGAACCCTATAAACCAAAATCTTTAAATCCACAAGATTTTTTTCCTGCCGATGCTTACCTCAATCATCACCTACAGCCGGCGTCGCCCGATCTATCCCAACGTGTGATGGCACAAGTCGCCTCCCTCTGGCCAGATCCAGGAGGAAGAACAAAGGAATTCGATCGATCGGAGATGATGCGAGTCAAGCACCCCGCGTGCCCTACCCTCTGGATCACTAGCGATCGCCCGTAGAAGACAGCCACCAGAACGCCTTCTCAGCCGGAGATGGCCGGTACCCTTCGACATCCAGCAGCTCTTCCTCAGGCGACTCGGCGAGGCTGTGATCGCGGTGGAGAACGCGCACCGACGGCGTCGGGCGTTCGCGCGAGAGAGGAAGGGGAATCGAGAGGGAGAGGGAGAGGAAGAAAGGAGACTCGGCCGGCGTTGGGCTGAGATGCGTCAACGTGATCGGAATGCCCACTGTGCGGTGGCTCAACGTCGCCGGGAGAGTAATCGCCGGAGAGGGCAGTGCGTGAGGGAGAAGGGAGAAGAGGAGAAAGGTTCGGGGGTTGAGGAGAGTGATTCGGAAATTAGGGATTATAAACTTAAGTTTAGGTAATTAAAACCTAAGTTAATTCCTCAATCAAATCCCACTTTAATTGGGTATTCCAAATAGACTTTATCCGCGTCTGCCGATCTATCCCCTCAAAACCCTCCGTACAAGCTCCGAAAAATTCCCAGAAAATTTCTAAAAATTTTGGAAAAATCCAATAAGATTTTTCGTCCAATAATATTTATTATCTAATTTTCCGATATCTTACAGGGTTGGTTTCTGTTACGTACAGAAGAGCGGACTTAGTCATCGAGCGGGCAGATCAGCCGAGCTGTAGGTCTGCGTTGCAGAGGGACTTGAGCAGGTCTACAAAGCGGTCTTGACAGAGCGGTCTTGATAGAACAGTCTTGACAGAGCAGGTCTTGATAGAGCGGTCTTGACAGAGCAGGTCTTAACATAGTCTTGACAGAGCAGTCTTGACAGAGCGATCTTGACAGAGTAGTCTTGACAGAGCAGGTCTTGACAGACCAGGTCTTGACAGAACAGTCTTGAAAGACCAGGTCTTGACAGAGCAGCCTTAACAGATCTGGCAAAAGACTGACCAGGCGAGTAGACAGATCTGACGAGTCGACTGATCGATCGGGCGGACGAAGAGACCGACCGGGAAAATTGATCGAGGCCTGCGAGAGTCGCAGTTTCCTTGAAACAGATTTGCCCCCACCTCCGGCTGTGCTTCAAGGCTTATTCGGGTCATCTGTTTCCCAGGATACAACGGTTTGACCGTGATCCCCACCAAGCACTGGTGGTCACGGCGAACTGAGTGGCACCCGATCACTATCACGAGCACTCTGCCGAGCAGGAGTAGCACTACAGAGGAGGGGAATGAGGTGGATAGCTTTTGCTTGCTTCGCTGCGTGTGTGTTCTCTGCCTTTGATCGCAGCCTCCTTATATAAGAGCTCAGATCAATGACAGCGTTAATGGCCATTACCTACTGTTTCACTCATTATTACTCGAACGTTTAGATTCTGTATTAATCTCAAACTTAATGCATCCATTACAGCAGCAAAATGTTTACGTAGCAAAACGTTGGTTGTTCCACTTGGCGAATTTTGCCTTGACCAGTCCGGCATTCGACGCGCGCAGGTCGTGCCCGCACACGAGTCAACATAGTTCAGTGCAATCCATACCCTGGATTTGCATCCCCCCTGTGCATCCACGTATGAAAAAGAGCCTATCCACATGCATTTATTCACATTCTCAATGCATGCGAATCAATATAAATCAATCATCATGCCATGAAACTCCCAATGTGAGATTAAAGTCCCATTCACAATGAAATCTCTTTACTCTTCCACCTCTTCTCCATTCACTTATATTCAACACTCTCTTTATATAGTGGCTTTGTAGCGTACGTGCACGCTTCTCAAAGCATGTGCATGCTTCTCAAAGCATGTGCACGTTTCGCAAAGTACGTGCATGCTTCTCAAAGCATGTGCACGCGTTTTCCAATTGTCCTATGAAAGGACAAGTCAGGAAAGTGTCCTGACACTTTTCCTTAACAGGGTGTGCAAATCCCTGACATGACATGGAAGCTTTCGCCGTATGGTTTGTCTGTTAACCATGCCTTGCTATTAGCGTCATCAACTCCTAGAATGATACAATGCGCTAAGCAAGGAGTCCCATTGTTTGACCGAGTGGGTGAGCCGCTCGGCTGGGCTTCCTCGCTCGGCTACTCGAGCTTGTTCTCCACGATCGTTCGATTCGGTAGGTCGTAAAGCAAGGGGTCTCGCTATTTGGCCGAGCGGGTGAGCCTCTCGGCCGCGATTCCCCTCCTGGCCGCTCGAGCCTGTTTTTCTCCACGGTCATTTGGCTCGGTAGATCGTCCCTTGTACAATCGAACAGGCGGTCCGGTCAGACTAAGCCCTTGTAGGGTTGTCACAATTGCGAACATCTATCTTTCTCTGTAGTTGTTCGGCTATTGGGGCGTTGCCTATCTCCTGGCCGGACTAGCGATCTGGTCGGACTAGCTTCCAAGCAACACCTTGATCCTGGACTCTCTTTTTGCTGAGTGAGCGGTCATGTTTGATCGAACCCTTCAAGCTCGATCGACCCGCTCGGCCAATGTTGGTGACCTGACGATTCCATACCTTTGATCACTTTTACTTTGACCTCTATATCAACTGCTTTTCTCGTCTTTGACTCATCCTTGATAGACTCCTTTTACCACCGCATCAATGAATATAGAATCTAAATATGATTTTTTTTTTTTTTTTATTGTTTTGGTGTTTTAAGGACCATTAACTAGTTTTGACCCAAAGGAACTTGATGGAGTAATGATGCTATTTTATAATAGTGCTTTGGTATTGTACGAAGTCGTCGTTAAGTTCAAGTTTTATCATATTAAGTGGAATAAGATATATAGATCTTTTTATAATATATTAGTTTTATCTTTTATTATATTATCTATACTTCAATAAATTTTACCTTACTTTATTATTGTTAATTACATTTTTTTTAGTTTTTTATTCGATGTGTATATTTGTCATAATTTTAAATCGCCCAATTGGAGTATTTATTATATTTGTATCATCTTAATCGTATAAGTTTTCTCTTAATAATGTAATTTCAACTCTCTAATATTTTCATTTCTTATTGTCCATCATCATATGTTCACAAAATTATTTTAACATCTTTATCTCTTTAACTCTCATCTTCTATTCATATGTTCGGATTATAGTCCAATATTTAATGTCATATAACATAACAAGTATAATCATTAAAAATAATATTATTTTGATATTCATAATAAATGATATTTTTTAGAGGTTCTTTATTTTGACAATATAGTAGACTAAGAATAATTATTCATGAAAGAAACTAAAAAAATTGCTAAGAATGATCATTAAAACAGTACAATTTTATGAAAACTCCACGAGCAGTGAAGTAGCTCAACATTTCCTATGAACCGATGAACCAAAGGCACCAACATTGTTCTTCTTATTGAGATTACTAACTTAATACCTGGTGTGTTTCCTAGATTCCAACCAAAACAAACTAGTTGAAGGTAATAAATAGCTTTTTAGTCTAATTAATCACTCTCCGATGGAGATCGTTGCCCAGTCACATGAACAACCTTTTTTGCTCGTTATTATCGCAGTTACTATGCTCCACATCCTGTTCCTTAAAAAGCTACAAAGGTTCTTTGGTTACAGCAATTACCACAGCTCAGCAATCAGACATTAGAATATACTAATTTTTCATAAAGGCCAAACAAATTAATTCTCGAGAGTAGATAATTACAAGGATCCAGTTACAATGAAATTCTTTACTTTCTTATTATACTATTAGTATGATTTGGGTACATAAGCAGAGATGGATGATTCTAATAAAGTTACTGGGACGGATTGACTGAGATACTGAGACGAATATATTCATCTTTTATCAGCATTGGAACTCAACATTGGGCAACATCTAATATTATCATAATCACTGAAACAATTTTATAAGATCAAATAATATTTAAGAAAACATTGCACTGGCCATTCTCATGGCCTCAAACAATGAACAATAAATGAAAATAATAAATAGAAGGAAAAAAAAAACACTCGCAAATAAATCAGGTCACTAAATTAATTAGCCTTCTCGTTGGTGTCAGACATACGGCGGCGGCTTCGGCAGCCCGACGATGTCGCCGCAGAGCAGAGCGTTGGCCGGGATGTCGGACTCATCTCTCAGCGACCGCGCCGGCGACTGGATGGTGAAGTAGAGCTGCTGCCCGAGGTACCTCCTCTCCCAGAGCTCCGACCTCAGGTTCCACATCCCGGCGTTGTCGAACGTCATCAGCACCGCCGACCACGACCTCTGGTACACCTGTATCGTGTGCCGGCTCACCGCGTCCATGTTGTTGTACACCTTCCTGCTCTCCGGCGTCCACTTCCCGTGCCCCATCCCCACCGGGAAAAACGCGTAGCCATCGATGTGGTACGCCTGCGTCGTCCTCTCTGGGTTTTCGAACACCACCTCCACGAAGGTCCTGAACGTCATGTTCAGCACGTTGGGCGCGATCTCGATCGCCGTGTTTTCGGCCGGTGGCTCGTCGCCGATGATGTCGTACTTGAACACCTTGCTGGCGATGCCGAAGTACTCGGCGAGCTTGAGCGGCGTGGCGGTGTCCTCGTGGGAGACGGCGTTGAGAGCGTACCGCCGCTTCCCGTTGACCTTGCCGGTGGAGCTGGCTATCTTGACGGTGCGGGTGATGTTGATGCTGCCGTAGTGGTAGGAGCCCTGCGGGTTGGGGCGGGCGGCGCTGGCGGTGAGGTTCCACCGGAACGACCTCCACTGATTGAACGACCACGACCACCCTTCTGGAGCCGGCGGAAGGTCCTTCGACGGCGGCGTGCTGGAACCGTTGTAGCGGATGATCCCGGTGGCGGAGATGCTGTACTTGGTGAATCGCGAGGACGCCACCATGTAGTAGTCGCCGGGGTTCTTGTCGGCGGTGACCAGGACGGAGAGGCACTGCCCGACGTGGACGTCGAGGGCGTCGTAATTGTTCTGCACCGTGTGGGATCCGTCCATCTCCACCAGTAGCATCGAGTGGGACTGGATCCGGAAGTTGAGGGTCACCTTCAACCCCACGTTGCAGACCCGGTAGCGGTAGGTCTTTCCGGCCTCCATGAAGAAGAGCGGCGGCTCGTCATTGCCGGACGCGTCCTTCCCTGAGTGGCCGTTCATGAGGATGCCGGCGGGGCGGCCAATGGTGTTTCCGGCGTCGAGATTTTTAGCCAGGATCTTGTGGCTCTTGGCGTACCAATCACCGATGAGGACGGTGTAATCGTCAGCGGGGTCGTCGAAGGGCACCGGGATGAGGAGGCGGCTGTTGACGCGGAGACCGCCGAAGGCGCCGGCCGCCTTCTGCATGCCGAGCGATGGGAAGTACATGAAGCTACCGATCTGGTCCTTCACCTGAAAATGGTACGTGAAGTTCTTCCCCGGCAGGATCGGGCAATTGGTGCCGGCCACGCCGTCTTGCCACGTATATTTTCGGTGCTGAATTCCATTCCTGATCATAGCAATTAAGAAACAGAGCAAGAACAGAGCAATTAAGAAACAGAGCGAGTTCGATCGCTGGAAATTTTAAAAAGGAAAACAGATCAATGGATATGACGACGGAACCAGGTGAAGAGGAAGGGCTCGTCGAGGTTGTTGAAGACGCTGACGATGACGTTGTTGTTGGTGGTGGAGTTGATGTTGGGGCCAGGGAACTCGCCGTTGATGAGGATAACCTGCTGGGGGACGCCGAGGGGGGCGATGGTCCCGTAGGAGACGTTCCAGTCGAAGTAGATATAAGGGTCCTCGGAGCGAACGAGGCCGAGGAGGAGACCCAGCAACAGCACCAGCATCGTCGTCGCCGACATAGGATGGATTGAAAGAAGGGGAAATCTGTGGGTGGTGGAGGAGAGGGAGATGAAGGGGAGTTTTATAGTCCGAAGGTAGTAATGTGGAGCGCGAACGCCGGTCGGAAAGCTTGCACTGCCTTACACGTCGTCAGTCGAATTCTGCTTTTGGCGGGTAAATAGGTCAGTGTGACTTTGGCACGTTGACTTTTAAGTGGACCGCTACGTGGTAAAGTAGTTACCGTTCCGTTCTGTTTTTGGTTAGTTGATTATTAACATCAAAGTTTGGTCGGATGGGAGGGCTTATAGCTATTCAAAATATATAATTATAATAACTGTTATTATTTTATATAAAGTCTTTGGTTAAACTAGCCTTTTATATATATATATATATATAAACTAAAATTTTAATGAATTGTTCAAAGATAGACATATAAATTTATGACCCATTATTTTACTTTTTATTTGTCTTATCATTTTATGTGTTTATCTTTTAGTATTTCACTGAGATTTTTTTATTGAATATATATATATATATATATATATATATATATATATATATATATATAATTATTATGCTACAAATTATTATTTCCTACTAGTTGTTATATTTTCTTTTTAATTTTTTAAATGTAACTTTTTCTTTTTTTCCTTTGTTCTCACTGAAACAATTCGTTCTCATCTAAATTCACTGTACAGTTTCGCCCAAAAGCCACTCGACCCGTCGCCTACCATTTGTCCACCGTCGGCATCCTCTGGCCGCCTAGACCCACCCCAATGCTATAGCATGGGGGGAAGGTGAATCCTTAGGGGGATCACGACATGGATTCCAGCCGCGATCGCTGATGGATTTCGATGAGTTAGGCACGGAATCCGACGTGATCTGGCTTGATCGCGGTCGGAATCCAGCCGCGTTCCGGCTTGATTGCACCGAATTCTAGCCACGATCCGGCTTGATCGCGGTCGGAATCTGATCACTGTTAGACCTCGCCCCGGTTCACGGCTGGATTGCAATCGGAATCCGGTTGAAATCCTGCGCGATCCGGCCACCACGCTAGCGACTGGATTTCAACAGAATTGTCGTCAGGATTCTGGATGCGATCCGGCCGACGATGGGCAGGTGGCCGATGGCAAGGCTGGCATGTTCACCGCCTGGCACGATTGACACACGAACGGTGATTTCGATGAGGAGAGAAAATGAGGAAAAAAAATGTAAATAGAAAAAAAAAAACTGACATGGCATGTCGACGTAATTAACTTTAATCAAGTAGTTTTTCACAAACTGAACGTGGCTCATTGAAAATCAGTTGATGGAAATAAAACATTTTTTTAACTAAACAAATACAGTGTGGAGTTCAAAATTGATTGAACTATATATGAATATTAATTTAATAATTGAAATGAATCCTACATTTTAAGCTCTAAATCCTTTAATAAGCTAATGATTTAATAGTATATGTAATTGAATTTGATAATTTATAATATAATTTATTAGTTCTCATAATACAATTTTATAGCACATACACTGTAATTTTATAAAATAGTTCATAAACTCAATGTCTTTAGAGAAGATTGCTAATTTGTTATCCTATCTCTTTCTATCTCGAAATAAAAATTGGTAGCATTTATAATAAAACTTAGTAACATTTATGATATAATTTAATTACACATAATAAATCTGAACGGTACCAAAATACAATTTAGTGGCATATAAGATATAATTATTACTATTATATAATTTCCCAGCGTTTTGATGTCGTGAATAGAGAAATAGAAATATTCCTCTGCACGATCAGGTTAAAATTGGTTGAACATTGCCAGAAAGTCTCCTTGTTAGTGACTTAGTTTCAGAAAAGGACACAGGCGAATGGATAGTCTCCTTCAAATAATGACTTAGTTTCAAAAAAAGGACACAGGCAAATTAAATTAATCTACAATTGGATATTGTCTAATGTCTGTAAGTATCTAAAATTGAAGGGGGAAAAAGGAACAAGAGAAAATTCATCCTAGATCATGAGAAAGATGAAGTATGTCCTTTGATAATCTTTACTCCAATAATTCTTTGTGGAATTAGATCTTTTTGTTACAGTGATAGTTTTTCCTTTCACTATAACTGACCTAAATCATGAATACTCTTCTAACAAAAGAGAGTTTAGTTCAACAAACAAACCACACCCATTGCTTTATTTTCCTCATCGGAACACCTCCTCGTCCATTTATGATTTGCCTATCTTTAGAGATGTTTTTTTTTCCGGTTCAAATTGCAAAATTAAATTGAAAGTTTATATTCATTCTGAAATTTTTACTGAATTATGTCAATTTAAATTGAATCGATTAAATGTAACAATAAAGTTTTTTCAAAAGCCTACAATGTGATCAAGGTGGTAAAATGATGAATACGTTTGCCCATAGTATCTTCATCAATTTGTCTTAGGATCAATACGGAGGAGGTAAATCACGGATGACAATTAATTTTTGGAATAGTGATTAGCACATAAGGAAAGTATTTATCTCGACTTTACCAAGATTCGAACCCTAGATTTTATGATGATACCTCATGTGCTAATCACTAGATCGTCTGAGAAGACAACCTATAATATGATTAAGTGTGAAAGGGAAGAAGACCCCACGGGTCATCTGTGATGATAAGTGATGATATATTTGTCACATGAGGTCATGTGATTGAATTGTAAGACTATCAGGGTGTAAATTCTTGAACCCTGTACAACTTATTTCCCCACCACTTACCCTCTTGATGATCTGAGATTGAATACGATGAGAGCACAAGAATAAGCGATTTCATCTTCTATCATAAAATGCCAAAGGAAAGAAGGGGAAAGGGTAAGATTTTGGAGTGGCAAAAAGGTTAAAATTAAATTTGTCATTTTTAAATGCTCTGTTTTCTTCTTCGTCGCGACATTCTGGGTGCTCGGATGTCAGTGGGACGTGTAGTGGGTAGGGCCCAGAAGACGTTAGGGGCAGGGTAGACCTGCTACGGGCAGCAGCCTTAAGGCGGGAGCGACGAGACGCGATGCGATAGCTGACCAAATGAGGCTCAGAGTGGAGAAGAAAAGGGCAGAAATATAATTTTACCACAGGTAAATAATTATTAAAATGGAATGAGATGTTGTTTTGATCATAAATAAAAAAGAATGTTTTTTATTATTCCAATAAAAATGAAAAATTTGGACTTCCGATTTTGGACACTCCAAATCGCATGCATTTCCACGGCGTTTTCTTATAAATACTTTTCCTTCTCCCGATTCGGGCATTCCTCGACTTCCCTCACCTTCTCTCCTCTCTCGTTCTCGAATTACGAGGTTCTGTTCCAGCTGGCGAACTGGTAAAACGATGGCAAAAGCTGGCGCCTTTTCCACTTTTGCTCCTATGCGCCACTCGCCTTTCGTCGCCTTCCTCTTCCCCCTTTCAAACTCGGATTTTGGCGGTCTTCTAGGCCTCGTTGTTGCAGGCTAGGCGTGGAGCGGTCTGAGGAGGGATGAGCATGTACGTCCGTGACCCCTGGGGCGGCCCGCTGGAGCTGCAGGGTGACTCCGCCACCGACGACGACCGGAGCCGCAACCTCGATCTAGACCGGGGGGCGCTGTCGATGACGTCGCGGCAGCTGGACGAGACCCAGCAGAGCTGGCTCCTCGCGGCGCCGGGGTCCCACGGGAAGAAGAAGAAGAAGAAGTACGTCGACCTCGGGTGCCTCCTCGTCAGCCACAAGCTCTTTCTCTGGACCGCCGGCGCCGTCGTCGTCGCGGCCGCGCTCGCCGGACTCATCGCCATCATCGTCAAGACCGTCCCCCGGCGCCACCGCCTAGAGCCGCCGCAGGATAATTACACCCTCGCACTCCACAAGGCGCTTATGTTCTTCAACGCCCAGCGATGTGAGTCCTCGTTGACGGCCTCTTCGGAAAAAAAAAGGAAGGGTTTTGACCGGAGAAAAAAACGTTCCTTTTACGCCTGATTTCTTTTGCAGCGGGGCCGATTCCCAAACACAGCAATGTATCGTGGAGGGGGAACTCCGGTTTGAGGGATGGCCTCTCCGATCAATCGTACGGGAAGAATCTCGTCGGAGGATTCTACGACGCCGGCGACGCCATCAAGTTCACCTTCCCCGCTTCCTTCGCCATGACCATGCTCAGTTGGAGCGTTATCGAGTACAGTACCAAGTACGAAGCCGCCGGAGAGCTCCACCACGTCAAGGAGATCATAAGGTGGGGCGTCGATTACCTGCTGAAAACCTTCAATTCTTCCGCTGACACCACCGATAGCATCGTTGCAGAGGTAAAGGAAAGCAAAAAAAGGACATTTTTGTTTCTAGAAGGAAACCCTAAATGGTGCTCTGAAATCTTTAGTTTTTGCAGGTTGGGCAAGGTTCTGCTTCAGGAGGAACTAAACAAAACGATCACTACTGTTGGATGAGACCAGAGGACATTGATTACCGGCGGCCGGTTGCCATCTGCTGGGATAGGTGCTCTGACCTTGCCGCAGAGGCGGCTGCAGCTTTAGCTGCAGCTTCCATAGTGTTCAAAGACGACAAGGCCTACTCCCACAAACTCGTCCATGGCGCTTCCACTCTTTGGAAGTTCGCCTCTAGATACACCAAGCACAAAAGTGTATATACTGGACAATGGGATGCCGCCTCCTACAATTCAACTAGTAATTTTGATGAACTTATTTGGGGTGGAGCATGGATGTACCTCGCAACCGGCAATGCATCGTGCCTCTCGGTTTCGACTAATCCCAAGCTCGCCCAACAAGCTGGGGCATTTCATGGCGGTCCTCAATATGGAGTTCTGAACTGGGACAACAAGCTCCCTGGTGCTCAAGTGAGTAGCAATTTTATTGTTTATGCTTCTTTGAAATGAATTCAATTCCACTTTGATACATATTCATCAACTTACAATGAGGTATGCACTGTTCCTTGTTGTTTTATCTGGTAGTTTGTTCTCTTAAACAAACTTATGATCTTAACATTATAGTTAAAGGAATGTGAGATTGTCTTCAATTTATAGTCATCTTTTAGTTGAAAAGATGGAAGTATGTATGCAGAAAATTCACATAGAATAGGAAGTAGAAGCTTAGATATGCCCAAATTGTATCAATATTCAATATCTATGTGGTAATGTCTTTATGTTTGGGATGATGACTAGAACAATGACGTTTGAGATGTCAAAGATACATTGTGTTGAAAAAGAATGATGCAATTAGCAATGTGGTTGAGGGGTGTTTGCCGCGCTCTAGAGTTCGTAGATGGTTAAAAAGGAAATTTTTAAGAAGTGATACATGGAAATTGTACAAAAAGGGGAAAAAAGAGAGTAGATTTTTAAGTGTTACTGTAGTATCTTGTCACAATTCCTATCTACGTAATTACTTTACAAATGTATCAAGATGAATTTTAGAACAAGATTGTGTTGAGTCTTTTTTTCTTTTGTTTTGATAGGTTCTTCTTAGTAGATTGAGGTTGTTTCTGAGTCCCGGTTACCCCTACGAAGAAATACTAAAAGCTTTCCATAAACAAACTGCCAATTTCATGTGCTCATATCTTCCGGTTTTCAAGTCCTTCAATCGCACAAAAGGTTAGATAATCACAATCATTTGTCATATTAACTAATCCACTTTTTTTGTTCTCTTAAAAATTCTGAAGGTTGTGCTCTTACAGGTGGTTTAATTGAACTAAACCATGGAAATCCAAAGCCTCTTCAGCATGTAGTGAATGCTGCATTTCTTGCAACACTCTACAGTGACTATCTCGAAACAGCCGATGCTCCAGGATGGTATTGTGGTCCTAACTTCTACCCTGCTGGTGCACTTCGTGACTTTGCTCGCACTCAGGTTCTCGTGCTCGGTGCCTTTGACTTATGTTATCGCTCAGTAATCCTAGATTTCGACATAAGTTTAAATGCAATTCTGCTCCATGTGCAGATTGATTACATCCTGGGCAAAAATCCACACCAACTGAGTTATGTTGTGGGATTCGGCACAAAATATCCTAAGCATGTTCATCACAGAGGAGCATCAATTCCGAAGAACAGGGTGCATTATAACTGCAAAGGAGGGTGGAAATGGAGGGACACCAGGAAGCCTAATCCAAACACAATCGCCGGTGCTATGGTCGCTGGACCAGATAGGCACGACGAGTTCAGAGATGTTCGGTCTAACCGCAACTACACTGAGCCAACACTCGCAGGCAATGCTGGATTAGTTGCTGCCCTGGTGGCTTTGTCTGGAGGCAGAACTGGAGTTGACAAGAACACTATGTTCTCTTCGGTTCCCCCAATGTTTCCGAATCCCCCACCACCGCCTGCACCATGGAAGCCTTGAGAAAATGTTCTGTAGTTCTTGTTGCTCTATGTTATATTTCTTCCATCCATCCCGATTCTGCGAGATATAGCAAGTTATTAAAGATCAAATGAGTGTGGAGCTGAGTGAAGCACCTCAGTTTTGCATCCTTTTTGTTAGATGTCTTGCCAATGTTGTACAGAGCCCCTATTAGACTCAGTGTGTGAACTAATTTTCTCTCTTCAGCTCAATTTATTTTTCTGAAACATGGTAAGCTTGTTGAAAATTCTCGAAAATATAGCAAGCTCATCAAAACCATGTTGAGTCGTTGATTTATTTCTATTTAGTCTTGTACAATTTCAGTGAAGTTTAGAATGTAATCTACTGAAAACTTGTTTTTAGTTGTTTTTTTCCACTCAAATTGGAGAAGTAGAAGGGCTGTGATTGTGACTATAAGCTGCAGTTTGGTTTGATCGATCTTTTTGAATTCACTAATAGAAGCTTTTTAGTATTCAATTTGTTCTTCCATGTCCAGGAAAAGCTCATCCAGTTATCACTTTAGGAATGCCATCTCTATGTTCCTGATTCCGTCTTTGTGAGGCTTTTTGATTCTAGGCCATGGCCAGATGTGCATGGAGGGGATTGACTTGTGTAATGTTCTCAGACATAGGCAACTGAGTTAGTTATCACACTGTAGATTTATAAAAAAGGATTAGAGTTGATTATAGACGAAGTTGGTGGAAATAATTTTTTATACGGTAGTCTGTTTAATTTTCTAATTTATCTCTTTATTAATGATTGTGGATGTTCAGAGTTGGTGAAATAACACCTTTTGCAGAAAAAAATATCACGACTCAAACCAAAGTTGTTTATCTCTAGGCGGTGAAGTCACTGGTAATGGTTCCTGATCTCATTACATGTTATAATTATTTTGTCAAAATTTTATTACTTTACTTTGTTACATGTTTATACTCTGATTCACTTATTTGCATGTTATTTTGATGATGAATGTCAAAGAGAAGAATTAAGAGTTTAAGTTAGAAAAATATGGAATATCAGAAGAATTTAATCCTAAAAATGATAGAACAAAACCTAACTATCTTATATGTTTTATCTTTTTAGTTTTGTATATTTTTTTCCTAACTTTAACTTAGGTTGTCATTTCATCAAAAATGAGAAGATTGTTAGTGTAATTTACACTAATGGTCTAATTAAAGTTTTGATGAATGACAAATGAGTTAAGTTAGGAATTATCTTGATTTAACGCATTTACCGAGTGCACATGTTTCGGAATGTTCGATTCTCAATTGGCAGTCGAGATGTTCGATTTCTGACTGGAAGAAAGTCCAGTCGGGATGTTCAATTCCCGATTGGCAGTCGGGATGTTTGATTCCCGATGGAAGAAAACTGGATGTGCAATTCTGGTAGATCGGGATGTGCGATTCTCAATTGGAGAAGATCGGATGTACAATTTCGGTAGATCGGGATGTGCGATTCCCGATTGGAGAAGACCGGATGTGCGATTCCGGTAAATTGGGATGTGCAATTTTCGAAGTCCGGATGTGTGATTTTGGAGGTAACTTTACACTTGGTAAGTAGAGGTAAGTTATTGGAGGAGAGTAACTATGTGAGGACACATCCCTATTTGAAGGGACAGTAGGCATCGATCCGATTTAGGTCCATTTCGGAAACCTAAATCAAGACTTTGACTAGATCCTACTCTCAGGGAGACAAGATATAATTACTACTCTTTACTATGATTGTGCTAACTCTGTTTTACAGGGTACACCTTGTATTATTAAACTAATATGTTTTACAGGACAAAAGGGGCACAAAGGTCTCGGGTGAACAGTGTCCGAAGCGCCTTCTAGGTGAAGGAAGGTGCCTTCCTACTGTTCATGGAAGGCGCCTTCAGTGCTGTGGAAGGTGCCTTCCACAGGATAGATCTTGGACCTCATCACAGATAAGGCACAACAAAGTCGGTGATACGGTGCATGATAGTGGGGTCAGATAGCAGATGTGGTCGAAAGTCAAGCCCACAGGATGGTCAGAAATCCAGCCCACGTGGCGGTCAGAAGTCAAGCCTACGTGGCGGTCAGAAGTCAAGCCTACGTAATGGTCAAAAGTCCACCTACGTGGTGGTCAAAAGTCTGGCCTACGTGGTGGTCAAAGGTCCAGATTACAGGACGGTGCAGGTTGGACATAAGTAACATTCAGGGATTATGCCTACATGGTGAGTAGGAATTCGGAAGGTAAGATGTACAAGTTAGGACTTACGGGATACAGGTAAGGAAACACAGGTTAGGATAGGCGGCCTAAGGCTTGCAGGTTAGGACTCGCAGGATAAGACAGGCAGAACAGGAGACACGGATCAAGACATACATGTCGGGATATACGGACCATGACTTACAGTTCAAGGCAATCGGACTAAGGCTTACACATGGGTCAAGGCGCACAGGTCAGGACAGGAGGACTAAGGCTTACAGGTCAAGACCGGAGGACTAAGGTTTACAGAGCAGGGCTGTGCATATGGAACAAGACTTGAGGAACGGTAAGGAAAGGCCTCGACTGGCAGGGCGGTAAGCGCAGGTCAGGATTTACCAGGATCTATCGAATGACAAATGGAGGGTTGGACGTACAGATCTGAATTTACGGGGCGACAAACATAAGCCAGGAAACAAGCCAGGGAATGTGTCGGGGAAGGCAGGTCTGTGCCCACAAGTCAATATTTGCAGGTATGAAGACCCATGTCAGGGTTAACAGACCAGGGCGTGCACACACTATACAACAATCAAGCCAGAGAATCGTAACAACCTGTTAGAGAACAATCACTGCCTGTCAGAGAATATGCTAACGGTCTAGGGTTCATTGCCCGTCGAATCCTTATCAGACCTATAGGGGGACGCTATGTGTCATTCACTGCCAGACAAATCCTGACACCCGACATTTCCTGACACTCGTCAGATTCCAGAAGTACCCACTGTCATATAAAAATGGAGGTTTTTTCCCTTACGTAGGTACGCTCACTCATCTTTACACATTCGTCCTTTACTTCTCGTACTTTTCACTGTGCTTATGGAGAAAAAGTACCTGACTTGAGCGTCGGAGGGCCTGACCGGAGGATTTTTTCCCTGGTTCTTGGTCTCTAACGTGAGGGCGGCTTGTCTGAGTGTGTGCAGAACCCTTGCCTTATCGTCCTCGTCATCACCCCCAGTCATCCGTCCGTGGGAACATTTTCAGGAGGTACCAAATCGACAAGGCATCTTCGCGACTTTCCGTCAACACCGACGACAGCACAGCCGACCTCCGTCTGACTCAGCTTTCGGACGGGATCAGTCGGGATCAGATTTCTCAGGTTGGAGGTGTCTTCAAGGTCCTTGAAGACGTTTTCCACATCCCTCCTTATAAGGGCTTCTCGACCCAAGCTTCAGACACAACTGACATATGAGCTTCTGCATATTCAAACAACTTTTCGATTGCTCTGGCTTTCTGTTACTACTTTGTTACGTCTTTGCTACGCCCGACTGCCACGGAGAAGCTAACCAAACACCGAGCTTGAGCCAACCAACTTCAAACATTGTTTGGTAATTAAAGTTTTGTATAACATTTAATTTTTGCAAACGGGGAGTGTAGCGTATTACACTTCTACGATCTTAATCTCCTCTTTTGGTGGTTTCGGAAAAGAAATTTAGTGGATTATCCATCGATAGGTCCGCGGGACCTTGGTCTTGGAGTAAGAGTCGCCGAACGTTCTGAACCAAGTAAAAATTGCTTGCATTAACTGTCTTTTACTTGCTTTTCACTTTCGTCTTTTCCGCTGTTTTTTTACTTTGATTTCAAATCCAAAACAAATAAAAAAATAAGTTTTTGAAAATCATGTGATTTATCCCCCTCTCACGTGTGACTCGATCCAACAGTAGTGTCTATTTTCCTTAGGGGGAGGTTGGTGTTGAAACCCATGATTAGCTTTCTAGCACATCTCCTGATTATCCTGATAACAGTCTTGAGTGTTGTGAATTCCCGATAGATGGTAAGTACAAAAAATGGGAACCCACCAGCGGAGCTTGGCAAATGAAGTCCGGACTATAAGTATTCCATGGTAGTTTTGATGCGATCAACCAAGTCAAGTTATGTCTTGTTGTCTTTTGATGCCTTGTGTCAAAGTGTGTAGGAACTTAGGAGTACAAGAAGTCGAATGAAAGACACAGCTAGCGAGATTGATGACAAGAAAGAGAGTCGACATGCTTGGTGCATCCAAGGGGCGAGGCACTGCAGTCGAGTATGCTGGCAGACGAGAAGGAAGCGCGCGACGTTTTGGAGGAACGAGAAGTCGAAGCGGAGGGTTACTCAAGGAGGCCGGAAAATGAGTTTAGATGAGCCCTATTCTGGATGACTGAAATCTTCTAAACCAACGAAGCTGGAATGGAGAGAAATCGGGCAGTCAACAAGATGTTGACTGTTCGGGCACCTGAACCAAGTCCAGGTGTTCGGACAGTCCGGACACCCGAATCCCCTGGGCGCCCCTGGGGGCGCCTCATCTAGGGGGGCCATATCTATGCGGTCTGGGCACCCGGGCTTGGTCCAGACATCTGGACCAGTAAACTTGTCTTTAGCAAGCCGTTGTCATCGTGGATAAAGGTTTATCCACACCCTGATGCCCAGACCCATTCCAGACTCCCAGAGCTGACCGACCAGCAGGCTATTAATATAACCCTTGTTTTCTCTTCTCAAATAATATATTCTGTACTTTAATTCTAGTTCTGTTTTTAGTTTACGAGCCTAATTTTTGTGTACGAGGCTTCTCTGCCCCCGATGTTTTGTTCGAGAAGGAGATTCGTCTACTGAGCTGAATTTTCTTGGAGTAGCAATTCTCTGATTGCCAACCAAGTAAAAAATCTATTTGTCTCGTACTTTAATTCTATTATTCCTTTTTGTTTAAGTGTGTAATTGTGCTAAGCCTGATCGAGTTGAGAAAGGTATTTGTTTTATATTGTGTAGGACAATTCATCCCCCTTTTGTCGACCACAAGGGACTAACAAGGACCTCCACACATTAGACCATGTTTGGTCTTTAATCTTGATGATGGGGCTGGGGCCCCTACTTGGGTCTTTTAGGTGGAAGAGGAGGGAGAGGGGCTCGGCGCTTTGGGGCAGGGATAGGAGTAGGTGCGACCACCTCCTTCATCCGGGCGAACTGTGCCTCTTATAAGTTGATATACTTGGTTGCCCTTCCTAGAAAATGGTTGAAGTCCCAAGAGGATTTCTTGATCAAGGACCGAAAGAAGTCCCCATTTGTGAGCTGTTGGGAGAAAGTACTCACCAGGATCTCCAGCATAGTTGAAGGGGCATCCGTGTCTACTTAATTTAGCTGCTTGATATATGCCCTTAACGCCTCTTTGGACCCTTGCTTGAGGGAGAATAAACTTTATGTGGTCTTATGGTACCGATGATTATTGGCGAAGTGGTGGAGGAACATACCTTTTAGAAATCTTTAAAGCTGCATATGGAGTTAATCAGGAGTCTGTTAAACCATCTTTACATGGAGCTCGAGAGAGTAGTCAAGAACATTCGACACTTGACACCTTCCGTGTATTGATAGAGGATGACTGCATTTTTGTACTTGAGCAGGTGGTCCTATGGGTCGGTCGCACCTCCTTATTCTCCAATTGTGAGAAGTCAGAAATGGGGCGATAATTTATCCTCCAATATTTCCAGGGAGAACAACATACACTAATCAGGGAGCCCTGGGGATTGGAGCCTTCCCTTTATATGGATCCCGAACAGGTGTGTCTCCTGAGGATGATCCTTGGGCCCTCTCCGATCGGTCCATGTCATCGAGAGGCATGCGAAACAACACCCTGTGATTTGCGATTCAAGATGGGGGCACAGGGGGAAAACCGCTTAGCTATATAGGTACCTGATTGAAATCAGCTGGAGGACAGACCGGGGAAACTCCATCCGTCCTTCTGCCCTGGTCCTCCTCTCAGTGTGAGCTCCTGTCAGAATGTTGGGTCATTCGAGAAAGAATGTTTGACAGCTTATTGTTGTTGCGCTATCTTCTATGCTTTGGCGACCACGAGCAAATCCAGAACCTCTTGCGATAAGGTAACTATTGTGAATCATCCAGCTTCTTTTATCAAAAATATGTGAAGTTTCCACAGATGACGTCAAATTTGATGATGTCTGAAATTGGGGAAGGTGACATGCTAGATGGATGGCTTTCGAGGTTGTCAGCGAGAAGACTTCGAGCCGGAGTGACCAAACGTCGCGAATGAGCATGCGTGTCTAAGAAGATTAAGGCTGCGTTTGGTAGGGGGTAATCTGCCTTGTAATGTAATCTAGATTACATTACAAGGCTGATTAATTTGTTTGGTTTAATTTTTAACTTGTAATGTAATGTAATCTGGATTACAAAATATAATGAAGTTTTGTAATCTGGATTACAAAACAAACACATTGTAATCCGATTACATTACAAGATCATCGTTTAACAAAAATTTAAATGTCAAATATACCCTTAATCTGTCGCCGCCCATAGTCGCCCGCCGCCGGCGGCCGGCGGCCGGCGACGTCGGCGGGTGACCGGCGACGGCGGCGATCGTAAACTCCGCCGGTAGAGGTCGTAAGATATTTTTGTCATTTTATAATAATACGAATTACATTCCTTATAAAAAATAATGGACACCAAACAAAAGAATGTAATCATCCATATAATCAAAGATTAAGGGATTATCTTTATTTTTTTTTATTAAATTTAAAATAAATTTAATGTTTAAGGAAGCTGTGGATGCCCCAATCCTTCCAAACCACGGCAAACCATGGGCGTGAATGATCCTACCGTTCTCCGCTTAATCTATAAAATGCCGCCTGCGTCGCCAAACCCTCCCCATTCCCTTCTCTCTCTCTCTCTGTTTCTTGCTTTGGAGCAATCAGCCATGGCTCTCCGAGCCCTCTTCTCCAAGAAAACCCTAACGTGCGCGTCCAGCTTCGCCCCCGTCTCTGCCTGCCTGGATCGTTGTCTTGGATCGAGAGTTCGCCAGGACCGGGCCCTCACCTTGGCTGCCCTTCCGGATCTCGCCTATGACTACGGCGCACTCGAGCCCGTCATCAGCGGCGAGATCATGAGGCTGCACCACCAGAAGCACCACCAGTCGTACGTCACCAACTACAATAACGCTCTCGAGCAGCTCGACGCTGCAATCGCGAAGGGTGACGCGCCGGCGGTCGTCCGGTTGCAGAGCGCCATCAAGTTCAATGGCGGAGGTTTGTTCTGCTTTCCATCTCTTTCTTTCCTTGACTCTGTGGTTTCGATGATTTCGAGATCCATCAGGGTTTTCGCAGTCGGTTCTTTTTCTTAAATCATAAAGAAAAAAAAACGCCTACCAAACCATAATCTATTGCATAGGGCATTTAGAGTTTAGACATATCTGAGCTGACAAATAGTAGGAGATTGGATTAATAGGAGGGTTTAATGTTGTGTGCAGGTCATATCAACCACACAATCTTCTGGCAAAACCTGAAGCCTGTAAATGTAAGTGCAAACTGCCCAATACACCATGGAATATCCTTGTTTTTTGTGTCCATAAATATGATAATGGAATGAGTATGCAGGAAGGTGGAGGTGAGTCTCCCCATAGTTCACTAGGCTGGGCAATTGACGAAGACTTTGGCTCCTTTGAGGCTTTGGTGCAGAAAATAAATGCAGAAGGTGCTGCTTTACAAGGTTCTGGATGGGTGGTATGTTTAATCTCATAGAACATAATTGCTTACTTCCTCTAAACATTTACTAAGTTTGTTGTGCCATGATTATTAGTTTCTCTTCTGCGCATTTCCTTTGATCATCTTTATGACAGTGGCTAGCTCTGGATAAGACCAGCAAGAAACTCAGTGTTGAAACCACAGCAAATCAGGTAGCATCATTTGTTTCAAAGATATGGATATTCTTTACCTGCAGCTTCGGTTGTTCAGTTTAGTTGATATGTTCATGAAAAATGTAGTAGTCTTTTCTTAAGCCTAAATGATCAAATCTTGTAAGATAACTGACAATTGCAACGCAAAGCTATTCTCTTAAATGGTAATGAAGAAATCTCTCCATCAACTTTTAATGCAAACTCTAGGAATGTTTATGATATTTTAATTTTATTTTTCTGTTTTTTTTCCATACTTGGAATAGCAGACTGTATCTAACCATGTCGTTGATTTCACTAAAGCATCAATGTAATGTCAATATAAGTTGAATATGTTTTGCTGTAAGAATAGTTAGAGATATTTTAGTATATTATAGTTGTCATTGTTGTCATTTAATTGTGTTAATATCAACTATCTAAAGTCAGCTATATGAATCTTATTTGTCTATTTAAGCCTATGTAAGGTTACTTTATTAGTAATATTCAAATATCTTGAATTGATTCACTCACATTAGCTAGAAATTTCTTTGGTCTCCAACCCATGATTCCTTCAATCCTAATTTATTTGACTTTATTGATCTTCTTTGAACATCGATATGATCTCAACTTTCTCTTATATATATATAATTGTGTAGCACTCTGATCCGATAACTATAGTGAGCCAAGTGTTGTATGCAAATAACATAGATCAAGACGATGCAGAGTTGATTATGATTAGAATGTTTAGTTATAAATAAGAAGGGAGTTTATTTTTAAATAAGAAGGGATTTAGAGCTGATCCATAATGTAAGCTTACAATCATAAAAAAATCATTTGGCATTCTCTCTTACTAGTTCCACTAACATTATCATGTGTCATTTACCACATCGATGTAACAACTAGATATTCCTTTCTTCTCTACCGATCACGATAAGGATTTACGTATTGCATCAAAAGATTTTTCTAAATTTAATAGAAAACATTTGCAAAGGATTTAGTTGTCTTATTAAATGAATAGCGTCATAGTTGATATCCAGAATCTAAACCATATTGATTTAAAAATACTACTTTCGTCTTTAATTCTTCCATGAATAATTCTTTTGGTAGTTTTACTGTATGTTTCATAAACTCAATCATTATTCCTATAAATTATTAGTTGATTTTTCTTGGTCCTCAACATCGTAATCCCCAAAACTTCATTGAATAATTCTCGATCTTTCCCCTCTAGATTTAGCAATTCAATCAATATGTCTTATTCTTAACTCTTAGTTTGTCAGTGAATGTCGGATATAGTTTTAAACTTATTTTTCTTATAATTTTTGTCTCAAATTTAGCTGTTTTATATCTATTTGAAAATTTATCATTTCTACAAGTTGAACAATCTCTATAACTATATATCTGATAATAAGAATAGTAGGCCAGTAGGTCAACTAATACTTTGCCACCATGTTGCTTTCTTGTGTGTATGTCATTGTTGTTTGACAATTCATGTTTTTGTTCCTTGGCCTGAAAATAATGTTCATCCACGTTATCCATGTAACGCCATCAATGAGAAACATGTAATTGTATCACAATATTCATATTGCTTCTTTTTAAGTCAAAAAATACTCTGCATTCCCTTCTTTTGGTTAATAGTTCAATGGTTTGACCATTCCTTTAGCTCTTACCTACTTGAAAAATTTGTTATAGGATCCACTGGTGACCAAAGGCGCGACACTTATTCCATTGCTAGGTATCGATGTGTGGGAGCATGCATACTATCTACAGGTACTATACACTAAGCTTCTCTTTTGAATGCCATATGCCACACGAAACAAGGAATTTTGTCATACTCACCATTACACTTGGAAATGATGTGGCATCATATGTTCATTCATACCTAAACATAGTTATAAATCAGTATTAATATCTCTAATACATTATTTCAAAATTTTATAATAATTAGTGTTTCACTAATGGCTGTAATATTATTTAGTGTGCTATGATATCAAAGAGTGTTACTTCAACTAGTTAAACAGCCAAATGTTATTGATTAAAATGCAATTTAAGATACTTGATGGGTCATCTGTCGTAAATATTTCAACTCATTTTTTCCCTATATAACTGCTACAGAAACTTCTGCTAAATATTAGTTTAATGTCATGGCTAATGTTCTTATAATAATAGCTAATTTAAGACAGCTTAATTTATTTTGTTCATGCATTAGTTTTTAAGTGTGCATAAGTTGGGCTTCGGATTTATTCCGGAGGTGAACTAGGAGAGAAGCCCGTCTATCTTCAGAATTAATCGGATGAAGTTTGAACATCTGAATTACCAAAAAATAAAAGGAATGCACTATGTTTTGTATTGTGTAAATTTTCGATTGTTTCAACCTTGTGTTTGATTGTGTTGCAGTACCAAAATGTGAGACCTGACTATCTGAAGAACATATGGAAGGTTATTGACTGGAAATATGCCAGCCAAGTGTACGAAACGGCGACTGCTTGATGCCTGTTCTTCTTGATCTTGGAAGAGTTGCGCCACTTATGTTTCTTGTCTGTCCTGTAATAAATTGAGGGGCTGTCATAGCCCGACAAATTTCTCCTCTTGCAATGCCTGATGATACCCTTCCGTTTGCTCGTCCAGATCGTTCAGCAAAAGCACCAGAGCAAGTGCGTGCTCTCGAAACTGATCTGCATTGTGCAGTTATCAAACATGTTTCTAAGACACCAGTTCAACTGAAAACGATACGGTAAGATCTGCACCAGATCTGTAAAAGATGGAGGTGTGGATACATCTTGGCCATGGAATCGCTCACAGTAGATAGTTGATCTTGTCCAATCAAACCCTAGGAACAAAATAAATATTTTTTTCACATAATCTTATAATAACTACGGAATATTTATTATAATATATAAAAATAAATTGATTTAATTTCGTTAAAAAATTAATACGCAAAACATTTTTATATTATTTTTTAATAAATTGTGATAAAATTATAGTAGCTAAGACTCTAAGTGCGGCAAGTAACAATTGAACAGCTGTTTGATTTTGATTTAAATTAATTAACATTACTTACGTTATAAAAAAATTATATAAAATATGTTATGTTATAACATTGTTAACTATATTAAATTTAAAATAATAAATAATTTAATTTTATATTTTCTAGTAATTATTTCTTAATGACTATAATAAAGAAATTTTGATAATTTATCAACTAGCTAACTTAAATTTTTAAATTTATTAAAAAACATACGTTACTTTGTTATTTATCAAAAAGTGCATTTTTCAAGTGTAATTTCTATTTTACTCTCTTGATAATCTTACTTTTTCTACCATTTTTTTTTCTTCACTATTTTTCTCTCTCTTCTCTTTTTATCAATATACAGAATATATGAATAACATTACATAAAATTTAGTTAATTTTTAATAACATTTTAATATATTTGAAGAAGCCAAAATAAACAATAGATAGCATATTTGAACTCTTTGTAACTTTAAAATCCATAGGAACTGAAATGAGTGTAATCGCATATCTCTAGGTCCATCAGTAGGTTTCGATCAAACCCCACTGATGGACCTAGAGAGCTTCGATTGCACTCATTTCAGCTCCTATGATTTTCTGATGTTGCAAGGAGTTCAAATATGATGTCCATTATTTATTTCGACTTTTCATACATGTTAACATATAAAATGAAAGAATCGTCAAAAAGGCCCAACATGAGCTTTTTTGACGATTCTTTCATTTTACATGTTAACATCTATGAAAAGTTGAAATAAATAATGGATATCATATTTGAACTCCTTGCAACATTTGAAATTCGTAGGAACTGAAATGAGTGGAATCCGAGCTCCTAGGTCTATCAGTGAGTTTCAGTCATTTTTTGACGATTCTTTCATTTTACATGTTAACATTTATGAAAAGTCGAAATAAATAATATATATTATATTTGAACTTCTTGCAACTTTAGAAATCCATAAGGACTGAAATGAGTGCAATCAGAGCTCTCTAGATCCATCAATGAATTTCGGTCAAAATCCACTGAAGTATCTAGAGAGCTCCGATTGCACCTATTTCAGGTCTTATGGATTTCTGATGTTACAAGGAGTTCAAATATGATGCTCATTATTTATTTCAGCTTATCATAGATGTTAATATATAAAATCGAAGAATCGTCAAAAATATTTATATTGGATCTGATATAGAATCATATCAACTCTACGTCAAGAGTCTAAAATAAAAATTGTACTTGAAAAAATGCACTATTTGATAAATAAGAGTCTAAAATAAAAATTGTACTTGAAAAGATGTGATAAATAGTAAAGTATCGAGTACCTTTTAGTAAATTTAAAAATTAAAGTGCACTGTTGGTTAAATTGCCGAAGAAATTTTAAAACAAACAGCGCTGTTTTAATATTTTTTAAAAAGAGGAATTTTTAATGATTTTAATAATTAGGGTTTTCTTTGGTCCACCAAATTTTATTTTGCCAAAGTTCATTTCGCACAGCACAATATCAAAAAACAGATAGCACCGCAGCGTCTTTATTATCAGCAAGGAGCAAAGAAACCCTACATTAAAAAGGAATGTCACCAACAGGTGAAAGTAATTGCAGCGCGATGCTGAAAGTGTTGAGAGTCACTACTTGTTTCTTTATTATCAGAAGACAAGAGAGCAGCAATTCGACACAATAAAACCCCTACATTGTCGATCTTCCTGCAGACTCAAACCGAGATCAGATCACTGGGGGTTCGGCGACCTGCTGTTCGCCGCACAAACCCTAGATCCCCACTCAAGCAGCTCTTTGCTGGTATCGTCCTTGTGCACGACGATCTCGATGAAACAGAGACAATCCTTCTTGGGCCCCATCGATGTCTCAATTGCCTTCTTGAGCTCCTCCTCACAGGTCACCTGAACACACACGCACGGGCTTTATTTAATCAGACGTCTCAAACATGCAACAACAACTCTCGTTGCCAAAAATAGCAAAAGAGGCTCACCTTTGCGGTCCAGCACTTGCCCTCGCCGTTGTGAATCGCGTCAATCAGAGCAGTGTAGTTCCAGTTCTTGATGACATTGTAAGGCCCGTCGTGGATCTCAACCTCGATCGTGTATCCGCCGTTGTTTATCAGAAAGATGATGCAGTTCTGTTCGCATCTCAGCATCGTCGACACATCCTGGGCCGTCACCTTCGATTCCGAAAGGCGATGCAGCAATTAGATTCGAAAGAGTTTAAATCGTAATCTGTGAAGGCCGGGGAGAGTGAAGACGATACCTGAAAGCTTCCATCTCCGATGCAAGCGATCACGCGCTTGTCAGTTGCAGCTTGAGCGTAGCCGAGGGTGGCTCCGACGGACCAGCCGATCGATCCATACTGCATTTGGAACTCGTATCTGCAGAGCAAAGACAGAGTTGTGATTCATCGGAAGAGGCGGAAGTGGCAAGAATAATGTGCGCGCTTGACGCACCCGCATCCCTCCGGCAATCTCAGCTTTTGGCAATTGAACCATGAGTCTCCGGTCTCGGCGATGACGGCGGTGTCGGCGGAGAGCATTTTTTGGATGTGCTTGAAGAGCACGTTGACCCTCAGTGGCTCCTTGGGTTGGCACTCCAATGGCTGGCCGTCGGGGACGTGGATCCTGCGGTAGTTCTCGTGCGCGGTGGTGTTCAGGGTGAGTCTTTTGGCGAGCGCCTGGAAGAAATCCTTCATGAGGATGCAGCCGAAGGCCGGGCCGTTGCCGACCACCACGCGGTCGGGCTGGACGATGATGGCTTTCTCCTTCTTGAGGAGGAGGGAGTAGCCCACGGAGCTGTAGTCGTTGAAGATGGGACCGGCGAAGAGGTACGCGTCGGCGGACTCCACGATCTCGGCGCAGAAGGCCGTGCTGACGGCGCCCCAGTAGGTGCCGATGAACCTAGCGTGGTGCTCCGGCACGAGGCCCTTGGCGGAAGGCATGGCCGCGATGGGGTAGCCACAGGCATCGGCCAGCTCCACGAAGGCCTTCCCGGCCTTGGCGACGCGGATCTTGGGACCGCCGACCAGCACCGGCTTCACGGCTTTGTTCAAGAACGCCGCCGTGGCCTCCACAGCCGCCTCCAACCCCATCTGGTTGCTCAATCTAACAGTTTGATGATCAAAAAAGAAAAAATCATGAAAAAAAGGCAATCAATTCGTCAAAAAAAAACCCAAATCATCGACTCGTGAACTCGAAGCTCACCTCGGGGAGAGATTGAAGGGGACAGGCTCGCGGCTAAAGGTAGGATGCGGGATCCCCGAGAGATTACAGCCGATGCTGATGTAGACGGGCTTGCTCTCCTTGATGGCAGTGGAGATCGCCGTGTCGATCTGCTCGTGAGCATCCTCAAGGTTGTTCACCACCGCCTACACGAGAACAGGCCGCAAGATTCGAACATTGAAGACCTAAACTAGCGATTCCCATTAAACCTTAAGAAAAGGAGAATGGGGATCGATGTCGGTACCTGGAAACAGGTGACGGTCTGGAAGCATCGGAGCTCCTGGGAGAAATCGGGGAGGCCGATGGTGTGGTGGAGGATCCGGTTCGTACCGTAATCGTTGGAATTGGGTCCGCCGACGATGCAGACGACGGGGAGATTCTCGCTATAGGCGCCGGCTATGGCATTGAGCACGCTCAATCCGCCGACGGTGAAGGTGACGACGCAAGCGCCGACGCCGCGGGCGCGGGCGTAGCCGTCGGCGGCGTACCCGGCGTTGAGCTCATTGCAGCATCCGATGACGCGGAGGCCGGGCTCGGCGATGAGATGGTCGAGCAGGGTGAGGTTGAAGTCTCCGGGAACGGAGAAGACGTCGCTGACGCCGATCTGGACGAGGCGGAGGGCGAGGTGGCGCCCGAGGGTGGCCTCGCAAGTTCCGGCGGCCGGGACCACAGCGGATGGGGCGACGGCGCTGCAAGCCGTCCCCGGCGGGCAGCCCAGGACGCCGTTCGCCTTCGCCTCCGCCGCCGCGTCCACCGATCCGATCTTAGTATCCATAGTTCTAAATCGAGGAGAAGTAGAAGAAGAAGACGAAGAAAGTGCGATCGGCTTTTGTCGGGTATCTTCTATATTTATAATGGAAATTTCTACTATTTAAGGGTCCCATAGTTTGACGAAACCAACGGTGGTCACGGGAGAGGGACCTGGTCACGGGAGTGTTTTGCGCCAAGACCAGGTGCGCGAGGGTAGTGAGCACAGAGTCGAATTTAAATAATTTTATAATTATAAATCCTAAGAGCAACCCGTCAATTTTCCTATTCAAGATATATAATTTAAAATTTAAAAAATATTTTATTAAATTTATATATTTATTTTTTAATACAACGTATATATTAACTTTCTTATTTCTTGATATTTAAAGAATAGAATCTATTTTTTAAATTTAGAGAAGTATTATTATAAATATATAATTTAGGAAATAAATAAAGTAGATATAAATTTTTTTCAGCTATTTTATTTAAAATTTAAAGTAAAATATTTAAATAAGGTATATGATGTGGATGTTTAGATGACTAAATCCTATATCCTATATATCAATATGTAAGAGTGTAAATTGGGATAAGAATAAAGTTAAATAAGGATAAATTTATTTATCTTGATATTCTATTGTGTACATAAAATATATTTATTAAAAAAAAGTTTGATAAATACAACATCAAACCTACATATTTATATAATATATAATTAGGATTGTACATATTGATCTGAGTGATAAGCCTTATTTGATAAAATAATTGAGTTAAATTGAGTCTAAAATAAATTAAGTTAGTAAAATAATTATTAAAACTTGATCTATTTTCGATGAGTTTAAGTTTGATTCATTTTTATATTATTGAATTCTAAATTTAAATTTGAAATTTTTACTTATTTGATTGATTATTGAGTTTAATAATTCAAACTTATATATTCATTTTAATGGTTTTTTTATTTATTTAGTACGTTGATAAGAATTTTATTAATAAACATGATTTATAAATATTATTCATGAATATTAACAAGCTGAATGCGTATCTATTCAAATTTATTTGTTTAACTTAACGAACAGTTCAAATTTATTTATTTAATTATCCTTGTGAGTATTGGATAAACAAGATTTTAATAAGCCGATTGCTAAATTCATTCACGAATGTTCGACTCATTTATGATGACAAAAGACGAATACGTTCGCCTTCAGTGCTCCCATCAACCCATCCCAGAATCAATACGGAGAAGATAAATTACGGCGTTCGACTCATTTATGATCTTATATATAATAAATAAAAATTCTGAAATTAAAATTTCTTAATTTTAATTTAATATGTTTAATTTGAAAAACTAAATTAAAATTGAGTACGGTAAGTAAAAGATCGATTAAATTAAATTAACCTATCACTGACGAGCTGACAACATGAAGGGCAGTTACTGCAAACAACATCGCGCTTTGAATTGTGATTTCTCCCAAAATTATGCTACTACCTATGCATTTGTGCCGGCCCCGCTCATTGTCACGGTTAACAATGAACCACTTCAAACGTGCGTTTAAGAATCCTGTAGTACTTTCGTGGGACTGGATCGAACGTATTAACGTTATCTACATGTTTAATTGTTTTTTTTAAGAGTCCCACAGTTCGATCAAACCCCACGGTGGTATTTGGATAAATGAGGAGAAGAAGACACTGAGGATACTGCCAATCGGGATGAGCTTGTCCAGGGACAAGCATATAATAGTTCATACTTTCTGTCTATGAAAATGTCTGCTTGATTATGGATAGAAAAATATTATATATATTTTTTGTGAATCCGGGATAAAAATAAAGTTAAGGATCGAATTTATTTATCTTTATATTTTATCATATGAATAAAACAATTTATTAAAGACTTATTTACATCGACCGATTATTTAGGATGATAAATCATTAAATATAAATATATATATATATATATTTATATAATATAATAAAAAATTATAAAACTAAAATTTATTAATTTGAATTTACAAAATAGGAGTAACATATATTATTAATTAAATAAACTCGTCCAATTACTCCAAGATAAGATGGGTGTTCGTGGCAAAATACCATGGATGGTCAAGTCACCCGTCAGTAAACCTACTAACGTGCATTATTCCTTGAAAATCATTTGTGAACATAAATAAATGATCTCTATCCGTGGGGCCACTAGTGAGTTGTTGACAATGTTGACGAAGTCGCCATGACCTCGAGGAAGATAAGGTTGAATTGTCCTCTGTGTTGAGGGAGTCGCTGTGATCTGGAGGGAGGTGGAGTCATCAGAGATGCCTGTAAAACTATAGAAGAGAGTCATCTGCATTGCAAGGAGAACCGAATCGTCTAGAGATTTTGTGGAGAGTAGAGGAGCGTATGAGAGGGTTAAAATGGAGGTCGGGGGTGCCCCGGCTAGTCCACTCCGACGTTCAAGTCAGTCTCCAAAGGAGGATAAATGGAGAAGAACTGTAAACTACTAAAATGCAAGAAGAGGTGTATGCGCTTATATATGAGCATGTGTGCGCGTATGTCTGTGTAGGGGTGAGACCTTTTATAACATAAAGGAGTGGGATGTGAGTCGGTGTATCATAACAGTGAGACTGTTCGGAGATGAGCTTGATTGAGATTAGTAGGGGAGGGGGTCGGATCGACAGTGGAGCCCAACAAGGGAGGAGATCGGTAGTAAAGGCGAAGCCCAATGGACTCGAAGGCCGAATCGATGACAGAGGAGGAGCCCGACAGGGCACAGAGGTGGTTGCAAAGGCTCAGAAGTTGGATCAGCGACGAAGTTTGAAAGGTCTGAAGCGACAGAGGCTCGAAAGTCGGATTAGCGACACGGTAGCAAGGGTGGCATGGCGGTGTCTTCCTCGCGTGAAGGAAATCGCGTGCGGGAAGGCTGGCGAAACCATGTGAGGAGAGGTCGGCGACGGCGAGGTCGGAGAGGAGGAGATGAGGCAGGAGGCGATGGTGACGTGGGCTAGCACAACAAGGGAGATCTGGTAGCATTTGGTAAGGAGGGAGATGCACGTGAAGGGGAAAAGGGTGGCATACACTTGAGAAGAGGAGAGAGGGAGAGCGTGAGAAAAAGAAAAGGATCACCTTTCTTTCGGCCAATCCCAACCCTAAAATACGGGGAAAAGACCCAAAAACCCTCCTCTCCATATGATTTGTTTATCTTCCCGCATCACAAGTCTCCCCTTCAAGTCTTATGGACGGAGATGCAAGTTCAATTGATTGGACTGTTGTGTTGTGACTGTATAACTGAGAATTTCCAAGACTATCATAAGGCTCACTTGCTCCTGATTGAGTTAGGGAAAGATCGTCAAGCCTCTCGACTGAAGAGTCGAGACAAAATCGCTGAGTCTGTTGTAAGGTTGTATCCTCCTACTTGTATAAACTAATAGATAGAGAATTAATCTTTTGATTATTATAGTACTAAAGCCAATAGACTTATTTATACAAGTTGTCTAAAAAATAATAGGAAAGATTAAATATCACATACAATCATAATAATTATAAACATACTAATATAATATATTTAGAAATATTATTTTTACTATTTGCTTCATGTTCATCTTGATTGTGATGCCAAATATAATAAATCTCAATTGATTGAAATTAATTAGAGATTATTTTTCATTATTGTCATTACCCCCAACAAACTCAACGGGAGTGCCTGAACATTGAGTTTGAGTACTAACTTGATGAAACGTTGTCTAGATAATAACTTAGTAAATATATAAGCAATTTGATATTCTGTAGAGATGTAAGAAACTGAAAGTTATCGATTCGCCACACGCTCGTGAACAAAATGAAAATCAATCTCTACATGCTTGGTACGAGCATGAAAAATAGGATATGCTACAAGATAAGTTGTACCAATATTATCACACCAGATTTTAGGGGTAGCAGTCAAGGAAAAGTGTAATTTTGAAAAAAGAGATTGTAGCCAAATAATTTCTGATGTCGTGTTAGCTATAGCTTTATATTCAAGTTCATTGTTTGAGCGAGAGACTGTAGGTTGCTTCTTTGAAAGTCAGGAAATAAGATTTTGCCCAAGAAATATGACATATTCATTAGTAGAACGTTTATCTTTGAGAGATCTAGCTCAATCTGCGTCACTGTAAGCAAACAACTCTCGTGAGAACTGATGATATAAAAGAAAACCATGTAAAATAGTGTCTTTGAGATATCAAGGAATTCTCTTAACACCTTTCCAATAGTGTTTAGTAGGAGCATGCATAAATTGACAAGCACGATTGACAACGAAAGCAATATCAGGTCGTATAATTGTGACATATTGTAGGACACCAATAATGCTTCAGTAGATTTGGGGGTCAATCATTGAAAAGGAGGATGAAGGCGTAGTGAAACCACCTTTAATGATTGGTGTGGATATAGGACATATACCATCCATTTTAGCTCATTATAGAAGTCTAGTAATATATTTGCTCTGAGAGAGAAGACAACCTTCAGAATGTGGAAAAAAAACTCTATGCCAAGGAAAAAATGAGCATTGCTAAGATCCTAAATAGGTATTTGTTAATCTTTTTAGCATCAGTTATACCTTATATTTGTTCTAAAAATAAGTAAGCCATCAATATAAAGTATAAATAATTCTAAAATCATTTGTGAATTTTGAATATATTCATTTATCAACATTATTATGTTTAAAATCATGAGATAAAATAACACGATTAAACTTCTCATGCTATTGTTTATGAGCTTATTTTAATCCATAAAGCAATTTGACCAACTTGCAAACTTTCTTTTCATTTCCAGATAATACAAATCTTTCAGGTTATTTCATATAAATTTCTTTATTTAAATCACCATTTAGAAATATTATCTTTATATCCATTTGATGTGTATGCAACTTATAAATTGAAGCAATAGCAAATAACACTCTTATGGATGTTAATCTAGCTATCAGAGACTATGTATCAAAATAATATATACCGCATATTTATTAAAAACCTTTCGCTAGCCATCTAGCCTTTAAGATAAAGAATTTCTCTCTTCTTTTTCGGCTTTATATTGGTATTCAAGTGCATTCCATATCTCTACTTGATATTCAATTGAGATGTAGAGATCATAGAGTCTATCGAAGAGAGTGTTGAGAATATGACCATGGCATATCACCAAGGTTTTTTCACGCATCTTCTGTGTAACCTTGCCCGTATCATAATCATTCATCATCCTTTGGCTCTAGAAATGGCTCCAACTTTGGTTCAAGAACCTATGCAACCTTGAGAACAATAAGTATGAAGAATAATTTTTCTTTGCAACGGGTAAAATTAGTGTTGTCGAATCAGTTGAGTTGAACATTTGGATTGAGAAAAGATTGTTGAGGATTGATGGCCAATTAGAAGGGGGGATTGAATAGTTGGTGTCTCTAATTCGTGGTTCTCTCTTCCTATACGTGTTAGTTGCACAGTGGAAATACAAATAAACAAGCTAAACAATAACGAAGAACACCAAACTACTAACATGCTGATTTACTTGGTTCGGTGATAAAACTCCTAATCCACGGCTGCCCGTAAGGTGGACAATCCCGATCCTTCAGTGGATGACTCCCCATAAAACCTCCGGCTAGCTCACGTAGTTTTTTGTGGGTGGAAAAACCTCACTACAACTCTCATAAGAACTCTTGAAAAGATGGGCACTTGGAAGACTACTAATAAGAGTTCACGACCTATATTTCGTCAACCTTAACCAAGCTTCAAATCCTTGGTTATATAGATCACGGATTAGAAAATCCTGCCTACCAGTCGACTGGTAAATGTGCTAGTCGACTAACCTCTGTGGTAAATGTGCTAGTCGACTAACCTCTGTGGTAAATGTGCTAGTCGACTAACCTCTGTGGTAAATGTGCTACATCCCAACGTCTCGATATCTATCGACTGGTGACTTTATCAATCGACTGATCCACATTGGCCGAGCGAACAGAGGCATTCTGTTCGCTCCCAGTTGAGTGTAGCAGTCGACTTGTAAAGTCACCAGTTGATCGAGAAACGCTAGTTCCCTCCCCAAGTACAAACTCTCAGCACTCGGTGTTGGACACCAAACAATCTGTAGCCGGAGATTTACAGGAAATTAGCTGAATCTAAATACTCTAATTAAATTCAACTCACAGTTAAGATGACCTGAGCAGATAATCTCAGGCTGCCAGCAGGGGCTGGTTTTTCTAGTCTCAGAGTCTGAGCAATCAGATCGTCCGAGCAGACTGAAGGATAGACAGGCAGAGCGGGAGACCAGTCGGGCAGATCAGAAGGGCGAGTGGCCGACCCAGCAAATGAAGAGTCCAACCAAGCGGACAAACAGAGCACCAGACCGAGGCCTGCGATCGACGCAGTTTCCTTGAAACAGATTCGTCCCACCTCCGGCTGTGCTTCGAGGTTTTCTCGGATCGTCTGTTTCCCAGGATACAACGGCAAGACCACGAACGCAACCAAGCACTGGTTGTTCGTGGCGAACTGAGAATGCACCTGAGTGCTATCACAAATAGTTTAGCCGAGCGGATGCACGACTGAGAGAAAAGAATCAGGGAACGAAGGTGGAGGAATTCTCTTGCTTTCGCTTTGCTTTCGTTCTTTTTCTTCGCTTTGCTCAAGATCCAGCCTCCTTATATAGGAGCTCTCATCTTGCCTGCAATAAATGATCAAATTATGATCATTTAATGCTGAGTTTAATTTCGTCATTAATGAGTTTAATGTCTTCATTAATGTCGAGACGTTACAGAATCATTATTAATGAGATTAATGTCGTCATTAATACTGAGACGTTACGAAATCACCATTAATGAGTTTAATGCCGCCATTAATGTCGAGACGTTACGGAATCAACATTAATTTTACATTAATGCTTCCATTACATCCTTGAGCAAGATTCAAGTGGCTATATGTTGGTTCATTCTTTTGGGTAAATTTTACCTCAACCGGTCCGACATTCGACATGCACAAGTCGTGCTCGCGCACGAGTCAACCTTGGTTCGGTACAATCCGGACCCTGGATTTGCACCCACCCTTGCGCACTCACGCGTGAGAGAGCTCTCCCCATGCATAGTTTTACAACGTCAATGCATGTGTCATAATATAAACCAACAATAAAGCCAAGAGACTTCTAATGTGGGACTAAACTCATGCACAATAGTCTCTTCGTCTCCATCTCTTTATTCCATTCACATTTCCAACAATCCCCCACATGAATGGAAAACAGGGTATGTGATAGCATTCAACAGTTGAGTCAAGTATAGGATAGGTAGGTTTTACCCTTTGAACCCTCCCTTGTGAAGATCTGGTTGCTTACCGGCTGATAGTAGACATGATGCCTTTGAACTATACTGCCGTCTGTGTAAGCAGTGACAAATCTCACCCAAGACTCTCCCTGATACAACTCAGTTCTCATGAGTGTGTTCGTTCTTGGCCATGAACACGCCTGGTTCTGTGAGAAGCTCTAAGAATTATGCCTCCAATTCTCTTTGAAGCGGCCCCACTTCTTTCTCACATAGGTGATCCCTCAAGAGTTCCAACTACTCTTTTTGATCATTAAAAACCCATCGACTTACCCTCGTCTAGTCACTGTTTCATTGGGCTACCCCCACAGCGTGTCTTGTCAGCGCAGATTAGTTGTCCCTTTGAACCTAGTTCTTGGGATCTCCAGTCAGCATAGGTTGGGTGTCCTCTGCACTGATCGCTGACAACGGCATCAAGCCTATTCCCTGTGATGAGCTTGCAACTAACTCTCGATTTAACCCTTTGGTTAGCGGATCCGCTAGGTTATCCTTTGACTTCACATAGTCAACAGTAATAACTCCAGTTGAGAGTAGTTGTCTAATGGTATTGTGTCTACGACGTATATGTCTAGACTTACCATTATACAGATGGTTCTGTGCCCGACCGATTGCTGATTGACTATCGCAATGTATGCATATCGCCGGCACCGGTTTCGCCCATCGTGGAATATCTTCTATGAATTGCCGTAGCCACTCAACCTCTTCACCGCACTTGTCAAGAGCTACAAACTCAGATTCCATCGTGGATCTGGTTATTACGATTTGCTTAGAAGATTTCCAGGAAATGGCTGCACCTGCTAGAGTGAAGACATACCCACTCGTAGACTTAGAGTCTTTTATATCGGATATCCAACTTGCATCGCTGTATCCTTCGATTACAGCAGGATATCTCGTATAGTGCAGTCCATATTCACGAGTATACCTCAAGTACCTCAGTACTCTTGTTATCCCTTTCCAGTGCTCAACACCGGGATTACTCGTGTATCTACTCAGTTTGCTTACTGCGTAGGCCAAGTCTGGTCGAGTACAACTCATCAAGTACATCAGACTTCCAATCACTCGAGAGTACTCTATCTGCGAGATACTTTCACCTCGATTTTTCGATAGATGTTGACTCGTATCTATCGGCGTTCGTGCCAAAGCAGTATCACCCTTGGTGAATTTTTCAAGAATTTTGTCCACGTAATGGGACTGACTAAGAACAAGTCCTTCTGTCGTTCTAAGAATTTTGATTCCCAGAATCACATCAGCTAGGCCCATGTCTTTCATGTCAAATCTTGAGTTCAACATATCTTTTGTGGATTTGATTATCTTATCATTACTCCCAATGATAAGTATGTCATCTACATAAAGGCACAAGATGACATAGTCACTCTCTGTGACTCTCATGTAGACACATTTATCACATTCATTGATCTTGAATCCACATTCCTTCATGGCATTATCGAATTTCTCATGCCACTGCTTTGACGCTTGTTTCAAGCCATATAATGACTTCACCAATCTGCATACCTTGTTTTTCTGTCCTGGCACAGAAAACCCCTCGGGTTGGTCCATGTAGATTTCCTCTTCTAAATCTCCGTTTAGAAAAGTTGTCTTTACATCCATTTGATGTATTTTGAGATTTCATAGAGCGGCAATAGCCAACAATACTCTAATGAAAGTTATTCTCGATACCGGAGAGTATGTATCGAAGTAATCAAGGCCTTCTCGTTGTCGGTATCCTTTGATTACCAATCCGGCCTTGTATTTATCGATCGTGCCATCTGACTTCATTTTATTCTTGAAAATCCACTTGCAACCTAGTGGTTTACTTCCCGGAGGAAGATCCACAAGTTCCCAAGTGTGATTTTACAAGATAGATTCTATCTCAGATGCAATTGCCTCTTTCCAGTGAGGTCCATCAGAAGAGCCTACAGCTTCTGAGTAACTACGGGGCTCACTCTCCAACATGAAAGTGATAAAATCCGATCCATAGGATTTTTCTACCCTAACTCTTTTGCTCCGTCTAGGCTCAACCTCCACTGGTTCCTCATTGTCATCATTTTCTTCTTCACCTTGTGTTTCATTCGCCCGTTTTGAGGAGCTAGCATCCTCACGGGTCTTATATGGAAACACATGCTCGAAGAAAGAGGCATTTCTCGATTTGATTATCGAGTTCTTATGTATCTCCGGTATGTGTGACTCATACACAAAATCGATAAGCACTGCTGTTATGTGCATATCCAATAAATATGCAATCAACAGTCTTTGGTCCTATCTTAATCCTTTTTGGATCAGGCACCAACACTTTGGCAAGACACCCCCACATTCGTAAATATTTGTAGGACGGTTGTCTTCCATTCCACAACTCATAAGGGCTCTTATCTATTTTCTTCCGAGGCACCTTATTTAAAAGGTAATTAGCTGTTAACACAGCTTCCCCCCACATGAACTCTGGCAATCCAGAGCTTAATAGAAGAGCATTCATCATCTCCTTAAGAGTTCGATTCTTTCGCTCAGCAACCCCGTTTTGCTGAGGAGTATAAGGAGCTGTTGTTTCATGTCTGATCCCATGTTCAGCACACAACTCAGTGAACGGTGACACATATTCACCGCCTCGGTCACTTCGAACCACCTTAATCTTTCTATTAAGCTGGTTTTCAACGTCGTTCTTATAGAGAGCAAATTTTCTCTATAGCTTCATCCTTACTTTTGAGAAGATACACATAACAGTATTTTGTGTTATCATCTACAAAAGTGATGAAGTATTTATTTCCACCACGCGTTGGCGTACCTTTTAGATCGCACACGTCAGTGTGGATTAGGTCAAGTGGTTCGTTACTTCTTTCAATATGTTGAAAGGATGACCTTGTCATTTTCGCTTCAACACAAATCTCACACTTGTGTTTTGGGTCAAGGTGGAATGTAGGTATGCTTTGCATGTTTATTAATCTACGCAATACATCGTAGTTAACATGTCCTAGTCTACCATGCCACAAACACGAAGACTCAAGCATATAAGTGGAAGAGCTTTCAGTTTTATTTATTTTGGGCCTAATGGCCATTACATTGAGCTTAAACAACCCATCAAATACATAGCCTCTTCCTACAAACCTCCCATTTTTGGACAATACAACTCTGTCCGACTCAAAAACAATGCGAAAGCCATGCTTGCTCAGAAGTGATCCGGACACTAAATTCTTCCGAATCTCCGGAACATACATCACATTGTTCAGAGTGAGGTCCTTGCCCGAGGTCATCTTCAGCACCACCTTTCCTTGGCCCGTGATGTCCGAGGTTGCTGAGTTCCCCATAAACAGTTTATCTCCAGTGACTTCTTCGAAGTTGTGGAGCAGCTCCTTGTTGCAGCAGACATGTCGAGTGGCTCCAGTATCGATCCACCATTGTCGTGAGTTTGAACCGATCAGGTTCAGCTCAGAGACCACAGCGCAGAGATTGTCCATTTCTGGTCCCTCGTTCAGGTTGGCCTCCTGCTTCTTCTTCGGCTTTCTGCACTCCGAAGATTTGTAACCCACTTTGTCACAGTTGAAGCACTTCCCAGAGAATTTCTTCTTGTTGATGCCTCCTTTGGGTCCTATCTTGGAAGACTTGGGGTTCTTCCGTTTCGAGCTTTGTCCGTGCTCGACCACGTTGGCTTTGACAGTAGTCGGAGAGAACAACTTTCTCTCTGAACTCTTGTTGTCTTCTTCGATGCGAAGTCGAATGATGAGTTCCTCCACATTCATCTCCTTCTGCTTGTGCTTTAGGTAGTTCTTGAAATCCTTCTAGCCAGGAGGCAGCTTCTCGATGATAGCAGCCACTTGGAAGGTTTTACTCAGAACCATTCCTTCTGAGTGGATCTCGTGCAAGATCACCTGAAGCTCCTGGACTTGACTGATCACCGTCTTGGAGTCAATCATCTTGTAGTCCAGGAATCTGCCCACGATGAACTTCTTTGCCCCTGCGTCCTCCGTCTTGTATTTCTTGTCTAGGGACTCCCACAGTTCCTTAGTCGTACTCTTCATGCTATACACAGCATACAGCGAGTCGGCAAGGCAGTTAAGGATGTACTTTCGGCAAAGGAACTCGGAATGAGTCCATGCCTCCACTGTACTGATGGTTTGCGCATCAGCATCCTCAGTGCGTTTGGGAGGGTCCTCGGTCAAGAACCGAGCCAGATTGAGTGTGGTCAGGTAGAAGAGCATCTTCTGTTGCCACCTCTTGAAGTTCAGTCCACTGAACTTCTCTGGCCTTTCCCCATGACTGATTGGCACAGTTCCAATCGGGGCGGAGGGGGCCTGAACATGTTGAGTCTGTTGCACCTCAACATTTCGTTCCGTGACCATCTCAACAGAATCGAGTCTGTTTCAAGATTGTTGGACACCAAACAATCTGTAGTCGGAGATTTACAGGAAATTAGCTGAATCTAAATACTCTAATTAAATTCAACTCACAGTTAAGATGACCTGAGCAGATAATCTCAAGCTGCCAGCAGGGGCTGGTTTTTCTAGCCTCAGAGTCTGAGCAATCAGATCGTCCGAGCAGACTGAAGGATAGACAGGCAGAGCGGGAGACCAGTCGGGCAGATCAGAAGGGCGAGTGGCCGACCCAGCAAATGAAGAGTCCAACCGAGCGGACAAACAGAGCACCAGACCGAGGCCTGCGATCGACGCAGTTTCCTTGAAACAGATTCGTCCCACCTCCGGCTGTGCTTCGAGGTTTTCTCGGATCGTCTGTTTTCCAGGATACAACGGCAAGACCACGAACGCAACCAAGCACTGGTTGTTCGTGGCGAACTGAGAATGCACCTGAGTGCTATCACAAATAGTTTAGCCGAGCGGATGCACGACTGAGAGAAAAGAATCAGGGAACGAAGGTGGAGGAATTCTCTTGCTTTCGCTTTGCTTTCGTTCTTTTTCTTCGCTTTGCTCAAGATCCAGCCTCCTTATATAGGAGCTCTCATCTTGCCTGCAATAAATGAGTTTAATGCCGTTATTAATGTCGAGACGTTACGGAATCAGCATTAATTTCACATTAATGCTTCCATTACATCCTTGAGCAAGATTCAAGTGGCTATATGTTGGTTCATTCTTTTGGGTAAATTTTACCTCAACCGGTCCGACATTCGACATGCACAAGTCGTGCTCGCACACGAGTCAACCTTGGTTCGGTACAATCCGGGCCCTGGATTTGCACCCACCCTTGCGCACTCACGCGTGAGAGAGCTCTCCCCATGCATATGTTTACAACGTCAATGCATGTGTCATAATATAAACCAACAATAAAGCCAAGAGACTTCTAATGTGGGACTAAACTCATGCACAATAGTCTCTTCGTCTCCATCTCTTTAAGCCATTCACATTTCCAACACTCGGACCCTCATGACTCACTTAAATCTTCCTTGTAGCCTTGACCTCTTGCCTTCAAGCTTACTTCCTTTGGCTCTCGTCCCTCAGATGCATTCAAACCTGCGGCTTGTCCCAATGCCATCCTTCACGTATGCCTCGAAGTGCGCTTCCCTCGATTCTTGCCTTGTTACCTTGTCCACGGTCCCTCAAATGTTCTATCCTTCATCGGACCCGAAATTATCAAGCTAAGTCATATGTGTATCCTGTAAACTTGCACAACTCAAATACACATATTAAATACATGGGTAAACTTAATTTAAACTCTTTGCCCAAACCATCAAAACTTATGATCACACCGGACCATCTTGAGGTAAAATTGATTCCAACAAAGATGATATATTCTTTTTAATTTCCATTACCGACTTAAAACCTAAAGATTGTTGGAGTTATGTATGAGTAGGCAAACTGGAAATAAAGAACATCTAAAAAAACAAAGAACTATGGAGGTGGAATGGATTTACAGCGTATTAAAATGTTTAGGTTGAGGCATATGGAAATACTTTCCTTTAAGATTTTATTTGCCCATACAACTCAAAGATTGCTAATGAATTTTATCAGTAAATTATCCCCAAGATATAATAACCCTTTCAACATGTAAACTATCAAAAAAAAAAAAAAATATCGAATTACCAAATATATAGAATTTTGAATATTTATAAAGAGATTCATATCTTTTTATGATGTCTTTTCATGAATCAATGTGTCTTCAATCAAACAATACAATCATTCACAAAATACCTCTTCATCTAAATAATTGTGAAAGTTAGTTACACGTGAAATCATCAAATTAAGAAACACATTGGTTCAAGTCAAACTCTCTCATATGTCAATTTCTTACATGGTGATTGGTGTGTGAGAAGAGAGGAGGGAGGGATCAGCCTTCGTTTAAGGCATCTATAGTCATGGAACGTCTCTATAAATTTTTTGTTGTCACATTCATACTAGGTCAAAAGTAAATAATCTTATACATCTCAACTATAAAAAAAAAATCTCTCAACAATTTATTCCTACAATTTTCATTATATATATTTCATATCTCTCTTTTATATTTGATATTATATATAATTAAATTTTTATAAAATTTAAATTAATAAATTTTTATAAATTTTTTACAATATTCTCACTTTCATATTTCTCAATTTTTTTTAATATTTTAATATTTTTATTTTAAAAAAGAAATAAAAAAATAAAAAAAAACGACTCCAGATTTTTCAAAATCAACGAAGGATCACAATAGGAGCTTCGATGCTCTTAGAATCATCGACAAGATGGGAGAAATTGAAAGACGATTATGGAAAATCTCATCCTTTGTCACATGAAGCACGATGTTAAAAGATTGGGGGCGAGCGTATTCGTCTTTTATCATCACGATGTTAAAAGACTATACTAGCCGTCCATGATTTATCTTTTTCATATTGGTCCTAAGACGGATTGGTGAGGGCGCTGGAGACGAACGTATTGATCTTTTACCATCATGATGTTAAAAGACTAATTTTTTTTTTTTGAATTAATTATCCTAAAAAATAAGGACACTCCTTTTTCATGCTGCGCAAACTGTGATTATTTTAATTAGGTTTGTGATTATTATATATTTTTAATAAGTATTTAATATTTTTGAAAATAATTATAAATAAAGTATTCAAGTTAGATAAGACGTGCTTAAGCATAGTAGAGTTATACTAAGAATTTACATTAAAAATATATATATATATATTTGAATATATAATGTTTAAAGTTATAAAAGTAAACAAGAGTTCAAGCTTTTGCAGGTTATAATGTCACATATTCCCGCCACATTCACTGTATCAAGCCGTTATTATTTTTTAATTAATTGTCCTAAAAAATAAGGACACTCCTTTTTCATGCTGCGTAAACTGTGATTATTTTAATTAGTTTTGTGATTATTATATATTTTTAATAAGTATTTAATATTTTTAAAAATAATTATAAATAAAGTATTCAAGTCAGATAAGACGTGCTTAAGCATAGTAGCGTTATACTAAGAGTTTACATTAAAAAAATAAAATATATTTTTGAATATATAATTTTTAAAGTTATAAAAGTAAACAAGAGTTCAAGCTTTTGCAGGTTATAATGTCACATATTCCCGCCACAGTTACTGTATCAAGCAGTTATTATTTTCTAGATGTTAATTAAAATAATTCAAAATTAATAACCATAATTGCTATAAGTATACCAGCTTTACATCAAATAATTTGTATAAAGCACTTTATATAATTTTTTCTTAAAAAGAATTTGATCCAAATTATTTAAATAGCAGCTCCACTACTGTAGACGATTATAACATTTTAAAATTGATTTATCAAGATTAATTAAAACCCAGTTGATAAAGATTTGCATTATATATAATATTTTTAACTAAATTAAAATATTGTTTATTTTTATAATAATTTAATTGTAAAAGTTATACTAACTATTCATAACTAAATATAAGAACACTAATGAAAGAATTTATATTTCGTCTGGAAAGACTAAATATAAAATCTAAAAAAGGATAATGAAAGTTGATTGTCTTTTGACTTGGGTTGGACTTTAAGATAGGAAAAATAAGGCATGTTCTTCTTCTTTTCAATCAAAATATTATGTTATATGGATTATATATATATATTATGGACAATTATATATATATATTAAAAAAAAACTTCAGAATCATTTCAGCTCAAGATAGAAACTTGATAAAATTGAGATACAGAGATTAAAAAAAAGTAAAAGTTAACACAAACCTAAAGCACGCCATTGATACCAATAAACTAGTGTAGCAGCTTAACACAATGCAAAAGTAGTCGGCAGAGGCCCGGAGCAGCACAGTCCTAAAAACTCCTGGCGCCAACCAAGATCAACAACACCTAAAAACTCATGAATCCAAATACTTGTTCTTAGTTCGCCGGGATGTCGTCGACAAGCGACTGAAACCGACAAGAAGATTCACTTCTTCTTGGCAGCAGCCTTGGTGATCTTGGCACCAGTAGGATCCTTCTTCTCGACGTTTTTGATCACTCCGACGGCTACAGTCTGGCGCATGTCCCTCACCGCGAAACGGCCAAGAGGAGGGTACTCGGAGAATGTCTCCACGACCATGGGCTTGGTGGGGATCATCTTCACTAAGCCGGCGTCGCCGTTCTTAAGGAACTTGGGCTCCTTCTCGAGCTCCTTGCCCGATCGCCTGTCGATCTTCGTTAGAATCTCGGCGAACTTGACTGCGATGTGGGAGGTATGGCAATCGAGCACGGGGGCGTAGCCATTGCCGATCTGGCCAGGATGGTTCATGATGATGACCTGAGAAGTGAAGTTGGCAGCCTCCTTCGCAGGGTCATCCTTAGAATTGGACGCGACAAACCCTCTCTTCAGATCCTTGACAGCGACATTCTTCACGTTGAAGCCGACATTGTCGCCGGGGAGGGCTTCCTGGAGAGCTTCGTGGTGCATCTCGACCGACTTGACTTCGGTCGTGAGCCCAGTAGGGCCGAAGGTGACGACCATGCCGGGCTTAAGAACACCAGTCTCGACTCGCCCGACCGGCACAGTGCCAATGCCTCCGATCTTGTACACATCCTGAAGTGGAAGCCGGAGGGGCTTGTCCGAGGGCCTCTTCGGCTCGCTGATCAAATCCAGAGCCTCGAGCAACGTCGGGCCCTTGTACCAGTCGAGGTTGGCGGACCTCTCGATCATGTTGTCGCCCTCGAAGCCAGAGATGGGAACGAAGGGAATCTTGTCCGGGTTGTATCCGACCTTCTTGAGGTAAGAAGAAACCTCCTTCACGATTTCCTCATATCGCGCCTTCGAGTATTTCGGCGTCGTCGCATCCATCTAGATAGATAAAGCACAGGATTGAGCTCACGGATCCATAAAATCGAGAGGATAGAAACGTTTTACCTTGTTACAGCAGCAAATCATCTGTTTGACTCCGAGAGTGAAAGCAAGCAGAGCGTGCTCGCGGGTCTGGCCGTCCTTGGAGATGCCGGCTTCGAAGCCGCCGGTGGTGGAATCGATGATGAGAACAGCGCAGTCGGCCTGGGAGGTTCCGGTGATCATGTTCTTGATGAAGTCGCGGTGGCCGGGGGCGTCGATGACGGTGCAGTAGTATTTGGTGGTCTCGAATTTCCATAGGGCAATGTCGATGGTGATTCCCCTTTCTCGCTCGGCCTTGAGCTTGTCGAGCACCCAGGCGTACTTGAACGACCTCTTGTTCATCTCGGCGGCCTCCTTTTCGAACCGCTCGATCACGCGCTTGTCGATGCCGCCCAGCTTGTAGATGAGATGGCCGGTGGTGGTCGACTTCCCGGAGTCGACATGGCCGATGACCACAATGTTGATATGAACCTTCTCTTTCCCCATGAAGCTCGCCGGAGAAGATTATCCAACTACACGAATCGAAAATATCAACTAACAATCAGATCTGTAATTCCTTCACAATAACAGTAAGGAGATAATCAAATCTAAACAGAACAATCGTCGATAAGACTGACAGGCGCAAGAGCAAGACCAACATCGACGATCCAACAACGAAAAAAAAGGAAACTAAACGGAGAAAGAAGAACGAGAGTGGAGAGAAGCGAGAAATCGGACCTGTGAGATCCCGAGTAGATCTGACGCCGACAGCAAGTCCGATCGATGCGGGGAGGCGTGGCTCTTCTGGCGGGCGCTTTATAGAGATTCGCGGGCACGAAGGATGCCTAGGGTTTCCATCCTTTCCGTTCGATCGACTCATCGGACGGCCTCGAACAGCATGAAAGTACGAGCCGTCGAGGAGAATTACCCGTCATGTTGAGCTCGGACGGCGCAACATGGTGGCTCGTTAAAACCTTTGTTTTTTTCTTTTTCTTTTTTTTTTTAATAATAATAAAAGCAGAGGTATTTTTATCTCGCAATTCAATTAGAATATATTAATAAAAGTAGAGTTACAAGTGTTTAAATAAAATTACAGATGCATTTATTTATTAATTATTTAAAAAGTAAGTTAAATTTAGTAATTCTTCAATCTGTTCAATAAAATTTTGGAAGCATTTCCATTATTTTCTAGCTTGTTTAATGGCAGGGATCCCGTAGTGAAAAACCAAGATATCCTTTTACTCTGAATTTGTAAAGAAATGATTAAAAATTGTATAGTTTGAAATATCAGCCATATATATAACTATTTTATTAAAAATCAATATCTAATTAACTCTCAATCAATTTGGTAGCGCAAAATTAAATTATTTGAATATTTTTTTTCACACCGAAAATAATTTCAAGATTTATTAAAAAATTTTATAGACACATTAATAAGGAGTTCAAGGTTCAATCATGGTATATTATTATAAATTTTTCTAATTAATCAATCAGGAATCTAGGATTTAAGACTTATGACGTATTATTAAGAATGTTTTTCATTAATCAATCAGAAATTTATAGTCAGGAACTCAGCTTGACATATTATTAAAAATTATTCACATTAGTATTTTTTTTATTCTCTTTAGTTTCGTATCTTAGGAATACCAACATTAGAGAAATTTTTACAAATACTTTGAACTGATGAAGTTAGAAAACATACTTTTCTCGATTTTTTTTTGACTAAAACCAAGTATAATATTAAATTATTTTTTTATAAGGGGGAATCTGTTACAATAGCTTGTTGTTTGAATTCTGGAGTACACTATTGCATGGGTCTGGTGCAACCTTACCTAATTTATGGACTAAGATTAAATGTATTATTTATTTTTATTAGTTTAATATATAATATAAAGAATTAAATTTTTTTTTTTTAAAGACACACTTGAGAATAAATCATATTATTATTAAATAATGTTGTTTAATTATTTGACAAAAAATATTCATTCTATATAAAATTTATGTGTATTCATATTTTATATTATATGTGTACAATGACTAAGTTATCATTATCATTAACATTAACACTCTATTATTGTCCTAACTATTTTACGTTTGTGATTGAAAAAAAAAATATTATATGTAATTTTGTTCGTGTATGCCACATGAAGAGCCAAACTACACATTCCAGCATAAACATAAATAAGCCACCTTTTAATCATTTGACGGTTAATTATAAATTAATCTTATAATTTATCCTTTTTAATATACCTTAGATGAGACAAACAATAAGAGACGTCTAAAATAACTATAATTAATCATCTTTTGTTATAATAAAAATAGATAAGTAAGCCTATGCTACCGCCTAAATCAACATAAAAACAGAGAAAAAAAGTTGGAAAAAATCGTAGAACCTTATTGCAACATGTTTATGATGATTCTACTAGAATAGAAATCATGTTTTAACAAACCTATGATTCCATAAAAGAATGACGGTTTAGGTTTATTGAGTGTTACCAATGAAATTCTGTTGTAAAAATAAAAAATAAAAGTTTCAAAATTCATCTTAACTCTTATAATCAAAAGTAGATTTTTCTTTATTTTGTTCGATAGTAATTTAAATTATTTAATTAAATATTCATTATAATATGAATAATAAAATAATAAAAAAATTCATAAATTAAATAATGATAAAAATTCTATCTATTTGGATATATAGTTATGGTAAAAAAAAATTAAAGATTTTTTTATTCATTAGAATATTATATTCCATTTCTTTTATTCATGTTCTTCCATCTTAGAGGGTACTTCGAATCCTTTGTCTTTCTTTGTCTCCGTGTCCCCTGTCGACCGGACGGAACAGATTATATCTTAAGGCATCATGACATGCTTAAGATGTGTGCAATATCCTCATGATGTGCAAGGAATTCTTGAGATGTAATTTGATCCATCCAATCGATAAGGGGACACGGAGACAGAGAAATTTAGGGACAGAGAATCCAAACTCCTTTGAAAAAATAAATAAAAGGTTAATTTATTCTGAATAGTTATTTTTTTAATCAGTAACTAGAGTATTACTCTATATCAGAATCATAGGAAAATATTTATGGGAGAAAAAAAATACACTTTACTAAAAAAACCTAATTTCATTCATTAAAAAGATTAACATATTTATAGATTTATTAGATAACTATTAAGTCTATATTTATCTCTCACTACACCGACATTTATCTCAAATAAATTAAATCTAGACCATTTTTCTTTTACCATGAACTCTCATTCTTATCCATAATTGTCATCTCATCTATCTATTATTTGTATCCTTGTGATATTCTATCTTTATCTACTAACTCCATAATATTCTATCTCTATCCACAATTAAGTTTAATTTCCAACACTTCTCTTAAACTTGATTTTACGACTCCAAATAAATTTTGCATTTTCATGAAATCTTCAAATTTGGGTTACTTGGTAAATATATCAGTAACTTGATCTTGAGACTTTGTGTATTCCACTTACACCTCTTTTCTTATAATGTATATATAGTGATAATGTCTATCGATGTGTTTGCTTCTATAATGAAAGACTGAATTCTCTCTCTATCCACTAACTCCATAATGTTGGTTGTCTCTTCTTGTAGTAAATTACTTAGCTCATTCAATAAATTTCTGAGCCAAATGACATAGCAAGCACATGAGGTCGCAGTCACATACTCCACTTCACAAGTAGAAAGTATAGCAATAGACTGTTTCTTTAATATCCAAGTGAAAGTTGTATCTCTCATAAAGAATATAAAACCCGTAGTACTCTTTCTATCATCTATATCTCTACTTTAATCACTGTCGTTATATCCTTTAAGTTTGAAATTATTAGATGATAAATAAAATAATCCAAGATCTGTCGTACCTTTGATATAAGGCAAAATTCTTTTAGCAATCTTAATGTGGGTGGTAGTTAGAGCCCTAATGTAGCGGCTAACAGGTCCAACAACATAAAAAATATCAGTCTTTGTGCATGTTAAGTATCATAAGTTTTCAACCAAACTCTTGAAAAATGTTGAATTAACTTTTTCTCCTTCATCGTGCTTTAAGTTTGACTCCACATTCTACTAGGGTATTTATGAGTTTACTGTTATCCATATTTAATTTCTTTAATATCTCTCTTGTATAACTTTCTTGTGAGATGAAAATTTCATCTTCTCTTTAGTTTACTTCGATGCCCAGATAGGATACCATCAGTCTAATATCAGTCATCTCAAATTTCTTAGTCATCGCTTCTTTGAATTCTCCAAATACACTTGAATTGCTTCACGTGAAGATCAAATCATCGACATATAAGCAGACTATTCCTGCTCTGAGATGTCTTGGGATGACTCACCAGTGAGTAGGCTGCAAATAAAGACGTCGGGGAGTGACCTGACTTTACACTCCAACACTCAAGTCAGAAGCAATAACAGGAAGAGGAATTGAAATAACAAAGGAACTAGGAGATGGAGATGAACCTTTCGTACTCATCATATCATTTTATACATTTTTCAACCACCTTCCATCTTCTCCTATTTAATAGTATTAATTATCGATAGAAAGTATTTTTTTCTTGACTTCTTTACATTCAATGGAGCAATAACAAATATAGATGGAATAGTTTTTTTTTATTTTTTCTTCCCCTTATTAAGTATATCTATCTTTTCCCCTTTCCTTATTTTAATGGTTTATTATTGTTTTATCATTAATATGCACAATAGTTATCTTCAACACTTGTCGATTATTAATACCCTTGGCCCTCAGCTTCAACCTATTAGTGTTGTTGTATGTCCGACAGAGCCCTCTTAGCCCCAATTGGTAGAGTAGTTGGATATTTAGATTTACCCACCGCGGTCCGAGCGATCTTCATCTCGGTCGGTTGGGCCAATCTAATCTCGAGTAGTCAGGCACTCATCATGATCAAGTATTTTTCGTCATGGTCGATAGAGTACTTGGACAGCCAGCTCGGTCGGCAGCAGGGTACTTGTTGGTACCCCAAGGTAATTATGATGTGATCAAATAAGTTAGGTTAGGTCCTGTTGTATTTAACATTGTGTCCAAGTGTACAGGAACTTAGGAGCACAAGGCGTCAAACAAAAGACACAACTAGCGAGAAGGACGGCACGGGAAAAAGCCAACGGGCCCGGTGTGTTTGAGGGACGAGGTGCTGTGGAAGAGTACGCGAGCGGACTTGAAGGAGGCACGCGGCGTTTCCGAGGGAAGAGAAGCCGGAGCGGAAGCTTGCTTGAGAAGGCCGAAAGTTGAGTTCGGGTAAACTCTATTCCGGATGGCCGAAATCACCCAAGCGAGCGGAGCCAGAGCGGAAGATCCGAATCGATGCGAGCGGAACTGAAGCAGGAGGCCGAGACTGAAAAATCAACAAGGGGATGATTTTTCTGCCCGGGCGCCTGGAGTAGTCCGTGGCGCCCGGAACCCAAGTTTTAGCCATTTTGACGTGACATTTGAACGTTGTGTTGGGATAGAATTCTATCCCATTCCAAGCACCTGGAACCCTTTAGGTGCCCTGAGCAGGGCTATAGAGTAACAACACCTGTGCTTGAGTTTGTCTGAGTTTAACTTTGTTTTGTGAGCTTTGAATGCTGTAAGAAGCTTCTCCGTCCAGAGGAGATTTTTAGTGCACTTTTTCATCTTCCTTGGATTAACAACATCTCCAATTGTAACCAAGTAAATTCTCGGTGTCTCTTTCCTTTTAGTTTCTTTATTATTTCTTAGGCAAGTGTTCTTTTAATTAAGTTATAAGTTCGAGAAAGGTTGTGTTTGTTTAATTTGTACAGGGGCTATTCACCCCCTGCATAAATGTAAGGAAGAATACCAATGGATGAAGAAGAAGCAGATCGACTTCGTGGCAAATGGTAAAATAGAGTTCCATCTGTTGAGCGTCTTACCGCCACAAGAACTCAACCGGTACGGTGCCTACAACTCAACAAAGGAGCTTTGGGAGAAGTTCTTTGAGCTACATAAAGGGGCGTCCGAAGTCAAGCTTGCGAGACGGGATCTGCTAAGGAACCAAGTAACATAAAATTGGAAGCAGAAGAAACCGTTGCACATCTTCACTCGAGAATGAAGGAATTAATCTTCAGACTTACGAATCTCGGAGAAAAGGTAAGCAACCGAGATTTGCTAAGGTACGCGCTTAATGCATTTCCTAGAACTACTGAGTGGGCACCATTAGTAGATGCTTACAATATATCTAAAGATTTAGAAACTGTCACCTTAGAAGAAATGTTTTCAACATTTGAACTCCATGAAACGACATGTGCAGATTCCAAGAAGGAGCCAAAGCACAACATTGCCTTTAAGGCAAGGGTGGACGAACAAGATTCAGAATCCTCTCTTGATGACAATGAAATGACATTGATGGTAAAATAATTTAAAAATTATTTAAAACTAGAAAAACTAACCATCTGCAGGGTAGAAAGAAAAGAACGATTAGATGCTACCACTGCAATGAAGAAGGGCACGTTAAAGACAACTGCCCTAAGTTAAAGATTAAGGACAAGGATAAAAGAAAGAACAAGAACCCTGCCCAGTCTAACAAGTACAAGACGCTAAAGGCAACGTGGGATGAAATATCGTCCGAATCAGAGATTGATGCTTTCTCTAAACTTGCGTTAATGGCAAGCCATCAAGAAAATGAACACGAAACAAGCTCGTTCGAAATAAGCATCGAGAGCATCGATGAAAGGGGAGCTACATCGGAAGAAAGCAGTAGTTTATGGGAAACTACGGATGATGGAATCGACAAGGTAAGTTAGGTATTATCTCTGCCTCCCGATAAATTATTCAAATTTGTTAAATTATTGTCAAAAGATTACTGTAAGCTTGAAAAAGAAAACCAAGAGTTAAAATTAATTCTAACCAAATCTTGTCCATTAGAAGAATTTGACAAAATAAAATTAGAAAATGATAATTTAAAAAAAATAAAGAACTTGAAAAATAATACATGCTCATATAATACAAGTATTAGAAAAATGTAATGGTCTAAATTGGTACCTTATTGATCACAAGGGATAAATTAGGAAAATTTCTCAGAAATATATTCCTAAAAGAATTTTAATCAACCTAGTTGGAAGGAGCCTATATTGGGTTCCAAATTATTCTTGGATTAAAACTTTAAAGTTAGAGCTTTCAGAGAGTAGATTAAATATTTGATTTCCTTAAGAGGCTTTGTCTAAAAAGTGATTGTTGCTCCAATAACCAAGAAGGCCTGTCTCGTCACAGCCTGGAAGTCAATTAATGAAATAAAATATTTAATTAACTAACTAATAAAACAATTAATTGTAAATTAATGCTTTAACATTTTATTACTTAGAATTTTTTATTTTTTATCCAAAACTTAATGTTTCTAAAATTTACGTTGCAAATTTTTTAAATGATATCAAAATTATTTTCAAAGTTTTCAAAAATTTGATAAGTTTATCAAAATTGTTGGAAAATCAAATTTTTTTTTTAAAACTAAAAACTTTCTTATTTTTCAAAAATTACCCTTAGATTTTTTTTTCCCTATTTATTATGTGATCAAAGAAGGAGAAGGGAAGATTAAGTATAGGGGGAGGTAGTTTAAACTTTTTACAATTTTTACACTTTATTTATTTTACTTTACGTTGGTTTACCCTAATTTAACTTGGATTGCTCACATCAAAAAAGGAGAGATTGTTGATACCCCAAGGTAGTTTTGATGTGATCAAACAAGTTAAGTTAGATCTTGTTATGTTTAGCCTTGTATCTAAGTGTACAGGAACTCAGGAGCACAGGATGTCGAGCAAAAGACACGGCTAGCGAGAAGGACTACACGGGAGAGAGCTGACGGGCTCGGTGCATCTGAGGGAAATGGTGCTGCGGAAGAGTACGCGTGCGGGCAAGGAGGCGCGCGACGTTTATGAGGGACGAGAAGTCAGAGCGGAAGCTTGCTCGAGAAGACTGGAAGTTGGGTTCGGGTGAGCCGTATTTCGGATGGCCGAAATCACCCAAGTGACCGGAGCCGGAGCGGAAGGCCCGGAGCAATCAGGGGCTCCCAGAGCAGTCCGGGGCGCCTGAAGCAGTCCGGGGCGTCCGGAACCATTTCTTGCTCTCGGAACCTAAGTTTTAGCCATTTGACGTGACGTTTGAACGTTGCGTCGGGGATAAAATTCTATCCCATTCAGGCACCTGGAACCCTTCCAGACACCCGAGCAAGGTTATATAATCAGCCCTGCTCCCCAAAGCTAACAACAAGAACAAGAATTACAAAGTAACAACACTTGTGCTTGAGTTTGTCTGAGTTTAGCTTTGTTTTGTGAGCTTTGAATGTTGTAAGAGGCTTCTCCGCATAGAGGAGATTTTTAGCAAGCTTTTTGATCTGCCTTGGATTAACAACCTCCCCGGTAATAACCAACTAAATTCTCGATGCCTATTTCCTTTTAGTTTCTTTATTATTTCTTATGCAAGTGTTCTTTTAATTAAGTTATAAGTTTGAGAAAGGTTGTGTTTGTTTAATTTGTGCAGGGGCTATTCACCCCCCCCCCCCTCCTCTAGTCGGTCGCCAAGGGTTTTAACAGTACTTGGACCGCCAACCCAATCTGAGCGATCTTCATCCCGTTCAATTGCTTATTTTTTATTCTGATCGGTCTATTTTTGAATTTTCCATCCACATAGGTAAAATATCTTGACTTAGGAAGGACACATCGGAGCCTCTGATAAGTCCGTGTATCATAGACGATCAAAATATCTTTACCATTATTCTAAATGTATAGTTCATGTTCATAAGGACATTTGATAAACCCTTTCTTTTGCAAGTACCCGTCTATCTGGCTATTCTATATCCTTGGTGCTTGCTTTAGTTTGTAGAGTCTTCTTCAATTTTAGAACTCTAACTTCTTGTCTTTGACTTCAAAACCCGATGGTTGCTAAATATAGACTTTTTCTTGGATAATTTCATTTAAGAAAGTAGATTTTACATCCATTTGATATATTCTCCACTTATTTTGAGCTGCTAAAGAAATAATTAGTCTGACACTTTCTAATCGAGCAACGGGAGCGAATATCTCATCATAGTCAATGTCAGATCTTTGACTATAATCTTTTGCCACCAATCTTGCTTTGTATCTTTCAACTTTTCCTTTGACATTCTTCTTTATTTTGTATACCCATTTCACACGAATCGCCTTATGTCTTTCAAGAAGTGGAGTTAACTCCCATGTATCATTTTTCTTGATCGTCTTGATTTCTTCATTCATTGCATCTTTAGACTTTTTTCTCTTTATAGTTTTTTGAATATCCATAGGCTTGCAATTGACAAAGACGCAAAATAGAGTAAGATTATCTTGATTTTCAGTTACCTCATAAAGGTCACATAAACTTCTAAAGCGTGATACTTTTTCACATGAATTTTCACTTAAAGTTGATGCAAATGAATTTTCTTGAGTACTTGATGTTGGTGTTACTAATGGAGTAGTAGACTCCTTTCTTATTTGTTTCACCCTTGGTTGCTCCACATCTTCTTCTTCAAAGTATGAGAAGAAGTTGTAATCTTCATTTTAAGATTCTCAATTCCATTTTCCTTCATCAAATACAACATCTAGGTTGATGATTGTCTTTCCAGTATCTGGATTATATAGCTTATATCATTTTGAGTTAGTATTATAACTAATAAAAATAAACTTCTTACTTTTATCATGCAATTTACTGCTTGCTTCATCAAACACACATGAACATGGGTTATATTCTCATAAACTTTCAGATGAGAAATCTCATACTTCCATCTATTTCATACTTCTTTATGGTGTCTTGCCCCCCCCCCCCCCCCTACTTTTTTTTGGTGATCAATTTGCTAAGTATACTTGTTAAATACGACAACCAATTCATAATTAAATAATACAGTTAATTGAGAAATAATTTTGTAGAAATTTTTAAAAAAATTTCAAGAATTAATCTAAGTTCAGATGAGATGTTTTAAGAGGTAGATTTATTATGCTAAGAGAATTAAGAACGGCTTGAAATACCCATTTAGTTAGGAGTTGATTGATTTAATTATTCCAATGTTATAATTATTAACTAGGTATATAAAAGGGAAAACCCAATTTTATTTCCTTAATTCCTTTCTTGATTTCTCCACTTCATCTCCCGATCTGCTATAGAGTCCTCTCCATCTCCTGATCCATGCCACCATCACCGTCGGCCATCGCCGCCGCTCTTGCGCGGTGAGTTGTTGCTTTTGGCTTGCCTTTCCTTCTCACTGTCACCCATCCCTCTTGTATTCCATCGCCGGGATCGCGCTCCAACAACATCCCCATTGTCTTCTACCTCGTCGGGCACCTGCCTTTCCCTTGGCCGTGAGCTCAGTCTCGCTGTGAGTCGGGTTTTACCTCCGTAGTTTCGTTCTCTAGAGCATTTGCGTGTCTCCGCAACCAACCAACCACCATTGTTGTCGTATCTCCATGGCGTTGTTGAGGGAAGAGGGCACATCATCTTCTTCTACCTCGATCGGCCCTCTTGTCAACAAGGAGCAACTCTATCAAATCATCACTAAGACATAGGCATCCATTCATTGTTCCGTCCATCAGTATATGTTCCCTTCAATGTTTTCCCCCTCCTTGATTTCCATCAAAGATGAGTTATTCTATTTAAGAGTTTCTTTGGATTATTAATTCATGTCTTGCTTGTATTATATTGAAACATGTGAAAAAATAATACGGATCAGTTTAGATTGATTGATAGCTGATACTTTATTGATAAGAGTTAGCCTGATGTTGATTAGCTAACATCTTCCTTAATTGATTGAGAGATCAAATGGGTGATCAATGGGCTAAGTAATGATCTTATAGGTTGAATTCATCAATGTTTATTAGTCAGTTAGGATTAGGTTTTGGAATTTGGCTAAACCTAATTTAATCAAATGAGTTAGATTAATCAGAGCTAATCGATGATTAGGTTGATCTAATTAGGGTTCTCTAATTGGATTAGGATTTAGGTTAGTTATTTGATTTATGTTAGAGTGTTGTAATAACTCGTGTTATATGTTGCTGGATTTTAAGCTCATGGTAAACATTGATGTATGGACATTTCGCTTGATCTACATTTGAGACAGATAGTTCTTGTCTTATTTTTTTAGTACATTGTCCTTAGCACATAAGCTATGATTAGATAGTCAACTGTATTTACTGTAACTTTATTCATATTACTTCTTGAGTTTGATACTTATTTTGCTTGATCTTTAAGATGATCAACTTGATATATATATATAGTCTCTCGTTGCTATCTATGATATTAGTTGACACTGGTTATTTTGTTTATTGGCATTGGTTGATGTATATTTATTGTTAGGCATGATTGTGTTATTGTAGTATAGTTGATTATTATATTTGTGGATATGATTATTCACATCTTGCTCATCATAACATTGATATGTCGGCGACTATGTATCCCTTATGGTTGAGAGAGTCATCAACCATTTCTACATACTCGACCACCGAGGTAGTGGTGTTTGGAGTGTGTGCAACATATCCTTTCATGCTCACTCGGCCACTCAGGGGTAGTGATAGCTAGAGTTGCAAGTAGGCAGGGACCTCGTTGCTATGTAGTTAGATAACTACTTTACAAACCTTTCTACTCGACCATTTGAGAGTAGTGGTAGCTCTAGTATCGTACAATTGTCATTGTCTCGGCTCGGCCGCACAGGGGGCATGGTAGCTTGAGGGGTGGGCGGGCGAGCGCACCCCCAATACAAGCGTCTTAAAAAAATATTGACACAGTTGTACTGTCTCAAATGCTATTTAAGATGGTGATGAGACGGTTGTTCAATTGTATAAAAAGTATTTAAGACAGTTATTGTTTTGTCTCAAATGTTATGTCTTATTCTATGAAAAAACTAGAGACACAAATTAAGATGGTAATGTGTTGTCTCAAATAGAAGTGAAGACAGTAAATTATTGTCCCTAATGTTTTAACTTGTTAGATGTAACATTTATGATGAAAATCAATAATCTTAAAAGAACATTTACTATACAAATTAATCTAAATCATATTTATTGAATTGTCATTTCAAAATAAAAGGAAAAACTTTTTCTTTATAAATTAAAAATAATATACATAATATAAAATTCTACAATCATTAATTGAAGTGCATCCAACATTCATCCAATAATAGAAATATCTATATATCGATCATTAATTTGATAAGAAAAATATTACTATTCCCATGAAAGTTACACAAGAGAAAGTCTAAAGAACAACTTCTCATGATCTGTAGATAACTTCTATAATCTTTTTTCATCAGAATCTTGAACATTAAAAAAAATTCTTGTTAGAGGTAAAGATGATTTATAATATATACTATTAAGAAAAATCAATAAATAGTTCATGTAACACATAATACTCTTTCTTACAACTATTTATATATACAATACAAACAACTTCAAGTTAAACAAACCTCTTCATCTCATAATAAGAAATGTGAGTATTCATGTGTTTGCCAATATCTTTGTGTCTTTCAAGTTACTACACCTATAAAATAAATTTATCTAAAACTTTAAAAAATATACACTACTATACCAAAATTGTTAATAATACAAAAAAAATCTTCTAAAAACAACTACTAATATACCTGTTGGTTACTCATTCCTTGTATATATGAAATAATATTATCTGCAACTTAAATAAAAAATAGTGTATGTATCACAAAACTATCAAAATTCATTATAAAAATCAATTATTTAAATAAGGTAAAAATACCTTTTGATTACTAAATTCATTGGATTCCATACAAAGATGAGTCAATTGGGAGTCATGATTCTCTAACTTTGATTGAAGTGCATCAATTTGGGATTTCATTTGATTTAGAATAGGAGTTACTATTTTCATACACTCTGCTACAGCTTTCTCCGTAGCTATTTTTATTAACTCCGAATAAAAGTTACTTCTTAGATCACAACTAAATATTTACTATACAGATAACACTTACAAGTACAATTAAATTTTAACTAATGAAAGAATAATACCTTTTTAGAAGTTTTCTCCAATGTGATAAATCTCTAACTTCAGAATTGTCAATATTCAGTGCCTACAAATGAAATCATAAAAAATTAATCGTGCATCATAACATCAAAGAATTGACCACCCATCTTCAATTGTAATGCAAAAAATCATCACTAGATCTATTTCTTTTCCAACTTCTCATGTCTGTCTATGAAGTTTTTCCTCTAGTAAAAGGACACAAACTTTTCATTTCTAAGAGAATTACTAAAATTATTATTTGCTTTCAACTATTGCATGGTAACATTTGGGAGTCGTATCAGGTAGATTCACCTAATGGTTCTCATTATTTCTTAAAAGTATGCTTGTTTTGTTTGGTATATAATTAGTAGTAATCTTAAAATTGATGAAGGATGGGGAACTAAATTTCTTATCTCTCCGTCACATTTAGTCAAACTACTAAAATCAAACCAAAAGTAATAAGAGATATATCATATAAATTGAATTACTCATGTACAAATCCAAGAATCATAGTTAGGAGAGGATTGACCCGTGTTCATAATTGTAAATCTAGAGTGCAAGAGACAAAACTGAGTGCAACAAACAAAAATTAAAGTGGATAATAAGACATAATAATAATTTCAATTTAGCTTTTTGTTTTTTTCGGTAGTATGTCCATTCTTCACCGAGTACAACAAAAAAATTGATAGCATCTACTGTTCATTAATAGATTATCAAACAAATCATTCTGTTTCATATATTGATAAAAGTGAAAAAAAAAATAAAGAAATATTTTTAAGCTAACTATAAATTATCCACCCAGACGCTAAGATTTGGCTATGACAATTCTACCATTATGGTGAGATGAAATGCATATCCAATTGAAACTATATATGATATTCCTAGCTCATCCAATTGAAGCCTTATCTTTATATTCTTAGGTTAAATTAAATTTAGGATATTTTTTTATGTGGTTACCAAAAGTAAATTAAAAAGATTAATGAAATCCAAATTTAAGAACAACAAAATATGAAGAAAATGAAAATACAAATTTTGAGAATAGCAAAATCAAAGAAAAATGATAGAAATGGCATCAATGCATTTTTAAAATTAAACATAAAGAAATAATTGAAACTACTAGAAATAGGAAGCAGAATAGGAGTCACTACTACCCACGTTATACGATGTTTTAGTTACGCGCATAGCAGCAACTCTTGTTGTGAGATGCTTTGGCCGCAACAGTGGCCATGCTGTGATCATGGAAAAGCTAGAGTCTCCCGTGGCCATGCGTGCTGCAAAAATCACGGCCAAAGCATCTCACAGCACGACAACAAGGAGGGAAGTCATGGAAATTTTCGTCGCCTCAGTCGGCTTGTCACCCCGTCACCGTGTTCTCTCGTTTTTGCAAAAAGAAACAAACTTAACCCATTTAAAAAAAAATAATAACAAATGTAAATGATTTAATATTAAAATCTAAAACCTAAAACATTTAATTAATATCATCGATTCTATATAAATCTATATATAATAAATTTATTATTTATTTGTTATTGTAGTGTTTTAAGCCTATCAAAAGATTACATCATTAAATATTTAATATATAATTTTTTTCATAATTTTTAAAATATCAATAATCTAAATATAAATTAAAAAATTATATATCCGACTCATGTCGTGAATGTTCAGTATATCAATAATCTAAATATAAATTAAAAAATTATATATCCGACTCATGTCGTGAATGTTCAGTATATCAATAATCTAAATATAAATTAAAAAATTATATATCCGACTCATGTAGTGAATATTCAGTGAAATGATATTAAAATTGAAACGATAAAACCCATGATAATTACTGTGATCCGACAAACCATATATAAGATAAATTGAGATAGATAAATTTTTTACGAGGAAAAAGAGAATAAAAAATAAGTAAATGACGTTAGTGCCCTGATCGCTACAATTTTCGATGATTTTCGTTAGATTTAGTGTTCTGATCACGTTATTTAATTTTGAATTTGTAAAAAACATGAAATTATTATATTAATTTGCTGCGTCGCTTGTTCGTTAAGGTAAAAACTATTTTATGGTCTGTCAGACTCTAGACCACCCAAGCAGGGGTAGAGAAATGCTGAGAACGATCATCCACAACGAGATGAACCTACTAAAAATAATTTCGGCGTCTGTCAGACAGATTCGAGACCACCCCAGCAGGTGAGTAGACTAGACACCCGCTGAAAACGATCCTCCGAAGCCACCAATCCCAAAGAATTTAGGCCGTTAATCACGCTCTGATCTCGAATCTTTCCGTCATCATCCAGATTGGGTTGCTTGTCTCCTTAACACTCAAGGACACAGTTGTACGAGCCTATAGAACAGATCCTGTTCAAGTAAGGTCGTGTCAAAAGCAGCCAGAGCCTCATACATAAAGCCCCGTTTACGAAACAAAAAACGGATGTGGGACTAAATAACGAGATGATAAAACAGCAACGACCTGACCGTCCTTCAAGGATCTACTCAAAAACACGAAATCAAAGCGAGATTGGATTCACTTCTGCGAGGAGGAGCATCGATGGGCCGCAGTTCTCCTCAGCGACCAGTCCGCCGAGCTTCTTCCTCTCTACCTTCGCCACCGCGGCCTTGTACGATTTCCCCCATCTCGGAAACAGCGACGACGAAGCGCAAGCGAGTAAAGGAAAAACGAGAGGCAAAAAAAAAAACAAAAGAGGAAGAGCTGCGTTTCTGCGAACGCACGTCTCCTTGATGGTTTTATAGACGACAGAGGAAGAAGGTTCTGGTAGCGAAATGGTGGCCGTTGGATGAAGAAGACCCGCCATCCCGTTTGTCATTATTTGAACGGTTGCGATTCAATTTGGTCGGCCGGGTTCGAATGACTAGGTTCGGTCGTCCTAAAGTTGAAGCGCAAATAAAATAAGTTCCGTTGCCGGGACTCGAACCCGGGTCTTTCGGGTGAGAGCCGAATATCCTAACCAACTAGACTACAACGGAACATATTCTGATTTCTCCCACTAAAACTAATATAACATAAGTACCCAGCACCAAATAAGCATAAAAACATGAAGCAACTTAACTACGCTAACAGAAAGTAGGATGCCAATGATCATTAAAGTACTTGAGTCAAAGCATGAATAGAATCCCTGGAAAACAATGTGATGTGGATATTTTCTTAAGAGTCGGTCTTCTAATAAGCTCCCGAGCGAAAAATTAATCCGTTTGATCTTCTCTTTCTTTTTCAATTTGCTAACTTGCTACAAATAAAGGCTTAGCCATATTTGCTAACTTGCTACAAATAAAGGCTTAGTCATATTGTGAGGAGGGGGTGCGAACGCCCCCTCTGAAATTTAGAAAAACATTAATAGTATATATTTGAAAAGTTGAATGACGGATTGATTCACCATTATTCGTCGTCGAAAAATTAAAATTGATCACATATTTAAAAACCCTTGACCTAAGCTATACATTGGTACATCTTTTACGAGAAAATACCGTGTCTTGAAATGTTAAATGTTGAATTTTAAAAATAAAATATATAATAATAAATTGATAAATTAAATGTAAACCATGAAGTGATGGTGCTAAATTAAAATTGGATTGGATTCGAACTAAATCCAATTGGTAGGCACGGAGATAATGATTACGTTGGTTTAAACTGAGATTAATTTGGAGTAGATTTGATCAAGTTATGATCGAATCAAATTTAAGATTTTTGATCATTTTAAAATGAATTATTGTATTTTTGAGAAAATTTTCTCTATCTTCTTTTCTCCCTATACACACTACAACACTGCTGTGTCATACTCTTTCGTCGATCTAGGAATGCTAAATATTATAAGGAAATAATATCATAAATGATTTTTCAATTTTGAGTCATTGATAAGCACTTGGGATCGATAGATTGTTGTTTCAACTAGAACTTAGTCCTAATGTCAAAGATTTTAAATTTAAGTTCTTTCTTGTCTCCATAAATTCAAAATTTAGATTATGAAAATTGACCTATACAAAACTTTGAAATTTTTAAAAATCGCCCCTCCTAGTTTAAAATCTTGGCTACACCACTGGCTGCAAAGGCGACAGGCTCATGCCTTTGGCTTGCCTTTCCTTCTCATCGTCACCTGTACCCACCTGTCCCTCTTGCATGCCATCGTCGGGATTGTGCTCCAACATCATCCCCATTGTTGTCTACCTCGTCGGGCATCTGCCTTTGTCTTGGCTATGAGGTCGGTTGGACCGTGAGTTGGGTTTTACCTCTATAGTTTCATTATCTAGAGTTAGTCTAATGTGACCAACCGACCACCATCGTTGCCACATCTCCATGGCACCACTGAGGGAAGAGGGCACGTCTTGTTCTTCTGCCTTGGTCGATCCTCTAGTCGACAAGGAGCAGCTCCATCAAATCATCGCTAAGACATAGACATCCGATTATTGTTCCATTCATCGATATATGCTCCCTTCAATGTTTTTCCCCTCTTTGATTTCCGTCGTAGATGAGCTATTATATTTAAGAGTTTCTTTGGATTATTAATTCATGTCTTGCTTGAATTATATTAAAGCATGTGAAAAAAGAATTCGGATCAATTTTGATTAATTGATGACTGATACTTTATCGATAAGAGTTAGTCTAATGTTGATTAGCTAACATCTATCAAAATTGATTGAAAGATCAAATGGGTTATCAATTGACTAAGTAATTGTAAGGGATTGGTGGCCAGCTTGAAGGGTTGGATAGCTAGGCCACCCCCAATTTCGATTCTTCTCTACAAGGTTAGTTACGCAAGAGGAATACGAAAACTAAAGCAATGAAAATAATGAGTAAGAACACAAACGCTAACACGATCGTTTACGTGGTTCGGAGATTACTTGCTCCTACTTCACGGTATGTCCTTGAGGTGGACGAACCCTTGATCCTTCGGTGGATCAATCCCCGACTAGCTCTTACTCATTCTCGGTGGAGCAAACCTCTCACAAGGCTCTCTTCCTCTTACAAGATGAACTTAGGTTTAGGAGGAAGAGAATATGGCTTGGAAGCTTTGGACAAGGACTAGGAGTTATTCAACAAGCATGAGTAACCTCCTTTAAGCCTCAAAGCTTCCCTTAAATAAGAGGAGAGAGTTGATCATCATATCAACTCATCTCGGCACCAGTCGACTGGCAAAACCATCAGTCGACTGGTGCTACTGTTGGAGGTAACCAATGGCTACTTTGCAGCACCAACGGTCTGCCAACGGTTATTTACCAGTCGACTGCTAAAATTAGAAGTCGATTGGTAGTTGTTTGCTGAGCGAACAGAATGTTTCTGTTCTCTGTCAGTCGACTGCTAAAACATGCAGTCGACTGGTGCAGTCGACTGCTAAAAGTTACAACCGACTGGACTGCACCTTGTTACACACTCACACTCATCCTTTCCGGAGTCACCCTTGAAGTCCTCTTCCTCGGCCTTCATCCCACAGATGCACCCGAGCCCGCGGCTCCTCTCCGTGCCATCCTTCACGTTGCCTTGAAGTCCACTTCCCTCGACTCCACTCTGTTATTCCTCGTCCGACGGTCCCTCAGATGCCTTTCACAGCATCCTTCACCGACTCAAGGATCCGAGCCCTAGGATGAGCTTCCCAAGCTTAGTTGCACCAAGCTCCTCATGTGTGTTTCACCAAGTCCTGCAAGACTCAAACACACATATCAAACACATATGAAAGCCTAACTTAAACTCTTTGACACATACATCAAAACCATGATCGTACCGATCAAGTTTGGGTCGATTGCACCAACAATCTCCCCCTTTTTGATATGTGGCAATATGTTTAAGTTAGGCATTAATAACAACATGAAAATTAAAAGCAATATGTAAACATGAAGCATAATTCCCAAGCTCCCCCTTAACATATGCTCTTCAACCTTAATTTTCAAGTTTTGCATACAATTAGGTTTCTAACTTAAACCAACTCATTTCTCCCCCTTTGACACCATTAAAAAATTGTACCAAACATGTACTCATACCAAGGTATCACTGTGGACTTTAAAATTTTCCAAAATCAGCTCTTGACAGTGCTTGAAAATAGGTACCAGTCGACTGTCATCTGTTATAGTCGACAGACACATTACTAGGCTGAATTTCAGCTTTCCGAAGTCAACTTCAGAAATGCATAAAAAATTATAGAAAATTCGAAAAATCATGAAATTTTGAACACATATTTCTTATAATGTTCTTTAACAAGGAAAAATATGTTTCCATGAAAATTCACCATATTTTTGAAGTTTTGATAAAAACTCAAACACCTTGAAAAACACTCATGTTTTTATCAAATTAAACCCTAGTTTTGAATTCATATGTTTCAAAATAACTATCCACCGTAAATAAAACATAGAATTATTTTCAAAACATTTGAAATGTCCAACTTTGATCTATGGGTAAGATGTCCATTAATTAAACATTTACTTTCACCATAGTTGGCCTATGATCACTAAAAATTGATACATTACATAACTCATCAAAATGTCATAAGCATAAGTGAATTATTTGTATCATCCTAATATCTCACATTTATGGTTAGAAAATAATGCAAATCATTGTGAGATAAAGGTAACCTCTACTTAGCCCTTTTGATCATGAATTTCTATCAAGGCTAAGTGCTCCTCCTTAAGATCTCAAGTCAACCATTTTCAAGGATTTGAATTATGATTTCCATGGTTGACTTGACCTAAAATCCTCTAACCCTTGAGGATTGATTTTGGCACCCAATAGAAATTCTTTCTAATTGGGTTAACAAAATATTCCTTGGGGATCCATTTTCTATCTATGGTCTTGGTTTTTAATTGTCCCCTAGCAAGTAGATAAAGGTAGGTCTTTTCATTGTTGGGTTCATTGTATCCTAATCCATTTTTCTTAAAACTTGCCCTTTGGCTCCCAATTATCATGTTTAGGATTTTAAAACCAATTTTAAATTTTCTAAGCGCATTGGTAAGGTATTCTACATTTTCTCTTAATTTCCTATTTTCTTCTTCTAAACATGAATCATTAGAAGAATTAGAAGAATCATGCATATTGTTGTCTTTATAACACATGAATTCTATTTGATCCTGTCTGGAAGCTGAGAAAACGAACCTGCCGGTGTGACGTGTCTGGAAGGTTGACCGCATCCCCATAACCCGGTCGATGATCTGTTCGCTGCGTTGACCAGATCGTCAGAAGTCCTCCTCCGGTCAACTATACCTGTATCCAGCGACCGGGTCGCCCCCGGTCTCTGGTACCTCGGTGCTCGAGGCGAATCCCACAGACATATAAATAACCGCATAATAGTATAGCACAATTAACTGAATGCAGAAAAGGTACGAGAACGTACCCTGGCCCAGGGGGGCGCCCTCGGATGGAGCAGTGAGCTGGTTCCGGTGAGGTGGATGAATGCAAGTCGGTCGGGCAGCCGAATCCGCGGGCGATAACTCGGAATCCAGTGCGGCATGGATCCAAAAGATGGCACGTAGGCCGGGATACCACAACGGCTCGCAGGCCGGAACTCGGCACGCAGGCCGGATAAGCCCAATAACCCACAATGATAATAATGATGCAAAAAGTAAAATACCTCGGCGCGATGGCCGGAATGTGACAACGGCGCGTAGGCCGGAACACTAGGCAAAGTCGACACCAGGACGAGGGAGGCGCTGTGCGCGCGGAGGCTGCCGGCGAGGGAGCTGCTGTGCGCGCTGAGGCTGCCGGCGAGGAAGGCGCTGTGCGCGCGGGGGCTGCCGGCGAGGGAGCTGCTGTGCGCGCGGAGGTTGCCGGCGAGGGAGGAGAGGAAGAGAAGAAGGGAGCGCCGGCGGCTTCGTCGGCGCCGGCGGAGAGCTGGAGAAGGAGAGAGAGTCTCCTTGATGGCTGGCGGCGGCCCAAAATCACGAACCCCCCCTTTTCCCTGAATCTGTGAACAGTGCTTAAAAGCACTCCAAACCCTCAATGAGCCCCAAAAGACCAAAACGCCCTTTGACCTCTCATTAACTCCTCTCATGCCATTCTCATATCCGGAACACTAATTTTTCATAAAGCATGCAAATGTCATTTTTCCTTTTAGCTTTAAACAAATCATCATTTGTACTTGTAATAATTTTAATTAAAATATGGGGAGGAAGATTATGTACCTCACTTACCGAGAAGTCCGAATCCAAAGTTTGACCTCCTCTTTCACTTGAGCTCCCTTCTTCATCTTCACTTGAGCTTCTTCCTTCTTCTTGTTCTGATGAAGTGGAGGCTACATCATCAATTCTCATTAGAGCAAAATTGACTACATGGTTCTCTTCTTCCTCCGATAAAGATAATGGATCATCTCATGTTGCTTTTAGGTTTTGAGCCTTCTTCCCTTTTTCTTTTGTCTTCTTCTCCTCCTTCATCTTCCCTTCCTTCTTCTTTATGAGAGAATAATCATCTCTTATGTGTCCTTCTCCTTGACAATTATAACAAATGATCTTCCTTGTCCTACTTTTGCTTCTAGAACTTTTCCTAGCACGAGATTTGTTAGAAGAAAAAGATTTAAATGTCTTTCTCATCTTCCTTACCATATATGCCTCTTGATCGCTATCCATTGAGGCACCTGATTCTTCGGAGTCGGAAGATGGTGGTGATGAAGATTTCTTCTTCTTTCCCTTTCCCTTGTTTGCCATAAGGGCTACTCCTCTTGATCTATGAGCTTCTCCATCTAATCCTTCAACTCTTGTCTCGTGAAGCTCCATTGTTGAGAAAAGTTCGTCTAGAGAGGATTTCTCTAGGTCCTTTGATATGTAATATGAATCTACAATGGAGCTCCAAGTTGTGGTTCTTGGAAAAGGATTTAGGGCATTCATCATCATGTCTCGATTTGAAAGTGTCTCACCTACACTTGTTAGTCCATTAATAATTTCCTTAATTCTAGAATGTAAAATTGATACCTTTTCTCCTTTCTCAAGCTTGATATTGTTGAGTTGAGTTCGAAGGAGATCTCTTTTTGCCAATTTTGCTTCCGATGTCCCTTCATGAAGCTCCACTAGCTTTTTCCACAAGTCTTTGGAACTTGTATAGTTTCCAATTCATATTACTTCTTGTTGTGGAAGAACATGTAGTAGGTAATGCATTGCCTTGAAATTGGCTAGATGCTCTTCTTTTTGCCTTTTGGTCCATCTTATTATGTCGATTGTCTCATTGCGTTCATCCTTGGGCTCTTCAAAACCACTTTTCATGATTAGCACAATGTCAAAATCGGTATTGAAAAATACCTCCATTTTCTTCTTCCACCAAGAGAAGTCTCCTTCGAATTTGGGTGGATGAATATTTGAGCCAGCCATTTTGATGAAGTGCTCTTCTTGACGATTAGTCCGTTGAAGAGCGTCATTGCTCTGATACCACTTGTAAGAGATCGGTGGCCAGCTTGAAAGGGAGTTGGATAGCTAGGCCACCCCCAATTTCAATTCTTCTCTACAAGGTTAGTTACGCAAGCGGAATACAAAAACCAAAGCAATGAAAATAATGAGTAAGAACACAAATGCTAACACGATCGTTTACGTGGTTCGGAGATTACTTACTCCTACTCCACGGCGTGTCCTTGAGGTGGACGAACCCTTGATCCTTCGATGGATCAATCCCCGACAATCTCCGGCTAACTCTTACTCTTTATCGGTGGAGCAAACTTCTCACAAGGCTCTCTTCGTCTTACAAGATGAACTTAGGTTTAGGAGGAAGAGAATATGACTTGGAAGCTTTGGACAAGGACTAGGAGTTATTCAACAAGCATGAGTAACCTCCTTCAAGCCCCAAAACTTCCCTTAAATAAGAGGAGAGAGTTGATCAGCATATCAACTCATCTCGACACCAGTCGACTGGCAAAACCATCAGTCGACTGGTGCAACTGTTGGAGGTAGCCAACGGCTACTTTGCAGCACCAACGATCTGCCAACAGTCATTTACCAGTCGACTGCTAAAACTAGCAGTCGACTGGTAGCTGTTTACTGAGCGAACAGAATATTTCTGTTCGCTGTCAATCGGCTGCTAAAATATGCAGTCGACTGGTGCAGTTGACTGCTAAAAGTTGCAACCGACTGGACTGCACCTTGTTACACACTCACACTCATCATACACGAAAGATGGCATTGGGGACGAGCCACAGGCTTGTATGCATTCGAGGGACAAGAGCCAAAGGAAGTAGGCTTGAAGACAAGGGGTCAAGGCTGCGAAGGAAGCGTCAAATGAGTTATAAGGGTGAGGGTCCGAGTGCTGTGAGAGAATGTACTTGGTACCAGTCGACTGGTGCAGTCGACTAGGAGCGAACAGAATGCTTCTGTTCGCTTAGCCAGTGTAGAGCAGTCGACTGCATGTTTTAGTAGTCGAATGGTATCGAACTGTTGGGATGTAACGATCGAATTTCCACAAAGGGCAGTCGACTGCATGTTTTGCAGTCGACTGCATGTTTTGCAGTCGACTGGTAGTCGGGGTTTTCTAACCCGCGACCAATATAGCCAAGCCTTGGAAGCTTGGTTGAAGTTGACGAAATAGAGGTGGTTAATCTCTATTAGTAGTCTACCTATGCCCTAGCGTCAAAGGAGTTCTTGTGAGGGTTGTGATGAGGTTTCTCCACTCACAAGGAGCTACGTGAGCTAGCCGGAGTTTGCCGGTGAGTAATCCACCGAATGATCGAGATCGTCCACCTTACGGACAACCGTAGAGTAGGGGCCCTAATCTCCAAACCACGTTAAACAGACGTGTATTGGTTTGCATTTCATTTCTTGTCTTAGTTTTAGTTTAGCTTGTTTGTATTTCCGCTGCGCAAGCTAACATTGGTAAGAAGCACAAGATTTGTGAGTGCCGTCTATCCAACCCCCTTCAAGTCGGCCACCGATCTCCCTACATGTCGTACAATTGTCATTATCCCAGCCTCTCAGCCACACAAGGGTCGTGGTAACTTGAGAGGTGGGCGGAAGTGACCATGCTCGTGCATATACATATGATATGTGTTTGAGTATGTTGTTGGTTTATTGTATCCATATGTCTGTGATATATTTATATATGATGGAGATATGTGTGTTGCGTGTGCTCGACATTGGATTGTTTATTAGTAGTTGTATATGTCATAAATGGTGCTCTTGTATATACAAGTAGTACTGTTGTAGATCCACTCTTGCACTTACTTTTATTACTTACTTAGTATATAGGTTTAAGAATGGACGTTTATTATAGTCCGTTGAGTCATTTGGACTCACCACCCTAGTTATGTTTTTCTTTCTTAGGTAGTAGACAGAAGTAATGCAAAGTCGTTGGAAGATCTTATCTGTCATTCCCATATCTCATCGAGAGCTATCCACGTTTGATTTTCATTTTCATTTTAATTCTACTTTAGACTTTTGGACTTGTTTCTATAATAATTCACTTGTATGTGAATTTTTAATTCTGGTTGGGTATTTATTTCCGATATTTGTACTTGTTGTATTTAAGCCGTGCTGGCATGTAGTTTGTTTTGATTTTACTATGCGTGGTTGATGTTTATCATGCGTGGTTTGTGTTTGCACAACCATGTAGATTGTGTATTATTATTTTGCATGGTTTGTGTTTAAATCAACTGTGTGGGTTGTGAATTGTTATCTTGCGTGGTTTATTTTTGTACCAGACGTGTGGACTGTATTATATTGTATTAGATATTATTACAAGGGAGTAACACCCATTCTATTGGGCAAGTACACCTCCGGGGTGTGATAATACTGCACATGTAACCTCTTCAACCTATAATTCCTTTGCCAGTTTCTTGCTTTTAAGCTTGTTCCTTGCCATATCAAGGATGATTTTGTTCTTTCTTTCCATCAGGCCATTTTGTTGAGGGGATATTGGAACTGTCAGAGGTCACTGTTTTCCATTGGCTTCATAGAATTCTTGAAATTCTTTTGAGGTAAATTCTCCACCTCGATCAGATTACATGATTTTGATCTCGATACCACTCTCCTTTTTACAGTAGTTTTAAATTTTTTGAATATGCTGAAGACCTCTTTTTTGCTTCAAGACATATACCTAAGTTTTTCAAGAAAAATCATCTATGGATAAAAAAAAAAAAATTACTTTTACTAAGTGAATTTAGATTTATCAGTCCACAAACATCTATGTGTTTAATTTCAAGCGGCTTTTGAGTTTTTTAACTTGACTTATTTGGAAATTCATTTCTAAATTGCTTCCCTAGTAGGCTTGCTTCACATAATTGGTTAGGATATTTGATACAAAATAGTCCTCTCACCATTTCCTCTTTTGAAAGCAATTATAGCCCTCCGAAATTGGGATTCCCAAATCGAAGATGTCATAACCAGGTGGTGTCTTTATAACAAGTTTTGAGACAATTGAAAATATTATTTTAAATATTAAGCAAGAACATTCTATTTCTTAACATAGGCACACCAACAAATAAGCAACTAATATCATCTTTTAAGATGATATTATCTTTTAGATGAATGTCATAAGTTCAAAATGTTGCTCTTCATATTTGACATAAAGAAAATATCTGAAATAAATTCATATTTTTCATTCTTCAAATGGGTGAAAATGTTACCTTTGTCTTTCACGTTCATTTTTTATTCATCTTCGAATGATACATTACCACCAACTGATTCATTAAACTCTATGAATATACTTCTTTTTCCACACATATGATTACTTACATCAATGTCGAGAAACCACATTGTATCTTCCCCTTTTTCTTTATCTTTACTAGTGATTGTGGACACACGTTGCTTGTGAATATAATAAATGAATACTAAAGTACCTGTCTCTCTGAGAATCTGAATTATTTGGGTTCTCGAGTGTTGTATTTACATCTGTAACGAACTCTGCTTCGTAAAAATCATTTAATTCTTTATATCAGATATTAAACTGATAAGAACAAATACTATACTTAATCTTAGTTAAAAAGTCGCCCATAAATTAGGTAAGGGTGTTGCAGACCCACACAATATTATAATACAAGAATTACGCATGACAATCCCAGCAACAAGCTACTATAACGAACTCCCCCTCATAAAAAATTAATTTAATATCATACTTGATCTTAGCTAAAAAGTCCAGAAAAGTATGTTTTCTAACATTGTCAGTCCAAGGCATTTATAGAAGCTTCTCTATTCGCAGTATTATCAATTCTAAGATGTGAGACTAAAGAAAACTCTAGATTCCTAATTGATTAATGAAAAAAAATTCTCAATAATACGCAACAGTTGAATCGCGAATTCTATATTCCAAATTGATTAATGAGAAAAATTCTCAATAATATGTCGCAACTGAATCTCAAACTCTAGAGCACTGATTGATTAATGAGAAAAAATTCCAATAATACACGATAACTGAGTCTTGAACTCTAAATTTCTGAATGATGCGTCTGTAGAAATTACTAATAAATTTTGAAATTATTTTTAATGTAAAAAGAAAAAAAACATTAACATAATTTAATTTTGAGTTTCACTAAATTAATTGAAAAATAGTTAATTAAAGATCTAAATTCTTAATAAAATAGTAAGATATGCTAGTGGTAGGGTGTTGTCTTTTTTCTTCTCCTATATAATATGATTTTTCATATACTTTATTCTTATGTAATCTGCATTCTTTAGCATAATGCTCAAACTTATCACAATTTAACAAAAAAAAAAGACAGTTCGATGCACGAAGTTCCCGCCATGCGGGGTCCTAGGAAAAGATCCATTGCACGCAGTTTTACCCTGCTTTTTGCAAGAGGCTATTTCCAGAATTTAAACCCGGTCACATAACAACAACTTTACCGTTGCACCAAACTTATCACAAGTATAACATTTAATTTGAAATTTGTCGTACCTCAATTTTGCATGTCCTCTTGTTGAATTTCTCCTCTTTCATTGTTGTTAATAGAACCCTGATAACCATGATTTTACTATACTATTCTCATTCATATAATCATGGTTTGATGTAGTTTTCATATATAAAACCCATATTTACATTACATTTTTATACATTGTATCAATTTTGGACTAAATTACAAATTATGTTATTATGACTTAATTTGATGCTAATATTTGATCCTTATTTTGTAGGCATCAAAAGGGTCATAGACCCGATCAGATCAGGCTGCATTTGGGCTCAAATCAAGGGCTAATCAAGTCGATCAAGCCTCGGAGCATTATAGGCCGTTCATCCAAGATTGAGCAGATCTGAGTCATCCGTTGAAGATATGGCCGATCCAACTTAATGGGGAGCAGATCTGAGCTATTTATGAAGATCCAGAAGTTTTGATCCAGATCTGAGTTCATCCAGCCATTGATCCAGCCGGATTAATCTGGACCGTTCATTGAAGACTGGTCGGATCTGGACCATCCAGTGATGATCTGATCGATCCGACCTGCAGGAGAGTAGATCCCGACCCTAGATCAACATCAGTACCTTCAGATCATATTTTGGATGACTTTTCACCGTTGATTTAGCCCGGAATCATCTCAGTCGTCCGATCAGATCCAGATCTGATTTAAATCTGAGAAGCTACAGTGCAGAATTTCGAGCTCGGCGTCGCGATTTTCTCCACAGTGCGATCTTCTTCTCCGCTGCAACGTCGGTGTTCCCCATCCTCTTCCAGATCTACTTCTCAGTGAGTCTCATTGGAGTCGGAGCTTCCATCCGTTGGCTTCCAAGTTCTGATCCTCTGCACGCGCCGGCGATTTCCTCTTCGGAGCTTAGATTTGTTCGGATATTCTCTCTGTTTCAGCCATCAGCGGAGGTGTTTCTCTGTTGATAGTGGCTCGCTCTCAATTTGAGAGTATCGATCCAGAGAATCCAGATTTCAGACCTGCAGAATTTCGAGCTTGGCAGATTCAATCTTCACCAGCTTTTCCAGGAAGATGTTCTTCTGTGCTGGAGAATTCTGAATTGAGTTTAGTGTTTGAGAGCTTCTTCTTCAAGTCCGAAGTGAGGTTTCATTAAGGATCCTTGTGTGACAGCAGAGAGAGATTCATTAGAAGAGTAGTTTGGATTGAAGATGACTTAGATTTTAGTTTTGTAGTTTAATTTTCTGCATCTTTGTTTTCTTTTGAATTATTCATTATCTTGCTCAGATATGAGGATCTGATAGTTTAGATGCAATTTACTTTTTACTATGAATTTCCTATTTCGTTTCTACAAGTTCATGCTTAGTTTTAATGCTTGAATTTAGTAATTCTTTGTCTTTCAAATGAATACTTTGTGCCGATATTGAATTGAATTGTTGAATGTTTAACTTGATGTTTCTGGATGTGTATCTCTATTTAACGATGCTGAATGAAGTAGAAAATTGTAGTCTTGATGTTGAGCTTGATTGTGGAGTGGAATGTGATTATGAATTGAATGATATCTCAGTTTCTATAATTCTATTTGAGCTTTGTATTTAGTTATTTTTGTGATTGTGAGTTAAGAATGAAGAAATTGATTCATTTGATTGGATGATACCAAGGAATCCGAATTTAATTGTTTTTAATTTAATGAGATGAATTTTAATTAGATTTAGATGAGAGTGAATCTTCTTAGATCTTGATTTTGATTGTTGTTGTCTAATTTTGGCAGAAGATGTATTCAAATTGAAATTAGATTATGATTGGAACCGAATCTAGAATTCACGCACATACACTAGTTACCCTTGGAAAAATACCACTTGAGACTCCTTACTACACGTGTTTCATTTAGTTTATGTGAGTTCCAATCTTTATCAATTTGGTGAGCCTTGTGACATGCAAAAAAGGCTAATATTAAATTTTGGCGCCGTTGCCAGGGAACTAACTAGCAATGTATTTTGATTTTAGATTGATTATTGTGTGATTTTAATTGGTTAGCATTTTTCTTGGTTGATTTGATTGCTTATTCTTTTTATATTTTCATGTTGATTTGTTCTTGAATTTTTAAGTGCTTTTACTGTTCATATTTTCATGTGTTTGAAACTTTATGCTTTTGAGTCTTCTAACATTGATTTCTAGTGTTGTAGTGCAAAATAGGATATTTCTTTAGCATGGATCCATATTTTCATAATTTTGGAGGTGGAATGGAGAGTTATCAGTGTTTTCAACCTGAGTATCAATTTTACCCAAGCATAGATCAACAAAATAGGTATGCATCATTTCATAATGGTTTTAATACTAATTGGGTGGATAATTCATGTTTCAGGTATGAAAATACACAAGGATCATTTGTTGAGCCATATCCAGTCTACCAGAGATCATATAGATTTCAAGAAGTTTCAACATCATTTGAACCACATCCTTATCAACAGAATGATTTTCAGATGAATGAATCAACATGAAAACTCAAGGAGATTATGCAACAGACGAGTGAGTATCAAGAGCAACAGTTTTTAAGGATACAGAACATACAGATTCAGTTAGATTATATTGCATCATCAATAAATCAGCTTCAAACACGTGCCAGTGGAGAGATGGAAAGTAGCGATTCTGTCAGGCCTGACCCTACTTCCATTAATTCACATGATTTTTCTAGTAATATTTGTGATGATTATGTGATTATGCAAATTTCTGATCCTACTGATTTTGTTATTGAAGATGATTTGAGTGATTCAGGTTCTGAACATTTCTTTGAAGAAGATTTAAGTGTAGGGGATTGCTTAATGGAAGCATTACCTCAAGAATCACCTAGATTTGATGAAGATGTAAGTGTAGGGACTTGTGCTATGGAGCCAAGCACCCAAGAATCACTACATGAAGTTGCACATCCACCTGAACATTCACAAGAACAAGAGCTTGAGTTATATCATGATGAAAAGGAGGTAACAATCACCACTCCAAGTATTTTTCAACAAGACAAGGTGAGCAATTTTTGTGATACATCAGAAAATTTCATTGAGGTACCAATTGTTAACTTTATTAGATGTGATTCATTCTTTGATATATTTTATACCCACACTAATACTCTCCTATTTTCTTTTTACCCCACATGCGTGTGGGAGTTTACTTCTTTTCATGATGTTGTAGGAGAACACAAGCTTCCGGAGTGGATGCTTGAACTGAACCGCCTCATACCTCTGGAAAAAGCCTTGAAAGGAAAAATGATTAATAAAAAGAAATTGATTGCAACCACGATTACTCCATGTCCGGTGTGGATTTTATTGCTAAATATTCTTCGACCACCGGAATGAAAGGGGAGTTGGTTCTAATTTCATTTTCTTTTGCATTTTAATTCATGCTTTGTTAATAAATCATTTTTATGCATTTCTTTAGTTACATACTTTGCATTTTGCATTTTACTTTCACACTTTGTTTTCAGATTTGCACTTTGTTTAGTATATAGCATTTTAATTGGAATAAATTCTCCCATGGAAATTTTCTAGTAATATTTTTAAGATGATAAAAGTTTCTTAAATTTGATCATCAATTTTAGGTCATTGGACATGAGTGGATGCTTTTCTTACATGATTTTAGTTAAAATGGTAGTGGATTCCAATTTGATCAATTAAGCTTGATTGCATAAAAATACCTAGAGAGGATCACTTTAAACCTAAACACTATTTTATCTTTGTGTGGCATGCACTCACAGCAATTGAAACTCTAGAACTTGTTTTGCTTCTTTTCAAGGTCACAATAGCGTATGTATGCATGGAAATGAGGGATATTTATCATTCTTGTTTGCTCATAACTTCCCATTTCTTTCTCCATAATTTTCTTGAAACATTCTCATCTAGCAATCTAAACCCTAGGTAATCTTTGCTTCTCATTCTCTTATTGAGAGTTTTTGTTAATTATCTTGATGAGTTAGATTGTTTAATGATAGCTCAATATTTTAAGTATGATGATGGTACACATGATCAAAGTTCATGGAGATTGGATGGCCGGAATATTGAATGTTGAAAGATAAGTTTGAATGCATTGGAGTTCAATGGTAGATGCTATGGAGTGTACACAAGTTATAATTCAGGAAACGGTTTGAAGACAAGGGCTGATTTTGTAGTATTTTTGTGCCAACATGGTTAAGATTCCTTCTGTACAAGGAAGTGGTGAATGGAGGGTTCATTGGATTGAATGCTAAATCTAATCATTCTTTGAGTTTATTCATGGAAAGAGCAAGCTCCAATAGTTTGGAATTTTGGAAGTTGATACTATGGTGATACACTCAACGTCTGAGTAAGGTTTCGAATGCTGAAATTTTGTTTGCAGAGCTAAATGCAGGAATTGAAGCAAGTGGCCTGTTACTGATGATAGCAGGAAATTGTGTATAACAGAATGATGTTCAATCTGCAGGAAAATGCTCAAATCTGAACATTCCTGCTGTACAGGAATGGGCAGCTAATGAAGACACCAAATTTGGAAACACCACTGAAATGTTAATGATATCTTTCATTAATAATTGCTGGAAGGCAGGAGGTAAATGAAAATATGCAAAATTGGAATCTGAAAGTGGTACCAGTTATGTGTCAACTCATGTTACTAGCATCTGGGCCTGTTAAGCTCAAACGAAGCATTTGATCTCCTATTACCATTTGGTTTTCTAATATCCTTACATCTACTAAGAGTCAAAGCAATAAATGAACAATGGTAGGGATTTCTGGAATTGTCCAGTGCTACTGAAATGCAAGGAATCAGTAAAAGAGAGAGTTGGTCTGAAAATGAATTTTGCTGAAATTTGTTAGCTGAATTTCTGATTTACCTTGATGCTGGAATGTGGAGTTTTTGAGTGGAAATTACACACTTGGATAAAGAATTACTTCCAACTTCAAAGTGCTGTAATTTCCAGAACTTATCAAATCTGTGTAACATGTTTGTTGGTGTGTTTTGTGCCAAGCTTAGTTCCAAAATCCCAGAATTGTTACTGCTAGGTTACATTAACTTGAATTGTATGAATGGAGTTTCAAGAAGGCAGAAATGTGCAGGGACACTACAGAACAGAGGAAAGGAAAAGGATCAATTGTGCCAACATTTAGAAATTTTGAGTTGTATTCTAGATTTCTGAAGCTGAATTCGTTATTCGAATGCATAGGTGATGATATCACTCAACGAATGATGACTTGAGAAACATGGGAACCACTTGATGTTTGGAAAGGGGAATGCAGGAAATTGCACCACAGTAAAAAAAAAAAAAATTGTGCGTGCCAATCTATGATGCATATTTGAGGAGCATGCTTTCAAAAATTTGATAAAAGAAGCAACAAAATGATGCTGAATTGATTCATGAAGGTATACAATTTCAAGGATAAATTGTAGTGAGTTTCAGCGACAGCTACTGGAAATTTTGTCAAAACAGTTTGAATTTCTATTGTAACTTTCTCGCTAGCAGAAACTCTTATTACATGGATTGATGGAAACAATTTCATGTGGTTTCATGAAGTTCACTTCTTCATGATTAAATACCTACAGAATTACGTGAGGGAACAGAGAAAGAATTTTGATAGAAGGCTGATATTTTGTCAACAGAGCTGGCAGATGTGTGATTTGTTGCTGATTGTTGATGTATTTTTTAGTAGCTTAATATGGAATTTGAAGCATTCAGTGAGGTCTGGAATGGTGTACAAGGGAAGTTCAGAGAATGCTGAATACTGATGAAGGAAGTAAAGAAACAGAAAGGTGGAATCTGATCATTGTAGGAATTAAAAAGTTGTGCAGTTTAGTAGAATTCTAAAATTCAATTCGGAAATTGAAGAGGTTACTCTCGATGGATAAACAGAAGACATCCATTTTTAAACGAATGGGAAATGGAAATGTAGCCGATGGAATTTGGTTGAAGAGTAGGAAATCGGGAAATGCAAAATTCTGCAGGGAAATGGATGTGGCATTTCTGTGCCAAACTGTTCAGGGATTGTTGAAAACTGAAGAATGAAACTGAATTTGAAACTAAGAGTAAGAATTTATTGAAATTGAGTTTTTACCTCACTGAATTGATACGCTAAGCAATCAAATGTTGATTGGCATTGGTTTGTTTAACAGAATTTTTTATTAGATAAGCTGGATTTAATTGTGTGCCAATTTCAGATATTGTTTCTTAACAAAAATCAATTAGAATTGAACTGATCAGGGGCTGCATTTCTGAACTGCATCGAATTCAAGTTCCAAACATTTCAATGCTACATGATGCTTGCTTCCAAACTTAATCTTCATGAGTCCAGCTCGAATCTCTTCAAATCTTTGATTCTGAATCTGAGAATGAGTTACAGATTACAGTGAAACTGTGATTTCAGGAGCATGGTGTGCCAATTCTAGTCTGGGGAGTATCATTTCCTTGTGTAGAACTTTGAACATGAAGGTACTCAAGTTAACTCTTTACCTTCTCATTGACAAAGATTTCCCAGAATTCAGAATGAAAAAAATCAACTGTACTTCAGAGCATATTCAGCGAGTTGGAGTAGTTCAGGAATGAATTCGAAAATGAGCATGTGTTTTGTGGGAAATCAGATGAGGAAGTACAGTGGCTACAAAAATATCATGACATTAGATACATGTGTTGTTTTAATTGTCTGAGACAGACAATACTTTAAGTGTGGGGGAGGAAATTCTTCTCCGAGAGATGATTTAAGATTATTTTTGAGCTTCCAAATGCTGGATATTAAGTGAAAAAACAGTGAAAACAGGAAAATTTAGAAAATTGGCACATTCAAAAGAGTATCAAATGGAAGATAAAATATCAAGATTCTTTGTTTCCCATCAAATTGAAGGAGATTAGCTTGATACTTTGAATTGGTTAAAACATATGATATTCATCTCTTTTCACATCAAAATGATCAACTCATCAAATATATTCCCCCAATACTCTTATCTTTTCAATTTTTCATTGAATTATTTTCTTTTGCCATTTCATTCTTTTTCATTGTTCTTTTTGCTTCCATTTCAATTCTTGTTGATCAAATCCTTTTGATTCATATATGCTATGTTTATTGTGGTGGAGAATTCGACACTAAGCAAGCTTATGGTAGTGAAATGTTGTGAGTTGCATTAAGTGAGCTCCACTAATACATATTTTGAATATGAGAGCTAGAATAGGTAAATCCCTTGTGAGATTACATCTTGCTTAATTTTTCAATTGGATTGAAATTACCATACCTACTGATTATTTGAAAAAGGAGAATAAGAAAAAAAAAACATAAACACAAGTTTCAATCATTGAAAATGTTAACATATTTATAGGTTTATTAGATAATTACTAACTACACATTTATTTTTCACTACATCTAGTTTATCTCAAACGAATTGAATCTAGATAATTTCTTTTTTTTACAACGATCTCTCATTCTTATCAATAATTACCACCTCATCTATCCATTATTTATCACCTTATAATTATTCTATCTCTATCTATTAACTCCATCATATTTTATCTACAATTAACTTTAATTCCCAACTAATAGGGCAGACAGATGGAGAAGCATCTTTCTCACCACTTACGATTTCCCTGCCAGAAACAGATAATTTTTTTTAATCATAAACTCTCATTCTCATCAATAATTACCAGCTCATCTATCCATTATTTATCGCCTCATAATATTCAATCTCTATCCACTGACTCCATAATATTTTACCTTTATCTGCAGTTAAATTTAATTTCTAACGAATAGGGCCTTCTCGGAAGGCAGATGGAGAAGCTTTTTTCACACCACTTAGGATTTCCCTGCCAGAAACAAAATGCATGGAAAAAGGTTTAGAGATAATTATCAGAAAGCAAGGTTACCAATTAATGTGTGACCACCAGAAATTGCAGCGATGTCCTCTGATCAATCAGGCCCATGTGTCCAAATACATCTCCTGAGGTGATCAGAACCTGCTGAATTTTGATGAAAAATTAACAATTTTCAGAAGGCAGAAGAAGGAAGCTTGAGATGACACTCATAGCGCACCCACAAGTGGCAAGTTTCGGAAATAAACAATATACTTGAGAAGCAATGTAGAAGTTCTACGGTCATACTGTCTTTCATGTATGCCTTTTCTGAATGCATTATTGTGTCAATGAAAATGGAAATACTAAGATAATACTAATGCTATTAAAGCCAGCTGGAAAGGAAAGGAAAATCACGTATCTACGGGAAGAAAAGATACGTATCTATGACACGGCTGCAGTTGTAAAGGAGGAAGAAAAGATTTGATGGCTCTGACAGTACTGTGAGATTGGACCAAGAAGATATCGCGTCACTTTGTCAGTATTTGAACCAAAATGATTCGCTTTGGGTCGGAAGATGCGGCCCGGGCGATGTGGTACATGTGTCGTTGAACTAGAAATAAGTAAATGACGGTAGTGCCCTTATCGCTACAATTTTCTATGATTTTCGTTAGATTTTGTTTAGATTTAGTGTTCTGATCTCGTTATTTAATTTTGAATTTGTAAAAAACATGAAATTATTATATTAATTTGCTGCGTCGTTTGTTCGTTAAGGTAAAAACTATTTTATGGTCTGTCAGACTCTAGACCACCCCAGCATGGGTAGAGAAATGCTGAGAACGATCATCCACAACGAGATGAACCTACAAAAAATAATTTCGGCGTCTGTCAGACAGATTCGAGACCACCCCAGCAGGTGAGTAGACACCCGATGAGAACGATCCTCCACAACCTCCAATCGCAAAGAATCTAGGCCGTTAATCACGCTCTGATCTCGAATCTTTACGTCATCATCCAGATTGGGTTGCCTGTCTCCTTAACACTCAAGGATACAGTGGTACGAGCCTATAGAACAGATCCTGTTCAAGTAAGGTCGGGCCAAGAGCAGCCAGCGCCTCATACATAAAGCCCCGTTTACAATACAAAAAACGGATGTGGGACTAAATAACGAGATGATAAAACAGCAACAACCTGATCGTCCTTCAAGGATCTACTCAAAAACACGAAATCAAAGCGAGATGGGATTCACTTCTGCGAGGCGGAGCATCGACGGGCCGCAGTTCTCCTCAGCGACCAGTCCGCCGAGCTTCTTCCTCTCGACCTTCGCCACCGCGGCCTTGTACGATTTCCCCCCATCTCGGAAACAACGACGACGTAGCGCAATCGCCCAAGGAAAAAGATAGGCAAAAAAAAAAAAAACAAAGAGGGAGAAGCTGCGTATCTGCGAACGCACGGCTCCTTGATGGTTTTATAGACGATAGAGGAAGAAGGTTCTGGTAGCGAAATGGTGGCCGTTGGATGAAGAAGACCCGCCATCGCGTTTGTCATTATTCGAACGGTTGCGATTCAATTTGGTCGGCCGGGTTCGAATGACTAGGTTCGGTCGTCCTAAAATTGAAGCGCAAATTAAAAAACTTTCGTTGCCGGGACTCGAACCCGGTTTCGGGTGAGAGCCGAATATCCTAACCAGCTAGACTACAACGGAATTTTGTTCTTATCACTTCCACTAAATCTAATATAGCATAAGTACCCAGCACCAAATAAGCATAAAAACATGAAGCAACTTAACTACGCTAACAGAAAGTGGGATATCAATTATCACAAATATTTCTTAAAGTACTTGAGGCATAGCATGAATAGAGTCCCTGGAAAATAATGTGATGCATATGTCTTTGTAGGAGTCGGTCTTCTAATTTGCTCCCGAGTGAAAAATTGATCCATTTGATTTTTTCTTTCTCTTTAAGTTTGCCGACTTGTTGCAGAGGCGACAAGCTCATGCCTTTGGCTTGCCTTTCCTTCTCACCGTCACCTGTCCTTCTTGCATGCCATCACCGGGATTGTGCTCCAACAATATTCCCATTGTTGTCTATCTCGTCGAGCACCTGCCTTTGCCTTGGCTGTGAGCTCGCTTTGACCGTGAGATGGGTTTTACCTCCGTAGTTTCATTCTCTAGAACATTTGCATGTCTCTGTGACCTACCGGCCATCATTGTTGCCGCATCTCCATGGCAACGTTTAGGGAAGAGGACGCGTCGTCTTCTTCTGCCTCGGTCAATCCTCTGCTCGACAAGGAGCAGCTCCATCAAATCATCGCTAAGACATAGGCATCTGATCATTGTTCTATTCGTCGATATATGTTCCCTTCAATGTTTTCCCCTCCTTGATTTCCTCGTAGATGAGCTATTATATTTAAGAGTTTCTTTGGATTATTAATTCATGTCTTCCTTGAATTATATTGAAGCATGTGAAAAAAGAATTCAGATTAAGAGTTTCTTTGAATTATTAATTCATGTCATCGTTGAATTATACTTAAGCATGTGAAAAAAGAATTCGGATTTAGAGTTTCTTTGAATTATTAATTCATGACTTCGTTGAAGAATTCGGATCAGTTTAGATCGATTGAAGATTGATACTTTATCAATATGAGTTAGTCTAATGTTGAATAACTAACATCTTCCATAATTGATTGAAAGATCAAATGGATGATCAATTGGCTAAATAATGATCTTAAAGGTTGAATTAATCAATGTTTCTTAATCCGTTAAAATTAGATTGCTTGTGAATATAATACATGAATACTAAAGTACATGCCTATCTGAGAATATGAATTATTTAAGTTCTAGAGTGTCGTATTTACGTCTGTAGCGAACTCTGCTTCATAAAAAATCATTTAATTCTTTATATCAAAAATTAAACTGATAAGAACAAATACTATACTTAATCTTAGTTAAAAGACCACTCATAACTTAGGTAAGGGTTTGACAGACCCATGCAATATTATAATGCAAGAGTTACGCTCAAGAATTCCAACAACAAGCTACTATAATGAACTCCTCCTCATAAAAATTAATTTAATATCATATTTGATCTTAGTCAAAAAGTCGAGAAAAGTATATTTTCTAACATTGTCGGCCCAAAGTATTTATGAAAACTTCTCTTTTCGCAGTATTATCAATCCTAAGATCTGAGACTAAAGAAAACTCTAGATTCCTAATTGATTAATGAAAAAAAATCTCAATAATACACAGTAGTTGAATCTCGAATTCTATATCCCAAATTAATTAATGAGAAAAAATCTCAATAATATGTCGCAACTGAGTCTCGAACTCTAGATCACTGATTAATTAATGAGAAAACATCCCAATAATACACGATAACTGAGTCTTGAACTCTAGATTCCTGAATGATGCGTCAGTAGAAATTATCAATAAATTTTGAAATTATTTTCAATGTGAAAAGAAAAAAGAACATTAACACAATTTAATTTTGAATTTCACTAAATTAATTGAAAATTAGTTACTTAAAGACCTAAATTCTTAATAAAATAGTAAGATATGCTAGCGGTAGGGTGTTGTCTCGATGCACGAAGCTCCCGCCATGCGGAGTCCCGGGAAAGGATCTATTGTACACAGCTTTACTCTACTTTTTGTAAGAGGCTGCTCTAGGATTCGAACCCGTGACCTTTTGATCACATGACAACAACTTTACCGTTGCGCCAAACTTATCACAATTATATCATTTAATTTGAGATTAGTCGTACCTCAATTTTGCATGTCCTCTTGTTGAATTTCTCCTCTTTCATTGTTATTATTAGAACCTCATCCTTGCTCATTAGCACGACCTCATCCATATTCATGGTCTCTTCCACGTTAACTTCTATTGTTACTGAATCTTTTATCTTTCTTTATCGGTTGAATAGTTGTCTTTAGAGTTATTGAGTAATCTCTTCATTTATTTTTTTTCTTTTCTTAATGGGCTTGTAATGCACCCAGGAGTTACTCTATCATCATGACTTGTAGATCCTTGATCTTCGATAATAATTATAATACTATTAAATTTTAAATCCAATGATCAAAAAAAATTTCTAAATGATATTTACTTCTTTTAATCTCACACTTCTTGATTTATCTTTTCTTCTCTTTGACATGGGACTTCAAATTTTTTCCATGCTTACTGGGCGGAAATGACACTTAGATTTTCTCAAAACTACCCTCGTCTGAAACTTGAAAAATGAGAAAGAGTGCACATTTGTCTATTTTTCTTAATGTCTTTTTTGAATCAGAGATAACGTTGAATCATCACATGGACAATCATAACTTTTCTCCATAACCTCCAAAATATCATGAGTTCCAAAAAATTATTTTTATCTTTATACTTTAATTATTATAATTACTAGCATTGAAAACTAAAATCTAGAAGGGAATCATATCTTTATTAATCATAGCTCTCTTTATTAATCATAGCTCTGATATCATATTATTGAAAAAAAAAAATACACTATATATGGAAGAGAAGAATAAGGAAAAAAAATATAAACACAAATTTCATTCATTAAAAATGTTAACATAACTATAGACTTACTAGTTAATTACTAACTCCACATTTATTTCTCACTACATCGAGTTTATTTCAAACAAATTGAATCTAGATAAGTTTTTTTTTACCATGAACTCTTATTCTCATCAATAATTACCACCTCATATATCTATTATTTATCACCTCATAATATTCAATCTCTACCCACTGACTCCATAATATTTTAACTTTATCTGCTGTTAAATTTAATTCCCAACTAATAAGGCCTTGTCGGAAGGCAGATGGAGAAGCTTCTTTCTCACCACTTAGGATTTCCCTGCCAGAAACAAAATGCATGGAAAATGGTTTAGACATAATTATCAGAAAGAAAGGTTTCCAATTAATGTGACCACCAGACAGTGCAGCGATGTCCTCTGATCACTGAGGCCCATATGTGTCCAAATGCATCCCTGAGGTGATCAGAACCTGCTGAATTTTGATGAAAAATTAACAATTTTCATCAGGCAGAAGAAGGAAGCTTGAGATGACACTCATAGCGCACCCACAAGTGGCATGTTTTGGAAATAAACAATACTTGAGATACAATGTAGAAGTTCTACAGTCATACTCTCTTTTCATGTATGCCTTTTCTGAATGCATTATTGTGTCAATGAAAAATGGAAATACTACGATAATACAAATGCAATTAAAGCCATCTGAAAAGGAAAGGAAAATCACGTATCTACTGGAAGAAAAGATACGTATCTATAACACGGCTACTGTTGTAAAGGAGCAATAAAAGATTTGATGGCTCTGACATTACTGGAAGATGGGGCCCGCGCGATGAAATGACGGTAGTGCCCTGATCGTTACAATATTTGAAGATTTTCATCAGATTTTATTTTAGATTTAGTATTCTGATCTCGTTATTTAAATTTTAATTTATAAAAAACATAAAATTATTATATTAATTTGCTGCGTCGCTTCTTCGTTAAGGGAAAAACTATTTTATGATCTGTCAGACAGACTCGAGACCAGACCACCCCCAGCAGGAGTAGAGATCTGCTGAGAACGATCATCCACAGCCACCAATCACAGGCGGATGTGGGACTAAACAAGGAGATGAAACTACAAAAACTATTTTATGATCTGTCAGACAGACTCGAGACCAGACCACCCCCATCAGGAGTAGAGATCTGCTGAGAACGATCCTCCACAGCCTCCGATCTTAGAGAATCTAAGCCGTTAATCACACTCTGATCTTGAATCTTTACATCATCATCCAGATAGGGTTGCCTGTCTCCTTAACACTCAAGGATACAGTGGTACGAGCCTATAGAACAGATCCTGTTCAAGTAAGGTCGAGGTGAAAAAAGCCAGCGCCTCATACATAAAGTCTCGTTTACAAAACATACAACGGATGTGGGACTAAAAAACGAGATGATAAAACAGCAACGACCTGAGCGTCCTTCAAGGATCTACCCAAAAACACGAAATCAAAGTGAGATGGGATTCACTTATGCAAGGCGGAGCATCGACGGGCCGCAGTTCTCCTCGGCGACCAGTCCACCGAGCTTCTTCCTCTCGACCTTCGCCACCGCGGCCTTGTACGATTTCCCCCATCTCGGAAACAGCGACGACGAAGCGCAAGCGAGTAAAGGAAAAACGAGAGGCAAAAAAAACAAAAGAGGAAGAGCTGCGTTTCTGCGAACGTACGTCTGCTTGAATGTTTTATAGACGATAGAGGAAGAAGGTTCTGGTAGCGAAATGGTGGCCGTTGGATGAAGAAGACCCGCCATTCCTTTTGTCATTATTTGAACGGTTGCGATTCAATTTGGTCGGCCTGGTTCGAATGACTAGATTCGGTCGTCCTAAAATTGAAGGGCAAATAAAAAAACTTTCGTTGCCGGGACTCGAACCCGGGTCTTTCGGGTGAGAGCCGAATATCCTAACCAACTAGACTACAACGGAATCTGTTTTTGATTCTTCCATTAAATCTAATATAACATAAGTACCCAGCACCAAATAAGCATAAAAACATGAAGCAACTTAACTACGCTAACAGAAAGTAGGATGCCAATGATCACAAATATTTCTTAAAGTACTTGAGGCAGAGCATGAATAGAATCCCTGGAAAACAATGTGATGTGGATATTTTCTTAAGAGTCGATTGGTCTTCTAATAAGCTCCCGAGCACAAAATTAATCCGTTTGATCTTTTCTTTCTTTTTCAATTTGCTAACTTGCTACAAATAAAGGCGTAGCCATATTGTGAGGAGGGGGTGCGAACGCCCCCTCTGAAATTTAGAAAAACACTAATAGTATATATTTGAAAAGTCCCCAATACTATTTTGATTGATTGATTCACCACCGTTCGTCGTCGAAAAATTAAAATTGATCACATATTTAAAAACCCTTGACCTAAGCTATACATTGGTACCTCTTTTACGAGAAAATACCGTGTCTTGGAATGTTAAATGTTGAATTTTAAAAATAAAATATATAATAATAAATTGATAAATTAAATGTAGACCATGAAATGATGGTGCTAAATTAAAATTGAATTGGATTGGATTCGAACTAAATCCAATTGGTAGGCACGAAGATAATAATTACGTTGGTTTAAACTGAGATTAATTTGGAGTAGATTTGATCAAGTTATGATCGAATCAAATTTAAAATTTTTGATCATTTTAAAATGAATTATTATATTTTTAAAAAAAATTTCTCTATCTTCTTTTCTTCCTATACACACTACAGCACTGCTGTGTCATACCCTTTCGTCGATTTAGGAATGCTAAATATTATAAGGAAGCAATATCATAATTGATTTTTTAATTTTAAGTCATCGATAAGCACTTGAGATTGACAGATTGTTGTTTCAACTAGAACTTAGTACTAATGTTAAAGATTTTAAATTTAAGTTCATTCTTGTCTCCATAAATTCAAAATTTAGATTATGAAAATTGACCTATACTAAACTTTGAAATTTTTAAAAATCGCCCCTCCTAGTTTAAAATCTTGGCTACGTGAAAGGCGGCAAGCTCATGCCTTTGGCTTGCCTTTCCTTCTCACCGTCACCTGTACCCACCTATCCCTCTTGCATGCCATCGCCGGGATTGTACTCCAACAGCATCCCCATTGTTGTCTACCTCGTCGGGCATCTGCCTTTGTCTTGGCTGTGAGGTCGATTGGACCGTGAGTTGGGTTTTACCTCCGTAGTTTCATTCTCTAGAGCATCCAACATCGTTACCGCATCTCCATGGCACCGTTGAGGGAAGAGGAAACGTCTTGTTCTTCTGCCTCGGTCGATCCTCTAGTCGACAAGGAGCAGCTCCATCAAATCATCGCTAAGACATAGGCATCCGATTATTGTTCCATTTGTCGATATATGCTCCCTTCAATGTTTTTCCCCTCCTTGATTTCCGTCGTAGATGAGCTATTATATTTAAGAGTTTCTTTGGATTATTAATTCATGTCTTGCTTGAATTATATTGAAGCATGTGAAAAAAGAATTCGGATCAGTTTAGATTGAATGATGACTGATACTTTATCGATAAGAGTTAGACTAATGTTGATTAGCTAACATCTTCCATAATTGATTGAAAGATCAAATGGGTGATCAATTGGCTAAGTAATGATCTTAAAGGTTGAATTAATCAATGTTTCTTAATCGGTAAGAATTAGGTTTCAGAATTTGGCTAAATCTAATTTAATCAAATGAGCTGAATTAATCAGAGCTAATCAATGATTAGGTTAATCTAATCAGGGTTCCCTAATTGGATTAGGATTTAGGTTAGTTATTTGATTTATGTTAGAGAATTGTCGTGTTGTATGCTGTAGGATTTTAAGCTCATGGTAAACATTACATATGGATATTTCACTTAATCTACATTTGAGACGGATACTTTTTACTTTGTTTCTTTAGTGCTTTGTCCTTAGTACATGAGCTATGATTAGATAGTCAACTATATTTACCTTGACATTATTCATGTTACTTCTTGAGTTTGATATATATTTTGCTTAATCTTTGAGATGATTGACTTGATATCTATAGAGTCTCTTGTTATCCATGATATTAGTTGACATTGGTTATTTTGTTTATTAACATTGGTTACTATATATACATATATATTGTTAGACATGCTTGTGTTATTGTGGTATAGTTGATTATTAGATCTATAGATATGATTATTCACATCTTGCTCATGATAGCATTGCATGTATGTCGGTGACAATGTCTCCCTTGTGGTTGAGAGAGTCGTCAGTCAATTTTGCATACTCAGCTACTTAGTGTAGTGGTGTCTGGAGTGCATGCAGCATGTCCTGTCATGCCCACTCAACTACTAAGGGGTAGTGATAGCTAGAATTGCGAGCAGGTAGAGACCCCATTGCTATGTAGTTAGATAACTACTTTACAAACTATCCACTCGACCATTTGAGAGTAGTGGTAGCTGAAATGTCGTGTTGGAGCAATCCCAATGGTCCGTGGGACCATGTGTTTTGGTGTTTGAGCAAAGAGTTTAAGTTAGGTTCACCCTTGTATTTGATATGTGTACTTGAGTTGTGTAGGACCGCAGGATACACATGAGACTCAGGTTGACGGCTTCGGGTTCGGTGAAGGATAACATTGGAGACGAGCCGCGGACTTGTATGTATCCGAGGGACCGTGGACAAGGCAGCGAGGACAAGGGCCGAGGGAAACGACTTCGAGGCATATGCGAAAGATGACATTGGGGACGAGCCACGGGCTTGTATGCATCCGAGGGACGAGAGCTAAAGAAAGTAGACTTGAAGGCAAGGGGTCAAGGCTGCGAAGGAAGCATCAAAAGAGTCGTAAGAGTGAGGGTCCAAATGCTGTGAGAGAATGTACTCGGCACCAGTCAACTGCATGTTTCATCAGTCGACTGGGAGCGAACAGAATGCTTCTGTTCGCTTAGCTAATGTGGAGTAGTCGACTACATGTTTTAGCAATCAACTGGTACCGAGCCGTTGAGATGTAACGATCGAATTTCCACAGAGGGCAGTCGACTGCATGTTTTGGCAGTCGACTAGTAGGCGGGGTTTTCTAACCTGCGGCCTATATAACCAAACCTTGGAAGCTTAGTTGAGGTTGACGAAATAGAGGTAGTTAATCTCTATTAGTAGTCTACCTGTGCCCTAGCGTCAAAGGAGTTCTTGTGAGGGTTGTGGTGAGATTTCTTCACCCACAAGGAGTTACGTGAGCTAGACGGAGTTTGTCGAGGAGTAATCCACCGAAGGATCGGGATCGTCCACCTTGCGGACAGCCATGGAGTAGGAGCCATAATCTCCGAACCACGTTAAACGGACGTGTATTGGTTTGCATTTTAATTTCTTGTCTTAGTTTTAGTTTAGTTTGTTTGTTTTGTTTGTATTTTCCCTGTGCAAGCTAACATTGGTAGGAAGCACAAGATTTGGGGGTACCGTCTATCCAACCCCCTTTCATGCCGGCCACTGATCTCCCTACATGTCGTACAATTGTCATTATCCCAGTCTCTCAGCCACACAAGGATCGTGGTAACTTGAGGGGTGGGCGGAAGTGACCATGCTCGTGCATGTGCATATGATATGTGTTTGAGTATGTTGTTGATTTATTATATCCATATGTCTGTGATATATTTATATATGATTGAGATATGTTTATTGCGTGTGCTCGACATTAGATTGTTTATTAATAGTTGTATATGTCATATATGGTGCTCTTGTATATACAAGCAATACTGTTGTAGATCCATTCTTGCACTTACTTTTATTACTTAGTATGTAGGTTTAAGAATGGACATTTATTATAGTACCATTGTTATTTTTATTATTTCCCATGAGATTGTAAATCTTTAATTCTCTAGATATATATTTTGTTCATGCATTGTCTATTTTATATTACCCGTTGAGTCATTTGGAGTCACCACCCCAGTTATGTTTTTCTTTCTTAGGTAGTAGACAGAAGTAATGTGAAGTCACTGGAAAATCTTATCTGTCATTCCCATATCTCATCGAGAGCTTTCCACCTTTGATTTTCATTTTAATTCTACTTTAGACTTTTGGACTTGTTTCTATAATAATTCACTTGTAAGTGAAATTTTAATTCTGGTTGGGTATTTGTTTCCGATATTCGTACTTGTTGTATTTAAGTCGTGTTGGCACGTAGATTGTTTTGATTTTACTATACGCGGTTGATGATTATCATGCATGATTTGTGTTTGCACAACCATGTAGATTGTGTATTATTAATTTGCATGGTTTGCGTTTAAACAAACTGTATGGGTTGTGAATTGTTATCTTGCGTGGATTTAGAAAAATCATCTCTAGATAAAAAAAATAATTAATTTTAGTAAGTGAATTTACATTTATCAGACCACAAACATCTATGTGATTAAATTCAAGCGGCTTTTGGGTTTTTGAACTTGACTTATTTGGAAATTCATTTCTAAACTGATTCCCTAGTAGACTTGCTTCACATAATTAGTTAGGATATTTGATACAAAATAATCCTCTCACCATTTCCTCTTTTGAAAGCAATTCTAACCCTCCGAAATTGGGATGCCCAAATCGAAAATGTCATAACCAAGTGATGTTTTTATAACAAGTTTTGAGACAATTGAAAATATTATTTTAAATATTAAGCAAGAACATTCTATTACTTAACATAGGTACACCAACAATTAAGCAACTACTATCATCTTTTAAGATCATATTATCTTTTAGATGAATGTCATGTCCTCTTTCCAAGAGTTGTCATAAGTTTAAAATGTTGCTCTTCATATTTGGCACAAAGAAAATATCTGAAATAAATTCATATTTTTTATTCTTTAAATGGATAAAAATGTTACCTTTGCCTTTCACGTATATTTTTTATTCATCTTCGAATGATACATTACCACCAACTGATCCACTAAACTCTATGAACATACTTCTTTTTCCACACATATGATTACTTACATCAATGTCGAGAGACCACATTGTATCTTCCCCTTTTTCTTTATCTTTACTAGCAATCGTGGGCACACGTTGCTTGTGAATATAATACATGAATACTAAAGTACCTGTCTCTCTGAGAATTTGAATTATTTAGGTTCTCAAGTGTTATATTTACATCTGTAAGGAACTCTACTTCATAAAAAATCAATTAATTTTTCATATCATATATTAAACTGGTAAGAACAAATACTATACTTAATCTTAGTTAAAAAGTCGCCCATAAATTAAGTAAGGGTGTTACAGACCCACACAATATTATAATGCAAGAGTTACGCTCGAGAATCCCAGTAACAAGCTACTATAACGAACTCCCCCTCATAAAAAATTAATTTAATACCATACTTGATCTTAGTCAAAAAGCCGAGAAAAATATATTTTCTAACATTGTCAGCTTAAGGTATTTATAGAAGTTTCTCTGTTCGCAGTATTATCAATTCTAAGTTATGAGACTAAAGAAAACTCTAGATTCCTAATTGATTGATGAAAAAAATTCTCAATAATACGCAACAATTGAATCGCGAATTCTATATCCCAAATTGATTAATGAGAAAAATTCTCAATAATATGTCACAACTGAGTCTCGAACTCTATATCACTAATTGATTAATGAAAAAAAATCTGAATAATACACGATAATTGAGTCTTGAATTCTAAATTTCTGAATGATGCGTATATGGAAATTACTAATAATTTTAGAAATTATTTTTAATGTGAAAAAAAAAAGAACATTAACATAATTTAATTTTGAGTTTCACTAAATTAGCTGAAAATTAGTTAATTAAAGATCTAAATTCTTAATAAAATAGTAAAATATGCTAGCGGTAGAGTATTGTCTTTTTTCTTCTTCTATATAATATGGTCTTTCATATACTTTATTCTTATGTAATCTACATTTTTTAGTATAATGCCCAAATTTATCACAATTTAATAAAAAAAAATAGCTCGGTACATGAAGGTCACGTCATGCGGGGTCCCAGGGAAAGATCCATTGTACGCAGTCTTACCCTGCTTTTTGCAAGAGACTATTTCCAGGATTCGAACCCGGTCACATAACAACTTTACCATTACGTCAATCTTAACAAAATTATAACATTTAATTTGAGATTTGTCGTACCTCAATTTTACATATCCTTTTATTAAATTTCTCCTCTTTCATTGTTGTTATTAGAACTCCATCCTTGCTCATTTGCATCACCTCATCCATATTCACAGTCTCTTCTACTTCTATTGTTACTAAATATTTATCTTTAGCAGTTGAAGAATTGTCTTTAGAAGTTATTGAGTAATCTCTCCATTTAATTTTAATTAATTTTTTTCTTTTCTTCGTAGACTTGTAATACATCCAGGAGTTACTCTATCATCATGACTTATAGATCCTTAATCTCTTCGATAATGATTGTAATACTATCAAATTTTAAATTTAATAATCAAAATTTTTTTTCAATGATATTTACTTCTTTTAGCCTCTCGCTTCTTGATTTGTCTTTTCTTTTTTTTTTGATATGAGACTTAAAACTTCTCCCATACGTATTTGATGGAAAAAACATTTGAGATTTTATTAAAACTATCCTAAGTCAAAATTTTGAAAAATAAGAAAAAGTGCATTTGTCATTTTTTCTTAAATTCTCGTACTATCTTTCTTAAATATGTCGTCAGAGATAGTTGAGTCATCACTTGGATCATCATAATCTTTATCCATAACCTCCAAAATATCATGAGTTCTAAAAATTTATTTTCATTTTGATACATTAATTATTATAATTACTCACATTGAATACGAAATTTAGAAGGGAATCATATCTCTATTAGTCATAACTCTGATAATATTTTAATGGAAGAAAAAAAATACACCCTATATGAAAAAGGAGAATAAGAAAAAAAAACATAAACCCAAGTTTCATTCATTGAAAATGTTAACATATATATATATATATATATATATATATATATATATAGACTTATAAGATAATTACTAACTCCACATTTATTTCCCACTACATCGAGTTTTTCTCAAACAAATTGAATCTAGATAATTTCTTTTTTTTACCATTAACTCTCTTTCTTATTAATAATTACCACCACATCTATCCATTATTTATCACCTCATGATATTCAATCTCTATCTCTATCCACTGACTCCATTATATTTTAACTTTATCTGCTGTTAAATTTAATCCCCAACTAATAGGGCCTTGTCGGAAGGCAGATGGAGAAGTTTTTTTCTCACCACTTAGGATTTCCCTGCCAGAAACAAAATGAAAGGAAAAAGGTTTAGAGATAATTATCAGAAAGCAAGGTTACCAATTAACATGTGACCACCAGACAGTGCAGCGATGTCCTCTGATCACTGAGGTCCATGTGTCCAAATACATCCCTGAGGTGATCAGAACCTGCTGAATTTTGATGAACAATTAACAATTTTCAGAAGGCAGAAGAAGGAAGCTTGAGATGACACTCAAAGCACACCCACAAGTGGCAAGTTTGGGAAATAAACAATACTTGAGACGCAATGTAGAAGTTCTACAATCATACTGTCATTCATGTATGCATTTTCTGAATGCATTATTGTGTCAATGAAAAATGAAAATACTATGATAATACTAATGCTATTAAAGCCAGCTGAAAAGGAAAGGAAAATCACGTGTCTACTGAAAAAAAGATACGTATCTACGACACGGCTGCTGTTGTAAAGGCGCAAGAAAAGATTTGATGGCTCTGACATTACTGGAAGATTGGGCGAAAAAGATGTCGCGTCACTTTGTCACTATTTGAACCATAATGATTCACTTACGGTCGGACGATGGGGCCCGCGCGATGTGGTACATGTATCGTTGAACTAGAAATAAGTAAATGACGGTAGTGCCCTGATCGCTACAATTTTTGATGATTTTCATCAGGTTTTATTTAGATTTAGTGTTCTGATCTCGTTAATTTGCTGCGTCGCTTCTTCGTTAAGGTAAAAACTATTTTATGGTCTGTCGGAAAGACTCGAGACCACCCCAGCAGGAGTAGAGATCTGCAGAGAACGATCAATCACGGACGGATGTGGGACTAAACAACGAGATGAACCTACAAAAAACATGTTTCGTGTCTGTCAGACAGATTCGAGACCACCACAGCAGGTGAGTAGACACCCGCTAGGAACGATCCTCCACAGCCTCCGATCCCATAGAATCTGAGCCGTTAATCACGCTCTGATCTCGAACCTTCCCGTCATCATCCAGATTGGGTTGCCAGTCTCCTTAACACTCAAGGACACAGTGGTACGAGCCTATAGAACAGATCCTGTTCAAGTAAGGTCGTAACAAGGGAAGCTAGCGCCTCATACATAAATGACTAGTTTACAGAACAAACAACAGATGTGGGACTAAATAACGAGATGATAAAAAACAGCACCGGCCGCACCGTCCTTTCAAGGATCTACCCAAAAACACGAAATAAAAGGGAGATGGGATTCACTTATGCGAGTCGGAGTATCGACGGGCCGCAGTTCTCCTCGGCGACCAGTCCACCGAGCTTCTTCCTCTCGACCTTCGCCACCGGGGCCTTGTACGTTTTCCCCCCATCTCGGAAACAGCGACGACGAAGCGCAAGCGCCTAAGGAAAAAGAGAGGCAAAAAAAAAACAAAGAGGAAGAAGCTGCGTATCTGCGAACGCACGCTGCTTTATGGTTTTATAGACGATAGAGGAAGAAGGTTCTGGTAGCGAAATGGTGGCCGTTGGATGATGAAGACCCGCCATCGCGTTTGTCATCATTCGAACGGTTGCGATTCAATTTGGTCGGCCGGGTTCGAATGACTCGGTTCAGTCGTCCTAAAATTGAAGCGCAAATTAAAAAATTCCGTTGCCGGGACTCGAACCCGGGTCTTTCGGGTGAGAGCCGAATATCCTAACCAACTAGACTACAACGGATTGTGTTCTTCTTTCTTCCACTAAAACTAATATAACATAACTAACCAGCACCAAATAAGCATAAAAACATGAAGCAACTTAACTGCGCTAACAGAAAGTAGGATGCCAATGATCACAAATATTTCTTAAAGTACTTGAGGCAGAGCATAAATAGAATCCCTGGAAAACAATATGATGCGGATGTCCTCATAGGAATCAATCGGTCTTCTAATCCGTTCCCGAGCGAAAAATTGATCCGCTCAATCTTCTATTTCTCTTTCAGTTTGCCGACTTGCTGTAGAGACGGTAGACTCATGCCTTTGGCTTACCTTTCCTTCTCACCGTCACCTGTCCCTCTTGCATGTCATCGCCGGGATTGTGCTCCAACAGCATCCCCATTGTTGTCTACCTCGTTGGGCACCTGCCTTTGCCTTGGCTATGAGCTCGGGTTGACCATGAGTTAGGTTTTACTTCCGTAGTTTCATTCTCTAGAGCATTTGCGTGTCTCTATGACCAACTGGCCACCATTGTTGCCACATCTCTATCGCACCGTTGAGGGAAGAGGACGCGTCGTCTTCTTCTGTCTCGGTCGATCCTTTGGTCGACAAGGAGCAGCTCCATCAAATCATCGCTAAGACATAGGCATTCGATCATTGTTCCATTCGTCGATATATGTTCCCTTCAATGTTTTTCCCCTCCTTGATTTCCGTCGTAGATGAGCTATTATATTTAAGAGTTTCTTTGGATTATTAATTCATGTCTTGCTTGAATTATATTGAAGCATGTGAAAAAAGAATTCGGATCAGTTTAGATTGATTGATGACTGATACTTTATTGATAAGAATTAGTCTAATGTTGATTAGCTAACATCTTCCATAATTGATTGAAAGATCAAATGGGTGATCAATTGGCTAAGTAATGATCTTAAAGGTTGAATTAAGCAATGTTTCTTAATCGGTTAGAATTAGGTTTCAGAATTTGGCTAAACCTAATGATCCGGCAGTTAGAACAGGGGACCCCCATTTTAATGGGTCAACGCCACGTGGAAGTCAAAGGGCCAGGTGGTCGACCGGAGAAGGGCGGACCGGTCGGCCGACCGGGGAAGGATGGGCCGACCGATGAATAACCGATGGCAAAAGGCGCCCCGACAGGAGTTGGGGTTCCGGCGCTCGATTGAACAGTAACGAAGGGCCGAGCGGAAGTCATGCTCGGCCAAAGACATAAGGTAACATACTGCTAGCAGTCCCTACATAGCACCTTACCGAGGATCTCCCCAGCATACGGACGGTCGGACGTGATGTGGGTGCCGTCCGGCCGGGCGTAAGATGAGTGCCGGCCGGACGGACGCCCCGTCCAGCCGACCGGACGGACGCCCCGGCATGGGGTAGGGAGAGAAGGACAAGGAACATCTTATGACAGCTGTCAAGTCCTATGACTAGGCCATACTCCAAATCTGGCGATGAGGCGTTCTGCTGTCCCATCGAAGACGTGCCTGGACTGTAGCAGTATGGTGTCAGGTAAGCTTTCTGACAAACACATACCGAGGTATGGGCTAAGGACACGTGTTTGCCTCGGTAGGTGTGTGTGAGCTCTTTCACCGCTCTATATAAGGAGCCTTATACTTCGCCGGAGGTACGCATTCTACAATATTTGGAGCCACTTTTTCACTACTCGTTTACCTGACTTGAGCGTCGGAGGGTCGTCGCCGGGAACCCCTTCCCGGCCCGACTTCTGTGCAGGTTCACAGGAGGTTCGTGTGACCAGTCGGAAATCTACGTCATCGACCTGGAGAGCGCCACGTGCCCAGCGTCCGTTGATTCAGCTTTCGGACAGGATCACCTAATTTAATCAAAAGAGCTGGATTAATCAGAGCTAATCGATGATTAGGTTGATCCAATTAGGGTTCCCTAATTGGATTCGGATTTAGGTTAATTATTTGATTTATGTTAGAGAATTGTAATAACTAGTGTTGTATAATGTAGGATTTAAGCTCGTGGTAAACATTACATATGGATATTTCGCTTAATCTACATTTGAGACGGATATTTTTTACTTTGTTTCTTTAGTGCTTTGTCCTTAGTACATAAGCTATGATTAGATAGTCAACTATATTTACCTTGACATTATTCATGTTACTTCTTGAGTTTGATACCTATTTTGCCTGATCTTTGAGATGATTGACTTGATATCTATAGAGTCTCTTGTTGTTATCCATGATATTAGTTGACATTGATTATTTTGTTTATTAACATTGGTTACTATATATATATTGTTAGACATGCTTGTGTTATTGTGGTATAGTTGATTATTAGATCTATAGATATGATTATTCACATCTTGCTCATCATAACATTGCATGTATGTCGGTGACTATGTCTCTATTGTGGTTGAGAGAGTCGTCAGTCATTTCTGGACACTCGACCACTTAAGGTAGTGGTGTCTGGAGTGCATGCAGTATGTCCTGTCGTGCTCACTCAACTACTCAGGGGTAGTGGTAGCTAGAGTTGCGAGCAAGTAGAGACCTCATTGCTATGTAGTTAGATAACTACTTTACAAACTATCCACTCGACTATTTGAGAATAGTGGTAGCTGGAGTGTCGTACAATTATCATTATACTAGCCTCTCAACCACACAGGGATCGTAGTAACTTGAGGGGTGGGCGGGAATGACCATGCTCGTGCATATGCATATGATATGTGTTTGAGTATGTTGTCGATTTATTGTATCCATATGTTTGTGATATGTTTATATATGATTGAGATATGTCTGTTGCGTGTGCTCGACATTGGATTATTTATTAGTATTTGTATATGTCATATATGATGCTCTTGTAGATACAAGCAATACTGTTATAGATCCATTCTTGTAGTTGCTTTTATTACTTGCTTAGTATATAGGTTTAAGAATGGACATTTATTATAGCATCACTGTTATTTTTATTATTTCTCATGAAATTGTATATTTTTAATTCTCTAGATATATATTCTGTTCATGCATTGTTTATCTTATATTACTCGTGAGTCATTTGGACTCACCACCCTAGTTATATTTTTCTTTCTCAAGTAGTAGACAGAGATAAAGCGAAGTCGTTGGAAGATCTTATCTATCATTCCCATATCTCATCGAGAGCTTTCCACGTTTGATTTGCATTTTAATTGTACTTTAGACTTTTGGACTTGTTTCTATAATAATTCACTTGTATGTGAATTTTTAATTCTGGTTGGATATTTGTTTCCGATATTTGTACTTATTGTATTTAAGTCGTGCCGGCACGTAGTCTATTTTGATTGTACTATGCATGATTGCTGTTTATCATGCGTGGTTTATGTTTATACATCCATGTAGACTGTGTATTATTATTTTGCATGGTTTGTGCTGGAACCAACTGTGTGGGTTGTGAATTGTTATCTTGTATGGTTTGTTTTTGTACCAGCCATGTGGGCTTTATCATATTGTATCAAATATTATTACAAGGGGGTAACGTCCATTCTATCGGGCAAGTACATGACCTCCGGGGCGTGACAATACTACACATGTAACATCTTCTAACTATAATTCCTTTGGCAGTTTCTTGCTTTTAAGCATGCTCCTTGCCATGTTAAGGATGATTTTGTTCATTCTTTCCGTCAATCTATTTTGTTGAGGGATGTTGGAACTATCAGAGGTCACTGTTTTCCATTGGCTTCATAGAATTCTTGAAATTCTTTTGAGGTAAATTCTCCTCCTCGATCAGATTGCATGACTTTGATCTCGATACCACTCTCCTTTTTATAGTAGTTTTAAATTTCTTGAATATGCTGAACACCTCTGATTTTTTGCTTCAAGACATATACCTAAGTTTTCTAAGAAAAATCATCTATGAATAAAAAATAATAATTACTCTTACTAAGTGAATTTGGATTTATTAGACCACAAACATCTATGTGTTTAATTTCAAGCGGCTTTTGGGTTTTTGAACTTGACTTATTTGGAAAACCATTTCTAAATTGCTTCCCTAGTAGGCTTGCTTCACATAATTGGTTAGGATATTTGATACAAAATAGTCCTCTCACCATTTCCTCTTTTGAAAGCAATTCTAACCCTCCGAAATTGAGATGCCCAAATCGAAGATGTCATAGCCAAGTGGTGTCTTTATAACAAGTTTTGAGACAATTGGAAACATTATTTTAAATATTAAGTAAGAACATTCTATTTTGAACATAAGCATGTCAATAATTAAACAACTAATATAATCTTTTAAGATGAGTATATTATCTTTTAGATGAATATCATGTCCTCTTTCCAAGAGTTATCATAAGTTCAAAATGTTACTCTTCATATTTGACACAAAGAAAATATCTGAAATAAATTCATATTTTTCATTCTTCAAATGGATGAAAATGTTATCTTTGCCTTTCACGCCCATTTTTGATTCATCTTCGAATGATACATTACCACCAACTGATTCATTAAACTCTATGAACATACTTCTTTTTCCAAATATATGATTACTCACATCATTGTCGAGAGACCATATTGTATCTTCCCCTTTTTCTTTATCTTTACTAGCGATCGTGTACACACGTTGCTTGTGAATATAATACATGAATACCAAAGTACCTGTCTCTCTGAGAATCTGAATTATTTGGGTTCTCGAGTGTCGTATTTATGTCTGTAACAAACTCTGCTTCATAAAAAATCATTTAATTCTTTATATCAGATATTAAACTGATAAGAACAAATACTATATTTAATCTTAGTTAAAAGGTCGCCCATAAATTAGATAAGGGTGTGGCAGATCCATGCAATATTATAATGCAAGAGTTACGCTCGAGAATCTCAGCAACAAGCTACTATAACGAACTCCCCCTCATAAAAAATTAATTTAATACCATACTTGATCTTAGCCAAAAAGTCGAGAAAATATGTTTTCTAATATTGCCGACCCAAGGTATTTATAGAAACTTCTACGTTCGCAGTATTATCAATCCTAAGATGTGAGACTAAAGAAAAACTCCAGATTCCTAATTGATTAATGAAAAAAATTCTCAATAATACAGCAGCTAAATCTCGAATTCTATATTCTAAATTGATTAATGAGAAAAATTCTCAATAATATGTTGCAACTTACTCTCGAACTCTAGATCACTGATTGATTAATGAGAAAAAAAATCCTAAAAATACACGATAACTAAGTCTTGAACTCTAGATTCCTGAATAATGTGTTTGTGGAAATCACTAATAAACTTTGAAATTATTTTCAATGTGAAAAAAATATTAACATAATTTAATTTCGAGTTTCACTAAATTAATTGAAAATCAGTTAATTAAAGATCTAAATTCTTAATAAAATAGTAAGAAATGCTAACGGTAGGGTGTTATCTTTTTGTTTTTTCTTCTATGTAATATGGTCATTCATATACTTTATTCTTATGTAATATGCATTCTTTAGCATAATGTCCAAACTTATCACAATTATAGCATTTAATTTGAGATTTATCGTACCTGAATTTTGCATGTCCTCTTGTTGAATTTCTTCTCTTTCATTGTTGTTATTAGAACCCCATCCTTGCTCATTAGCACGACCTCATCCATATCCACGGTCTCTTCCACGTTGACTTCTATTGTTAGTAAATCTTTTATCTTTCTTTATTGGTTGAATAGTTATCTTTAAGAGTTATTGAGTAATCTCTTCATTTTTTTTTTTCTTTTCCTCATGGGTTTGTAATGCACCCAGGAGTTACTCTATCATTATGGCTTGTAGATCCTTGATCTCTTCGATTGTAATACTGTCAATCTTTGAATCCAATGATCAAAAAAAATTTCTCAATGATATTTACTTCTTTTAACCTCTCGCTTCTTGATTTGCCTTTTCTTCTCTTTGATATAAGACATAAAATTTTTTCCATGCTTATTTGACGGAAATGACACTTAAATTTTCTCAAAACTATCCTAAACTTGAAAAATGAGAAAGTGTGCACTTTTGTCTCTTTTTCTTAATGTCTTATTTGAATCAGAGATAATGTTGAATCATCACATGGACAATCATAGCACCTCCAAAATATCATGAGTTCCAAAAAAAAATATTTTTATCTTGATACTTTAATTATTATAATTATTCACATTGAACATCAAAATTCAGAACGGAGTCATATATCTATTATTTTATTGGAAGAAAAAAATTATGAAAAAAATACACTTTATATGGAATAGAAGAATAAAAAAAACACATAAACACAAATTTCATTCATTAAAAATGTTAACATATCTATAGACTTATTAGATAATTACTAATTCCACATTTATTTCTAACTACATCACCGTTATCTCAAACAAATTGAATCTAAATAATTTTTTTTACCATGAACTCTCATTCTTATCCATAATTATCACCTCATCTATCCATTAATTATCATCTCATAATATTCAATCTCTATCTACTAACTCCATAATATTTTATCTACAGTGCAGCGATGTCCTCTGATCACTGAGGCCCATGTGTCCAAATACATCCCTGAGGTGATCAGAACCTGCTGAATTTTGATGAAAAATTAACAATTTTCAGAAGGCAGAAGAAGGAAGCTTGAGATGACACTGATAGCGCACCCACAAGTGGCAAGTTTCGGAAATAAACAATACATGAGATGCAATGTACAACTTCTACAGTCATACTGTCTTTCATGTATGCCTTTTCTGAATGCATCATTGTGTCAATGAAAATGGAAATACTAATGCTATTAAAGCCAGCTGGAAAGGAAAGGAAAATCACGTATCTACTGGAAGAAAATATACGTATCTATAACACGGCTGCTGTTGTAATGGAGGAAAATCAGATTTTATTTAGATTTAGTGTTCTGATCTCGATATTTATTTTTGAATTTATAAAAAACATAAAATTATTATATTAATCTGCTACGTCGCTTCTTTGTTAAGGCAAAAACTATTTTTTGATGGTTTCCGTCAGATTTTATTTAGATTTAATGTCCTGATCTCGTTATTTAATTTTGAATTTATAAAAAACATAAAACGAGATGAACCTACAAAAAAAGTGTTTTTGAGTCTGTCAGACAGATTCGAGACCACCTCAGCAGGCGAGTAGAGACCCCCACTGAGAACGATCCTCCACAGCCTCCAATCCCCATAGAATCTGAGCCGTTAATCACGCTCTGATCTCGAATCTTCTTTATGTCATCATCCAGATTAGGTTGCCTGTCTCCTTAACACTCAAGAACACAGTGGTACGAGCCTATAGAACAGATCCTGTTCAAGTAAGGTCGTGACAAGCAAGGCCAGCGCCTCATACATAAAAGACTCGTTTCAGAACAAACAACAGATGTGGGACTAAATAACGAGATGATAAAAACAGCAACGGCCCGACCGTCCTTCAAGGATGAAGGATCTACTCATAAACACGAAATCAAAGTAAGATGGGATTCATTTATGCAAGGCGGAGCATCGACGGGCCGCAGTTCTCCTCGGCGACCAGTCCGCCGAGCTTCTTCCTCTCGACCTTCACCACCGCGGCCTTGTACGATTCCCCATGTCGGAAACAGCGACGACGAAGCGCAAGCGCCTAAGGAAAAAAAGAGGCAAAGGATAAAAAAAACAAAGAGGGAGAAGCTGCGTATCTGCGAACGCACGTCTGCTACTCTGCTTCATGGTTTTATAGCCGATAGAGGAAGAAGGTTCTGGTAGCGAAATGGTGGCCGTTGGATGAAGAAGACCGCCCTCCCGTTTGTCATTATTCGAACGGTTGCGATTCAATTTGGTCGGCCGGGTTCGCATGACTCGGTTCGGTCGTCCTAAAATTGAAGGGCAAATAAAAAAACTTCCGTTGCCGGGACTCGAACCCGGGTCTTTCGGGTGAGAGCCGAATATCCTAACCAACTAGACTACAACGGATTCTGGTTTTGATATCTACGGAATGGATATATATCTCTATCCTCCTAGCACAAGAACACAAGAATGATCCAGTGACTTGGCAATTTCTATTTTGTTCCTTCCATTTATATAGCCGATATGCTTAAACAAAATAGATCACGATAAATCTTTTGGAATTTGAGAGTATTTATATGCATCGGAATGTATTGTTCAGGAATCATAAGGATAATGTTGACAGAGAAGGAAAAATGTGTCTGGTTTATTCAAGTACAAAGAGAAAATGAAAGATCAGTGTTCAAATGATAAATGCATTTATCCTTCCAAAGATTCATTGATCATCGATATGTGATTCAAAATCTGAACCTTGGTACACATTTCAGCAAGAGATGAATCTGTCCCTGAACAGCCTTCATGAGATGGTATCCACATCGTCCAACTCGAAATGAGTGAATCTACCTAGACCTGTTAAAAAAAATTCCACAAGTTGACACACACTAGAAACTAGTTACAGATTGAAGCTATTCAAATTGTGTTCGACCTACCCGACTGTGAGCTTTAGCCTTTTGTTTCCGGAAAATAGGTAGAATGCGTGAAAATATCGATGGCTTTTTAGGCTTGAAACCATAAAGGAAGGCACTCAATGCTACTCCTGACTTGTTTGGATCATGTTTGCCTCGTGATATGAATATTTGGAAGGTTTCATACAACTTAGCCAACTGCCTCTCGATTTCAGATTGGACCCCCTTGATTTGATCAAGTCCTACCAGCAGGTGGCCTGAAGCCTTACTGCTCACCTGCTTCATGTTCATCACTTCACTTTGTAACCTCGCAGCTTCATGAGGAGTAAACAATGCTCCTACAGATGAACTTTTGCTCACAACACTTGATATCTCCTCTTGCATGTTGTTGAGGGATAAGAACCTCTTCTCCAACTCTTCTCTCAACAACATGCTCTGCTCCGACCATAGTAAGAACTCAGTCTTCAATTCATTCAGTCTTTTAGAAACTGATTCTGACTCAGCATTGCTAGTCTGAATGTCAGTATCAGAAGTTTTGCCACCTTCTGTCTTATTGGCATCCAGCTTATTGATATCAGCTTGCAACTCTACATACTTGGCTTTGAGCTTCTGTACATAGTGGTATGTTGTGCTGAATCTTAACCAGAATTCTAAGTTTTTGCCAAGTAAATGATGAACATCCTTCCCAAGCTTCTCTTCAAAAGGTTGAGTTATCTTTTGTTCGTAGACACATTCTACACTAATGCCACTGACAGATGAATCTCTTTGCAGAGTAGATTGAGACATCTCAGAATCTTTCACAATAGTTGCAGTGTTTGAGATCATCAACTCACTGTGACAAGAGTCGACATATGAAGCAACTTGACAAAGATCAAACCTTGCCTTTAGAGAGGCCAATTGTTCTCTCAGCAAGGTGATTTCCTCATCTCTCGATGCAATGACATTCACTAGTTCCCCTATCAGGGCCATCATCTCTCGGATGTAGTTTTCATTCTTGTTCTCTACTTCTGAAGCATATTTAAGTGAAGCATCTTCCTTTTTCTGGAGAAATTCTTCTAGAAATTCAACAAGTGGATGAGTTGCATCGATCTCTAACAATTCTTCTTTGACATCATGGAATTCAGTTACTTCTATATCCTTACACTCACTATGTGATTCAATGCTACAAGCATAAGAGGCTGCCTCTTCCTCTGGGAATGCAACTTCATCACAAACATTTTCTGTGCGTGTAGGAGGCAGAATCTTCTCTAAAATAGCATTGATGCTATGACAAGTTTCGAGTGCATTTTCACAGAAACTAGATTCTTCATCTCGGATAATTTTGCCAATCACCTCAACTTTCCTCAACTCATCTTGGGTATTCTTAAATCTTTCAGGCAACACATGCGAGTCCTTGGTTAGAATCAATTCCTCCTCTTCCAAGTTCTCTACATTTTTCTCAAGCTCATTACTAACTGAAATAAATTGATTTATTTGTTCAACCTGTGATGAAAATGAAAGTTCCAATCCAGCAACTTTGTCAACAAGTTTATCTATGTTTCCAATAATATCAGCTGTGGAACTTTCAGTGTTTGTTTCAAAGTATTCCTTGATCTTGTCCTGTATGACTTGCAGGTCTAGCTTTGCCTTGTTTAGAGAATCAATTTCTTTTGCCATGTTTTCAGCAGTGGAATTTATCTCTGTTGTTTCGCTAGCCAACTCTGTCATATCCATCTCAGATTGATAACAGCCTCTCTTTAAAGCATTCAACTTTTCTTTAGCAATTCTGATTCTTTCGTATTCAAGTTGTACTTGTTCTAATGATGTCTTTCTCTGCTCCTGCAATCTAACTATGACATCTTCACAAGATTTAAGGGCTTGTTCTGTCATTATCATACGCTCTTCAACATCTTTGAGGACATCACTGCTACTAAACTCATCACGCCACCAACACATCTCATCATACATATCCACGATTTGCTTCTCAATGTCCCAATATTTGACTATACCATTCTCATACGAGCTTTTGATGAATTGTTTTTCAGCTTGCAGAAATAGTATTCCTTCATGAAGCTTATGTATCTCCTCTTGCGCCTTTCCTTCATCTGCCTGAGATTTGTCCCTTATCTCATCTGCCTTTATGGATGATTCACTTTCTCTCCTCTTCTTCATCAGTCCATCAACCGTTCTCCTGTTAACTTTACTTGAGTCAATTGGGGTAATTGCTTTGGGGTAAGTTTCCTCCTCCTCCTCCTCTAGCATGGCATATTGGACCTGGTCAGGACAATGCGTTGCAATCGTGTGGTTGGCTTTTTGTAGTTCTCCAGAGACGCGGTCAAATCTTGCAGCCAATGCTCTATATGCTTTGTGGGCATCTTCCACAAAACTTATCAATTCTGGCCTCCTCTTGAAATACAACTCTGCCTTTTTAGCAAAGGAATCAGCATCTGACTCGACAACCTGAAGCATATTTGTGACTGTATACTCCATCTCTGCAGTCAATACTTTCCACATTAAGAAAATACCGACACAGAGACTAATGTTCATAGCTAGAAATGTAAAAAGATTCTAGTTTTGGAATATCTAGTTGAGACAATTCGATATAAGAACTCAGGAGCAGTAACAACTATGGCATACAGAAATCAGGTAAAAGTCTATCTTGAACTTCCATTTTGAACAGTCTTAAATTTCAATCCTACTTTTTTGAAATCCACACAAAGTGAGTTCGTGAGGAAAAAAAAAAAAAAATCTTGCCGTATAATTTAAGTGCTTTGAAGATCTATGTCTAAAATCAAGTTTCACTATGTATATTCTGGCATCAAAGCAATAATTTAGTAGTATAGTACTCTTACATTCTCAAACATGGTTCATTTGATTGTCACAAAAGAAGAAAGGGATTAATATTTTTGAAGAAGAATTTGTATACAGAGATTCAATCGGTAACTCATGGGAAACTGCATGTTTATGTCTTTGATCAACGAGCTTCTCAAGCAATCAGATCCTTGGTGATTTACGAAGATGGTGAGGCCAAGGGAAAATTTCATGAAATTGAAAGTTCTTTTCCTGGTTTCAATGAGTTTGATAAGGTGTATAAAATATAATTTGTTTTCACAAAAGACAAAGATTTGACAAGCTAAAGGAAATGGTGCATAAACATTCCAATTCATACAAATTCTTTCGTTTGATGTCTTTTCATCAAGAAAATCGATTCAAAAAAGTTATCCATGGCCATCGTTCTTTTGGTTGGACTTTCTTTTGGCCAGAATTCCACTACATATTTTAAGCAAGTCAGAATCAGAATGATGTTTCTACCATTGAATATGAGAAATTGTTTCAAAATGGAACCAAAATTGCCTGCTTTCCAATCTAGAAATCTAGAAATCTCTCAAGTGAGAAAGAACAATCCTTGCAAACGAGGAAAAAGAATATGATTCAAATTGGAAAAACAAGAACAGAATCGATCGAAAAGTATCATGAAATACATATAACAAGTTCATGACAGATGAGAGAATTAGATCACGATTCTAATCGGAAAAGCAAAAACAGAAATCATATGCACAAGTAAAAAAAAATCCGTTAAAGAAAAGGTTAGGGCACAAGCCTCGCAGGTTGTTCTCGAGCCATTTCGACTGCTTCGCCTTGATGTTGCTCGCCCACCACCATGAATAGGCATTGCTCTCAGCCTTCTCCAGCATCTCGTGAAATTCTTCCTCCGGCTTCCTCCCTCCTAGCGCCTTCTCCGTAGAGAGAAGGGGGGAGGAGGTGGAGAAGGAGAGGAAAAGAACAAAATTTCCTTCTGGGGAGAGGAATTATCACTTTTTCCCATCTGCAATAGAGACAAAAATAGCAAATCAAAAGAAGGGATTGGCAAAATACGAGCTGGAGCTCCGAAACGAAGGGAGGAAGAGGAGAAATGGACGGCGCAAGCTGCGTTACCAGAACATAATCGCTTTCACCTCTGTCTCGAGCTAATCGATAACGGAAGCACCCGAATTGGGCGGCGCCGGCACTGGAGTGCCGCTGCGGCATTACTGATTCAAGGCCAAAGATGAGGACGGCGGCACGAAGACGTAGCTCTACTCGTCGACGGCCTTCGGATGCGGTCTTGAAGACGATGACGGTGGATGGACAACGATTTGCCGGAGTGGTGACTGCGGCGTGACGTGATCGTTGGCTGATCTGATCGCCGGTCGCCGCACAGACCGGCCATCAAGACAAATGCGGAAGTAGGAGCTGCTGGACAACCTGCCGGTGAACGTCGGAGAATTAGCTGCATTAAAATTATACTAAATCATTTGTTACATGAAAAAAATGATAATAATTTCAGGAAAACAAAAAAAAAACAATAGACAATAAAGCTTTTTTATTTTCCATAAAATGGTATCTTCTTTTTCAAAAAATAAATATAAAAATTACCAACCAATCAATATTTTCCCCTTTCTCATAAAATACAAATAAAAAATTACCTTACCAAACACTACCTTAATTATTTAAACTTGGACGAATCAAACTGGAGTTTAATGGGGAGAGTTAATTCGACCACGGTTCGAGTGACAGGGCTAATTTTTAACTTACCCTTCAAAAATTATCACAAAAAAAAATACAAAATAATTTACAAGGATACAAAATCTTAATCGAATAATCTCTTTTGAATATACTAAAAAAAATCCAAAAAGTTCGTAATCAAAATTTTTTATTTTAAAGCAACTAACAATCAATTTACAAGGATACAAGACATTGAAAGGGAAGTATAAAACGAACAACAAAAGAGATACTAGAAAAATATCCGACCACATTGAGTCTAGGGTTCACAATCTTATCCTAAAAGTTTCTTTTTTTTCCACGATTCGAATCCGTGACCTCTAAGTCGTGCACAATCGTAATCACAAAAGGCATTGAATATCCAACAAATATCAGCGTTTAAGAGATGTGTAAATTTGAGGTACATCATGGGGGTAGGGGTGGATGATTATGAAGAACATATCCATCATTTGCGAGCTTTAATCGTCCTTCAATCCTTTGAGCAGCCTTTTCGCCCAGTTCCTCAAGCGTCTCTTTAGCGTGAAGCCGACAACAACTCCTACGACAAAGCTGAATGCACAAATCTTACCACAGGTCGATAGAGAAACCACCCGCCTGTGAATTTAAACAGACTGGAAGTTGTGAGTATGCATGTCAACGATGATCCGTCTTCATGGAATTTAAAAGAAAGATGGAACATATTCGTCATTTGCTTATTAGTTGAACTATGCCTAAGAAGGCTTATGGAATTAGAGTACAATACAAGGGGCAGTCAAGGACAATCTATTGCCTATGTGAAATCGAGAATGGAAGAAGATAAAGCATCCCAATTGAAATCCTCATCTCTTCTCTTATTCTTTCAATCTCATCTTTCAGCTGTCATTCTCCGATCTCTCCGCTCTCATCTCTCATTCTACACTCCCAAGCCTTTAGATTCTTATTATGTTCTACTATTCGACAAATCTGCTATTTGGTTGGAGCCAAGGCATCATCGTCAATAAGGACATAATTATATTGCTTACGATGCAACAACAACAAAGGATCGTAGTGGCTAGGTGCATACAACTGCTTGTGCTGACCCTTAAATGCCAACCACATCAGCCGACAATGTCCAACACTTTTCATAACATCAAAGGTTGCAACAAACAACGTAACCTGAATACCCAGCGCCAACTAAAAAAAAATTGCAACATAGACAACTGATCATCAAGCATAGTTTTACTTCAATGAGTCTAGCGATTAAAGAAACTAAGACAACAATAACATTTAACATTTTTGTGCTTTTTTTTATGAATTCACCTTGAATTACATCATCAAGCATAGTTTTACTAGATAGTGCAGTCAATGAACATTGCAACAATAAGGCAAGCCACTCACTTACAAGTATCACTCTGGTTCTTAAATTCATGTATCGTTCGGTTCATTTTTATGGAACATTTGCAAAGTGATCTCATAATCCAGAGCATGGAATTGCTGTTCGTAGATATATTTCATGAACAATCATAAATTCCTAAATATAGACCATTTGTTTCAGTGCAAGAAAATGTTATTTGCATCTAGTATTTCTTTGCAAAACTCTCGCAGAGTAAATGCACTTTTGTATGAAGTCATTTCCACAAAGCGAAGAATGGAAATAAAATAACAAGTCCTAAAAAAACAAGGAATTCAACTTTCACTATCATATAAATTGAGTTTTATGTGCCATGGTAAAATTTCGCTAGCTAAATGGAGAAGGAAAATTAGGGTTTGATGAAACAAATTCTTCTTTTCAAAAGAGAAACACTTCTGTGTTCAATTTGATTCTCACTGTCTTTTTGGTCAATGATGGCATGTGTAGATTTAGAACCAATCAACAACATGAGATCATGCTAATGCAAAAGGAGCATCAACCAATATGAGGCTTGGGTAACAGTAAAATAGAAGATTGACTGTGTATGATCATGTCAAAGCATTAAAGATTCAAAAATATCTTTCGACAACATGAGTTCATTCTAATGCAAGAGGAGCATCAACCAATATGAGGCTACGAGCTACCAGTGAAAAATAAGATTGACGGTGTATGATAATAAAGGATCCAAATATGATTCTTTAGGGAATAGAAAAAGTCAGAATTCAGCGATAGCAAAAGAATCAAGAAAAATGTAAAATCAAAGAGCTTATTAGCTACATAATGAATTAACATAGAAGTGAGGATCATGCTGTTCAAAGGAAAATGGACCAGTAACATTTTCGATCAAACTTCTGTAAAGGTCAAAAGGCTAGTGCAGGCGTCTGCAAACGCCAAGAAAACAAAAAGGGAGCGTAGAACTATAACCATGCTATTTCTATCGGAAAATCTCCATAATCTACCAGGAAATCAGTATTATTGGGGAAAATATTCATTATGAAGGATGCACCTAAACCCTAAATAAATAGAATAAGAAAGAAAGTTGCACTTTCATCAGATCTGTCCATGATTTTTCGTTGTTGTTGGAACTGAATCCAAAAAAAAAAAAAAAAACTCTGATTTTTCCCGACATGTGTTCTTACCCAATCTATATCAGATTAGCAAAAGTGAATATTGAAAATTAGCATAAAAAGTTCATTCCATTTTCAGAATGTTAAGAACCCAAATTGAAGAGACAAGGAACAGAAAATTATGAGCAATCCAAGTACCCGATGGAAGCACGGCGAACAAGAACTTCGGTTTGACCAGGAGAGGAGAATCCGGAGGATGCGTTCGGCTCCGGCAGGAGAGCTCGGAGCCCCAGCTTAAGCTTATCCATGGACTCCATCGATCAAGGATCAACTACGGGGTTTTGGCTAGGGTTTTCCGTCGGCAGTTCACAGCGAGAACAAATTATTTATTTAAAGGAGAAATTTCATCTTAACCCAATGCGTTTGCACTATGCAAAATGCTAAAATTCCCCATTTTTACATATAACTTTAAGCCCCAGTATTTTATATCAAATTACAATTTATCCTTTTTTATTTAAAAAATAATACTTAATCCTTTTGACCTCAAGTCAAAATGAAAAAAAAATATAATGACCAAAATAACCCTGAAAAAGAATAAACGCTAATTTTGAACGTTAAAAATTTAAGTGTTGTCCTAAATTCTAATTATGAACGTTGAAAAAATGATAATGACCAAAATAATATATTACTTTTGATCTTGTTCAAAAGCTGAGAAGATGATTAGTTGGGAATGTGACTCTGGTGAGACGTGAAGATGGCTAGCTAGGTTGGGTGAACTATGAGATCGCAGAGTGCGAATCAGGCAAAGTTGGTTGAACGAACCCTAAGAGTCAGTCGGACATGAAGGGTCGACCAGACCATCCGAGTGGTCATCCTTCGTACTTGCAACCAAGGTTAAGAGTCAAATACTAAGTTATCCGGTCCATAGCCCTGGCCGATCGGACCTTAGGTCCGAATGGACGTAATACGCCTCTCCGACAATAGTAAGGTCGAGTGAAGAATAAGTCGATAGCTCCATTCAGCATGGTCAAGCTGCTGACGTCCCGACTGGGTGGCCTTCGGTTGACCTACAACGGGACCCACATACACATCTTATCGTACTCTTTTGAAAGTTTGTGTCATCGATAACAGAGAATGTCCTACAGGCAAATCATCCTTTCGAAACTTCTAGCCTGTCACATCAGAGATTTGTGTGCTCATTTAAGGAAAGATATCAGGAACACTTTTTGGCTTATATTTTCCTAAAAAACTTTAGAAAACGTGCATATATTTTGGGATGTGTGCGCAGACGCTACAGTGACACTATAAAAGGGGGTCTCAATCTACAAGCGGAGGTATACGATGCTTCATTATTCTACACGCTCTCTGCTACTACTACTATTCACTGCTACTATTTTTTCCTCTGAAACTGAAGACTGATTTGAGCGTCGGAGGGTCAATGCCGATGACCCCTTTCATGGCCCAACACCAACGCTCCTAGTTTTGCAACACAGCATGGAGTCTTCTTCTAGTCAACACCAGAGTCACGTTCCCAACTAGCCGTCTTCTCAGCTTTCGGACAGGATAAAAAGTAATTGGTTATTTTGGTCATTACCAATTTTTTTTCGACGTTCAAAATTAGGGTTTAGGTCAACACACAAATTTTCAACGTTCAGAATTAGGGTTTATTCTCTTTTAGAGTTATTTTGGTCATTGCAATGTTTTTCTCTTTTAGGGTTATTTTGGTCATTACTATTTTTTTTTTAATTTTTACTTGAGGTTAAAAGGGTTAAGTGTTATTTTTTAAATATAGGGGGCAAATTGTGACTTGATAGAAAACACAGGGGAGCTTAAAGTTATTTAGCCTATTTATTATTTTAAAGATTTTGAAATGATATTTATTTTTTTAAAACAAAAAAGATGATAAAAATGACAACAACAACTACTAAATGGGGTCAGATATATGGATCGTTTTACGTTATTAAGTTCTATCTCTTACTATATCATCATCTATACTTAAATAAATTTTATCTTATTTTATTATTGCTAACAAGTCTTTTTGGTCTTCCTCTTCCTCATTTGATATGTGTGTTTGTTATAGTTTTACATCGCCTAACTAAAGTATTCATTGGTCATCTAAGTATATGATTGTACCATCTTAAACGTGTCTCTTGGAGTTTTTTCTCAATAGATGCAACTTTGACTTTCTCTCTAATGCTCTCATTTCTTATTTTGTCCATCCTCGTATATCCACACATTCACCTTAATATCCTTATCTTTGCAACTCTCATCTTCTGCTCATGTACTCGAGTTATAACCCAACATTCAGCTTCATATAACATAGTAGGTCTAACTGCGATTTTGTAAACTTTCCTTTAAGTTTTAAAGGTACTTTACGGTCACATAAAACACCCGACGCTCTCCTCCATTTCAACCATCCTACTTGATTCTATATAAGACATCTCTCTCAATCCCTCCATCATTTTGTAAAAATGATCCTAAATATTTAAAGCTCTTGGTGTTAGGATCCTTCGTACGCAGCTAGAGAGGGGGGTGTGAATAGCCGACCCCAAATTACTCGTTTCTTCCTACGATTAGGTTAGTGCAGCGGAAATACAAATAGAAACGAAAACAGGAGAAGAAATCAAACCTCAACGCAAGGATGTAACGAGGTTCGGAGATTAGGGCTCCTACTCCTCGGCGTGTCCGTAAGGTGGACGAGTCCAGTCAATCCGTCGGTGGATGAGTCCCCGGAGAACCGGCTAATACAATATACTCCTTGTGGGTGGAGAAACCTCGCCACAAACGTTTGCAACAGCAAACAAAAAGTACAAGTACAAAGAATAAGCAAGAAATACAATAAGAATACTCAAGCACTCTACCAATCTTGCTTTCTCGTTGAGTGGATGAAGCAGCTTCAAAAACTCTAACAGCAGTTGTGAGTCGAGGAAGTTCACGGAAGCTTTGGACGAGCTCAACAAGGCTCAAGCACAGCAGCAACAGGAAGGAGGAAGAAGAAGAAGAGACTGCGGCGACCTCCTTTATAACTGCGAAAGCGAAGAAAACACGAAGAAATCTGGCGTTGCGTCGCGGCTAGTACTGATCGGTCATGGACCGATCAGGTCCTTCTGATCGGTCCACGGACCGATCCATTCCTAACTTTGCTTCCCCCGATCGGTCCATGGACCGATCAGGGAAACTTCGGTCCGCACGACCGATCAGGGAAGCTCTGATCGGTCCGCAGGACCGATCAGGAACCTGATCGGTCCGTAGGCCGATCAGGCTTCTCTTCTCGCGCCTCTGATCGTTGTCTGATCAGCATTAGCACGCCCGATCGGTCACCGGACCGATCGAGGGAAGAGCACGCCCGATCGGTCACCGGACCGATCGAGGAAAGTAGCCATCGGATCGGTCGGTGACCGATCCAGTGGATTTTGCCCAAACCAAGTCCCAAGACTTCAAACCAATATCCGGTCAACCTTGACCTATTGGTACTTCATCCCTAGCATCCGGTCACTCCTTGACTGCTAGAAACCCTCGCCCAGTGTCCGGTCAATCCCTTTGACCTACTTGGACTTTCCAACACCGTAAGTCCGATCATCCCCGATCCATCTGGATTTTCCTTGCTGGCTTCACTCACGGGACTTTCACCGGCTTCACTCACCAGGATTCCCTTGCCTAACATCCGTTAGGACTTTCTCCTGGCTTCACTCACCGGGACTTTCCCAGCTTCACTCACGGGACTTTCCACACCGCCTAACATCCCAGTTAGGACTTTCTCATTCACCTAGCTTCACTCACTAGGATTTTCACCGCTTCACTCACCAGGATTTTCCCAATGCCTGGCTTCACTCACCGGGACTTTCACCTTCACCTAGCTTCACTCACTAGGATTTTTCCCGTGCCAAACTCCCTGTTTGGACTTTCCCGTGCAAGTCTCCATACTTGGACTTTTCACGTCAAGCTCCTGCTTGGACTTTTCCGTGCCAAGTCTCCATACTTGGACTTTTCGCCAAGCTCCTGCTTGGACTTTTCCGTGCAAGTCTTTATACTTGGACTTTTCCCGATCAGTCAACCAGTCAACCTTGACCTACGGTGCGCCAATAATCTCCCAAACATCTATTCTTGTCCCACATCAAGAATAGAACTCTCTCACGAGTGTCAAACATCAACATGCAACACAACTAGGTCAACCTTGACCTAAGGTTGCACCGACAATCTTCCCAAGTCAAACATCAAAATACAACTCGAGTCACGTCAACTCGAGTCGGGTCAACCAGGTCAACCTTGACCTAAGGTTGCACCAACAATCTCCCCCTTTTTGATGTTTGACAAAACCATAATCAAGTTAGGTTAACCCGATAACCTAACTTAGGTTTTCAATCATCTTCCAATGTCCAATGTTCTTTCCTTGAACATTCTCTGGACATTCTCCCCTTAGGTTAACCCGATAACCTAACTTGGGTTCTCCAATAATTCTCCCCCTTTTTGACACACATCAAAAAGAATTCCAAAGTTCTTCCTTGAACATTCCTTGGCATTCTTTCCCTAGCTTAGGTTAACCCGATAACCTAACTTGGGTTCTCCAATAATTCTCCAATGAACACTCTCCCCTTTTTGACACACATCAAAAAGAAAAAGGAGGGTATCAAGGTCAAGAGTTTCTTCCTAATGAAAGTCCCATACCTTTCATTGAAACTCTTAATTTCCCCCTTGATACTAAACTCAACAATCAACTTAGTGATAATCCCATATCACTAATCCTTAAAAATCTTTTGGAGTAAAACTCCCCCTAAAAGTCAACTCCCCCTTGACCATTGCACCAATAATGTCTTGGAGAGTTTCAAACCTTTAGAAATCCACAAAACCCAACTTCCAGCTGAAATTTCAGAGCATTTTAGCACGCCCGATCGGTCACCGGACCGATCAGGATCCCAATGGATCGGTCCCCAGACCACATTCAGCATTTTAGCACGCCCGATCGGTCACCGGACCGATCGAACTTCCTGGATCGGTCCGGTGACCGATCCATACTCTGAAATCGATTTCGATTTCCCTTCGGAAATTTCAGAAACTCCTAATAAATTCCAGAAAATTCCAAAATCGTAAAATTTTGAGGATACACTCCTCATACCATATACTATCACGGAAAAATAATTTTCTATGAAAATAGTTTCCATTTTCAATCTTGATACAAAGTTCAAAACTTTGAAATAGTTCAAGTTTAACTCAACTTTGTATCACAATGTTCAATGATGAATGCTATCACTAGGAAAGCTTCATCAAGGTTTTTCAAATCAATTTTAAAATGCTTTTAAAATCATTTGAATTTAGGACCATAATCTTAGGGCTAGATGTACATGACTTGTACACAAGCTTTCCCTATGATCCTCCTTTTCTTGAATTAGGCTCATCTAGGTAAAAAAAACTATGCACCTTGATCCTAACTCATGATCCTAATATCTCACACACATCTAAGGTGTATCAAACCACATTCAAGTCAATTTGATGTGAGATATGGGTTAAGGTCAACTTAGGCTAAGTTCTCATGCATTTTCTAAACATCAATTTGATCTCAATATCAAATTATATGTTTGTCCTTAAATCAATTTTATTGATTATAATGCAAGAGATGATGACATGGCATATAATGATATCATAAGTAAAAACATGTGCCAATGTCATGATGTCATGGCATAAAGTTTGAATTTTAACTAAAGCATGACATATAAATAACCTAAGCATTATCATGACATTTCAAATGATCATAAATTAAATATGATGTCATGACATGGCATATGGCAAACAATCATGGTAAGTTAGCACAAATGAAATACCTAGATTACCTATCTAAGTATCCTTAATCACTTAGCTAATTTAACATCTAATCCTAGATTGCCCTTATATCCCTAAGGGAAACCAAAATCCCAATTATGGTATTTCCCTAGGTTTTCCTCAAATTGTGCCACTTAAGATTAAAAATGATATTTCCACCATTAGGCACATTTAGCTCTTCAAGGAGTAACTAGTAATTCTATTTCATTTTCAAAGGTTAACAAAACCTTGAAAATGCTCCTTGAGTGTCAATTTCCTCAAAGTTGGGTTAACTACCCTTCTTATTGGAGTTGACACTCTCTAACCCATCTATGGGGTAGAGAAAATGCTCCTAGGAACCCAATACCTACTTGAGCTCATTGGGTTCACTAAATATTCACTAGGGATAACTTCCCTAGCAACCCTCCTAATGACCCTCTTAGGCTTTAAAGCCTTGGCCATTTGGGACTCATCAAGATCAACTCTAGGGGTGACTCCCCTTGTGACCTTGGCAATGGTCTTCCTAGCCCTAGGTTTTGTTCCATAATCGAATGGAACATTATGATAAGTGGGCTTGACCACTTGGGACTTAAGTTTGTGACCCAAACCCTTTTTGTCCTTGGACATTGGTTTTTGACCCTTAAACCCTAGAGATGACTTCTCCAAGTTCTTAAGAGCATTTTCCAAAGTATCAAGTCTTGACCTCAAGACTTGATTCTCCTTCTCTAGTACCTCAATTTTTGATTTGTCATTTTTCTTTGAGGCATTCCTAGGCATGTGTCTAGTTGATTTGGGATTCCTACCTAGGTTCTCCTTAACCTTAGATGAGGTAATTCTAGGGTTGGCTTTCCTAGTGTTATCCTTATCTAGGCTCACATGTTTGGCACCTAAGCATGTGTATCGATTTCTAATGTTATCATGCTTATCATTATTGACTAGTGCAATAAAATTTCTAGCATGCATCTTACTAGTATTGCACGAATGAGACTTAAATGATACCTTAAGGTTTGCCTTAGCTCCCCCTATAGAAGTGCTCGGTCTCTTGCTCTTGTGAGGTTGCCTCCCCCTCGGACAATGACTCCGATAATGTCCCCTTCGCTTGCATTGGAAGCACACCACGTGCTCCTTGCCCTTGCGTGTCGGGACTCTGGCTACCTTGACCTTTGGCGCCGGTGGAGTCTTTCTTACCCTCTTTGGACACTTACTCTTGTAATGTCCATGTTCCCTACACTCAAAGCACATAATGTGTAATTTAATTGAACTTAAATTGCTCGAGTTACCTAGGGTTGAGGGTGGATGCGAGCTCTCTTCTTCATCTCTTTCGGAGGTAGAAGCTTCTTCTTCTTGCTCCGAACTTGAAGAAGAACTTTCCTCCTCTTCGTCCTTAGATGTTGAGTAACCCTCAACTTCTAATTTGCTCCCTCCATGATGTGAGCTACTTGGCTCACTAGGCTCCTCTTCATGGCTTGAAGTGGAGCTCTCTTCATGGTACTTAGCCAAGTTATCCCATAATTCCTTGGCATTGTTGTAACCTATCTTACACAAGATGTTAGTAGGCAATGAAAATTCAATTATTTTCGTTACCTCTTCGTTGATTTCGGATTTGTGAATTTGTTCTCTTGTCCACTCCTTCTTCTCAAGTGGTTTTCCTTCCTTATCCACCGGAGGAGTAAATCCTTCTTGTACACAAAACCAATTCATTATGTTAGTCATAAGAAAATACTTCATCCTTACCTTCCAATACGCGAAGTCGCCGCATTCGTAGAAGGGTGGAATGGTGACGTCTTCTCCATAGAGATCCATTCTCTAGCTTTGCTCCCACGGGTGTTGATCCGATGAAGAGCGAACCTTCGCTCTGATACCACTTGTTAGGATCCTTCGTACGCGGCTAGAGAGGGGGGTGTGAATAGCCGACCCCAAATTACTCGTTTCTTCCTACGATTAGGTTAGTGCAGCGGAAATACAAATAGAAACGAAAACAGGAGAAGAAATCAAACCTCAACGCAAGGATGTAACGAGGTTCGGAGATTAGGGCTCCTACTCCTCGGCGTGTCCGTAAGGTGGACGAGTCCAGTCAATCCGTCGGTGGATGAGTCCCCGGAGAACCGGCTAATACAATATACTCCTTGTGGGTGGAGAAACCTCGCCACAAACGTTTGCAACAGCAAACAAAAAGTACAAGTACAAAGAATAAGCAAGAAATACAATAAGAATACTCAAGCACTCTACCAATCTTGCTTTCTCGTCGACTGGAGTCCGGATGAAGCAGCAGCTTCAAAAACTCTAACAGCAGCAGCTGTTCCAGTCGGGGAAGCTCACGCAAAGCTTTGGACGAGCTCAACAAGGCTCAAGCACAGCAGCAACAGGAAGGAGGAAGAAGAAGAAGAGGCTCGCGGCAGCCCTCCTTTATAACTGCGAAAGCGAAGAAAACGGAAGAAATCTGGCGTTGCGTCAGCGGCTGGTACTGATCGGTCTATGGACCGATCGGGAGGTTCCCTGATCGATCCATTCGCTTCTGTTCCGTCCCTTCGGTCGATCGGTCCATGGACCGATCGGGGAACCTCGGATCGGTCCGGGAACCTCTGATCGGTCCGTAGACCGATCAGGCTTCTCTTCTCTGCTCTTTGCGCCTGATGTTTCTGATCGGTGGCAGACCGATCAGAACTAATCTGATCGGTCACCGGACCGATCGATGGCAACAGAGCTTGTTGTATCGATCGGTCACCGGACCGTCGAAGCAACAGTATCCGGATCGATGCGGTGACCGATCCGAGCAATTTTGCCCAAACCAAGTCCCAAGACTTCAAACCAATATCCGGTCAACCTTGACCTATTGGTACTTCATCCCTAGCATCCGGTCACTCCTTGACTGCTAGAACTCCACGCCAAGTGTCCGGTCAATCCTTTGACCTACTTGGACTTTCAACACCAGAAGTCCGATCATCCTCGATCCATCTGGATTTTCCTTGCTGGCTTCACTCACGGGACTTTCACCAGCTTCACTCACCAGATTCCACACGCCTAACATCCCAGTTAGGACTTTCTCCTTCTGGCTTCACTCACGGGACTTTCCCACTCTTGGCTTCACTCACGGGACTTTCCACACCGCCTAACATCCCGTTAGGACTTTCTCATTCACCTAGCTTCACTCACTAGGATTTTCACCGCTTCACTCACCAGGATTTCGAATGCCCGGCTTCACTCACCAGGACTTTCACCTTCACCTAGCTTCACTCACTAGGATTTTTCCCCGTGCCAAACTCCCTGTTTGGACTTTCCCCGTGCCAAGTCTCCATACTTGGACTTTTCACGTGCCAAGCTCCCTGCTTGGACTTTTCCGTGCCAAGTCTCCATACTTGGACTTTTCCAGTGCCAAGCTCCCTGCTTGGACTTTTCCGTGCCAAGTCTTTATACTTGGACTTTTCCCGAATCAGGTCAACCAGGTCAACCTTGACCTACGGTTGCACCAATAATCTCCCAAACATCTATTCTTGTCCCACATCAAGAATAGAACTCTCTCACGAGTGTCAAACATCAACATGCAACACAACTAGGTCAACCTTGACCTAAGGTTGCACCGACAATCTTCCCAAGTCAAACATCAAAATACAACTCGAGTCACGTCAACTCGAGTCGGGTCAACCAGGTCAACCTTGACCTAAGGTTGCACCAACACTTGGTTCCAGACAACTCATCATATCTTATCATAACAATTGTCTCATTGCGTCTAATATTGCTAAATTTAAATTCTATATATTCTATCTTTATTCTACTAAGATAAAACCTTTCTCTTCTAATGTTTCCCGCCAAGATTCTAGTTTGGCATTTGTTCCTTCACGTGTTTCATCTACCAAAATAATATCATTTGCAAAAAAACATGCACCACAATACCATGTCTTAAATGTGTGTAGTGAGTTCGTTTATAATTAGTGTAAAAATATGGGGACTTCAAGCTAATCATTGATATAACCTTATCTTTATTAGAAATATTTCAGTTAATCCGCCTGAAGTCTTTACTCTGATCATTATATCCTCGTACATATCCTTAATTAGTTCAATATATGTTACGCTAACACCTCTTTTTTCTAGAATTCTTCATATAATTTTTCTTATGTTTTGTGTCAAGATTCTAAGTTAGTATTTACTCCTTCATATGTTTTATCTACCAAAATAATATCATTTGCAAACAATATGCACCACAATATTGTCTTGAATGTGTGTAGTTCGTTCGTCTATAATTAGTTTAAAAAGATAGGAACTTAGAGTTGATTCTTAATGTAATCCTATATCTTTATTAGAAATACTTCAGTTAATCTGCCTGAAATCCTTACTCTGGTCGTTCCATCCTCGTTCATATTTTTAATTAGTTAAATATATGTTACGCTAACACCTCTCTTTTTTAGAATTCTCAATATAATTTTTCTTAGAACTCTATCATAAATTTTTTCTAAGTCAATGAATACCATATGTAATTCTTATTTTTGCTCCCGATATTTTCCAATTAGTTGTTTAAGAATATGTATATCTTCTGTTGTCGACCTTCTAAATATGAACCCAAATTAATTTTTGGGCACAGTTGTCTCCTTCCTTAATTATTTTATATTATTTATTTCTAAAGTTTCATGGTATAACTCATTAATACTTTAATACTTGTATAGTTTACACAATTTTATACGTCTCCCTTACTTTTATATAAGGGAACTAAAGTACTTACCCTTTATTGATCATGCATTTTTTCCATTTTTAATATCCTGTTAAATAATTTTATAAGTCATTATACCTTATTTCCCTAAGCACTTCTATACCTCTATCGGAATATCATATGATCGAATGACTTTTCCATTATACATCCCATTTAAAATTTATTCTACTCCTAAAATTTGAATTCTACGATCAAAATTTAAATTTCTATACTCATTTGACTTACTTAAATTACCTAAGTTCAATTAGTTACATAAACTTTCATTAACAAATTCATGAATATACATTTTCCACCATTTTTTTATTTCTCCATCGTTTACTAGTACTCTATTATATTCATTTTTAATGCATTTTATTTGGATTAGATCTCTTGTCTTCCTTTTCTTACTTTAGCTTTTCTATAATTATCTTTTTTTTTCCTTCTTTTGACATCCAATTTTTGATATAATCATTTAAAAGTTTCATTCTTTGTTTATTCACTACTTTCTTGGCTTTTTTCTTGATTATTGTATATATTTTTAAGTTTTTCTCATTTTTATAAATATATAATTCCTTATAAGCTATTCATTTCTCATTTATTTTCTCTTGTACTTTCTCATTCCGCCACCAAGATTTTTTACTTAGTGGTGCATGACCCTTTGACTCATCGAGTACACTCTTAGCTACTATTTTTAACTTTGATATCATCTTATCTCATGTCGTATTAGAATCACCGTATATTTCATCTAATATTTGTACTCCTACCTTCTTCTTAAATATATTTTGTTTCTCATCCTTTAACTTTCACCACTTAATTTTAGGAGTCGTGTATATTTTATTTATATTAATACTATATTTGAGGCGTATATCCAACACTGCTAACGTATGTTAGATAGTTTAGCTTTCTCTAGAGATGACTTTGCAATCTTTATAAATCTTTCTATCCTTTTTCCTACCCCTAAAAAAGTCAATTTACGATTTATTATTCTCACTTTTGAACGTGACTAAGTATTCTTCTCTTTTATTAAAAAATGTATTAGTTAATATAAAGTCATATGCTATCGTAAAATCTAATATAGTTTTCCCTTATTTCTCATTTAAAACTCATAACCCCTATGTACCTTCTTATATTCCTCATTTTTCACTTCAACATGTCCATTTAGATCATTTCCTATTAAAATTATTTCATTTGACAGAATATTTTGTAATACTTCATCTAAGTCGTCCCAAAATCTTGATTTGGTAGCTTCATATAATTCTACTTGCGGTGCATATACGCTAACTACGTTCATAGTTTCTTTCACTACTATTATCTTAAGGAATATAATTTGATTCTCTTTTCGATCTACTCCTACAACTTCATCCTTTAATGAACTATGTACAATAATACTCACTCTATTTTTTACTTTACTCTTTTCTATGTATCATGACTTAAAATCTGAGTTTTCTATCATCTTTCTTTTCTCGTCTACCCATTTTATCTCTTATACTCATAAAATACTAATTCTTCTCTTAATCATCATATCTACCACCTCTATTAATTTACGAGTGAAGGTTCCTATATTTCATGTTCTAAATCTTAAACTATTAGTTTTCTTATTATATTTATTTTTATCTAACCTATGATGTGAGAAATCTTACCTATTTAACATTACATTCAAGTTTTTTTTTTGAGATGTAACAGTCATTGTCAATACGTTACAGTTGGACTCTACAATACGAATTCTTGTATATTTACCACTACACCTGAATTCTAGAGATGTAGCGGTCCTTGCCGAGAAGTTATAGTTAGACCCTGTAACATGTTTCTTCCAAGAATCAACCTAGCATTAACACAATAATTTAATAGATTCATTCATTGAATATTTTTCATAATTTTAATACTTATTGATAACCTAACATAACCCTTCTAATTATTTGAGCTTGAGACTAACCATGATTAATTTGTCATAGATGGAGTTATCAAAATGATAAACTATTTAAAATTTTAAAAAAGGTAAAAAAAATTCTAAATTGTTGAACATGTAATTAGAAAAAAGTTTTTTTATAAATTTAATTTATACTATTTTTTATTTTTTAAGATTATTAAAGTATAATTCGGTCAGTAAAATCATGCTAATACTGGATTTTAGAGAAGAGTTTATTATATACCATCTTACCTTACATTATCATCACATAATCTTCAAATTACATTACAACAAATTTATCATTGACAAAGTTCCCCTTCAATTTTTTATAATTATTGATTTTAAAAATTTAGAAATTTATTATTAATTTGATTCAAAGCTGTGATATAAATCTTTTTAGACATATATGTTAGATTGACCAGATGGTCAATAAATATATATATATATATTTTTAATGGAAGTGCGTTGAATTTAAAATAATAAATTTGAAAAAAAATAATTAAATATTTTTAGATGAAAATTAAAAGACATTTCTTAATTGTGCGCCAGATCCATGTGCAATAAATTACGGTAACAATGATCCATGTGCAATAAGTAACAGACCTTTCTTATAAAAAAATTTAATTTAATTTAATTTTTTTTATTAATATTAAACTGATAAAAATAGATGTTATATTAGATAAAAAAATTAAAAAAGATATATTTTTTAATATCACTTACTTTACTCGTGATGTTGTGAATCTTAAAATGTAGAACTAAAGAGGATTATGATAATACATATTTTTTTTTATATAAAAAATAATTAGAAAAAATTATTAATAAAGTTTAAAATTATGTTTAGTGTGAAAAGGAAAATGATAATATCATAATTTTATTTTAGATTTTATGAAAATAGGTTAGTAAAGATCTTAATAAAAATTTTTAATCTAAAAATAACTTTATTCTAATATTATTTGAAAATTTTAACCAAAATTACCAAAGGGAAGAATCTTAAACGAAGCTGCTTTAAATAATTATACTCAATTATTTCAATTTCAGTTACAATAATTTTATAATAGTTCCAACAAAAATTATTATAATAATATTAGAATAAAAAATAATTAAAAATAAAAATTAGACACTCTTTAATTATTTGTTCAACCTAAAATATCCTTTCAACCTAACTATTTTTTTTTAAAAAAAATTACCCAATAATTTTTGATATTTTATAATCTCCAAGCAATCAACTCATACTTTTTGATGAAGATAAAATCTCAAATCAATTCAACTCATACATTTTTCTATCAATCAAACATTACATGCAATTCCATCGGCATTTCAATATATATCTATTTGGCAAGAAACCTTCAAACCAATTAAAAATCTGGAAAAAAAAACAAAGAAGCACAAAAGATTACATCAAAAACATACAACTAGATGCCCGGGCACAGTGCGATGGTGAAACAGCGCCACAGCGGATTCTTTTTCACGAGAGGGTTTGAATTTCAGATTGAGCTTTTCTAAATGCTCACAACGCTCAAGAGTTCGAACCACTGAAAAAGTTAGGGACCTCTCCATGGCTTATCCATACTTTTCGGATTTATCCCGTGATCCATTTATGGAACCTTCCACCTCTAAAATTAATCTAAATCTCCAAAAGCTGAATTTCTAGATTGTAAAAAAAACACAAATAGTAACTAGAAATATAAAATCATTCATTCATTTTCTTCCCCCAAAAGATTGACCGTCTATAATCTAAATTCATCTATTAACTCTGGAAGTATGAACTGAAAAAACAGTAATATGGGATGGATAGTTCAGATGATGTAATAATTAAAGTTAAAGTGAAATGGTAGTTAAAGTTAAGTTGTGTCTATCCAAACAGATCATTTTTTAATGGGTAACTCTTTATTTCTCATAGATATGAGTTTCAATATAAATTAGATTGATTTTAGAGCCGGTCGGATTTTCGAGGCTCAGTTTTTCATTTTTCATAAGTGTGGCTCCTAGCATAAATCCGATCGATCCTAGAGTCAATTAGACCCCTAGGACTTAGCTTTCCACTTCTTATGAGCATAACTCCCAACATAAATCTAGTTGACCCCAAAGTCGATCGGATCTCTAGGGCTCAACTCCCCACTCTCATAGGCATTATTCCCAACATAAACCCTATCGGTCCCTAGAACTAGTTGAACTGTCAGGGCTCAGCTCCTCAGTTCTCATGGGCATGACTCCCAGTGTAAACTCGATCGGCTTCAGAGTCGATCGGATCTCCGGGACTTAGCTTTCCACTTCTCATAGACATAACTCCCAACATAAATCCGATCGGCCCCAGAACCGGTTGGATCTCGGGGGCTCAACTCTCCACTTCTCAGGGCATGACTTACAGTGTAAATACGATCGGCCCTAGAGTTTGTCGGACTTCCGGGGCTCAACTCCCCACTGCTTATGGGTATGACTCCCAAGATAAACTCAGTCAACTCCAAGGCGATCAGACTCCCTCTAGGAGACAACTTTGTCAGAGAATCGTAACCACCTATCAAAGAATAATGGCTACTCATTAGAGAATATTCTACTACTCTGACATATACATGCAACGTAATATTCCTCTCCCTAGGGAAAGGTTGTTGTACATCTTTCACTACCCGGCATATTCTGACACTAATATTCTCTGACGCCTCATTATTACAGAGGTTATGAAAGGTAGTATAAAAACAAGTTCTCTTTGTTAGCCAAAGAGGCACACCTGCATGCATACACATCCACACTACTATTTTGCTATTCATCTTATTCTCCATTTTTCACGAGAGCTACGGTTTTAACTAGAGCATCGCCAGAAACCCCTCCTAATTTTCTCTGATATTCGTGTTTACTCTCTTTATAGTATATGTAAGTTCATGCCTTATTATTGATCATTTATATCCACTCAATTTTCAAACGAGATCAATAGACAACCAACCTTCTAATTGATCTATCGAATATATCTAAAGTACCAATTATACACATTCAAAAGTTGACCTTATTTTATAGATAACCGCCTTATTTCTTCCTACACACTTACTCACCTAAAGAGAAAAGCTATCAGTCACTTGAACATGGAACACAATGACAATACTCCCTTCACGTAACCGGGGACGGACTGCGAGCATAATCATCCTTGTTAAACTTGTGGCAAGCTCAAGTACAATTTTGAATCACCCTACGAAGTCGTGAAGCGAACGATTGCCACTGACTTTGACGGCTTGTTCCGGGTGATGGTCACCGAGCGCGCTTGACAAGTAGCCGTCGCAGCGGTCCTCCAGGCCGAGAAGTGATTCCGAGAAACGAACCCCGTCGTTCCGATGGAGGCCTAATGTAAGCAAGACACCATTGCCATGGCCGGAAGATGTAGAGCTAAGAGAGGGCTTTTGAATGTGATCATTTTGGCGGCTACTACTATTACTGTTACTTTGCGATATCTTGCTCTTCTTGCGCATCTCCAAGGTGTGTACTTCCTCGACCATCGGCTTCCATAGTCGCACTCTCGCGTTTATGAACCAGTTGGAAACCTGATGAAGAAAGAACCACCATTAGAATCATGCATCAAATTGAGCTACAACATCACCAAATCTCCCAAAATTCACCGACTCCATGAGTCGGATTTCGTTACCTGGTTTCTGGTCAATCCTGTTTCTTTAGCCAAATTCTGCTTGTCGACATCAGTTGGATACCTAGAAATTTTTTCAAAAACACGGCAGAAATGTGATCCGTTGTTTCTAAAATGCATTTGCAAAGTTGGATCAGTTTGGTTTGAGCAAAGAATAAGAACTAGGACTCACGGGTGCAGAAAGTGTTCGAAGAGCCAACCGCGCAGCACAGCAACTGCCCGTTCAGGAAGCCCTCTTTGCGGTCGCCAGAAGTTCGGTTGAGCGAAGGGGGCCGCGAGGACTTTCGTCGGCCGGTGGAAGTAACCACCGCTACTGTTCGGTCGAATGGAGCTTGCGATCGGTTCTCCGGCGATGCCTTCACTATCCAGAGCATTGTTCACTTGATGAAGTCGGCCGGATATGATATTCCTCAAGCATTGGAAGTGCTTGGCCATGGCATCAAGAGCCATCGAGGCATACGGAGCCGCATTGTTCAATCCGGCAATGGACTCGAAGGAAGTAATGACGGCTTGAGCCTGATGAGAGTATTGCTTGTATCTTCTATAGACCTACAAATCGATAATCACAAGGTAGATTGATAAGAAAAGAACAAAGAAAATCCTATCTAACATTCTTTTTGAAGAACTAACATGGTAAATCTTCTTAAAGAATTCAAGTGTGATCTAAGAGATAAGTTGAAGAACAAGGCCTAAGATCGGTCAAATGCCTTGATGTTCTTCATCAATCTAACTCAAAATAAGGCCTTGTTTACTTGGAGGAATGATATATTTGAACAAAAAAATTTCACCTCATCGAGCATGGAATCGAGCCGTGAAACAGGGGAGGCAGGCGGCGGCGGCGGCGATTCCTCCGCCGGGTTCACAGCCAAAGACACCTCCCCACCGCCTCCTGCTCGCCGTCGCTGCTGCCCCACCCGGCACACCTCCTCGAGGAGCCTCCGCGCCGGCTCGAGAAACCGGGAGCGGCCGAGCACGGCGGCGTAGCCGGTGAACGGGCCGAACGCCGGCCGGCTGATCCGCGGTGGCGGGGGCGAGTCGAGAGAGAGCGAGAACGGGCGGCTCTGTTCTAGCGGGAACCGGAGCTTCCCCAGCCGGCTCTGCTGAGGCACGTGGCGGTAGCATAACCGCGGGCGGCGCAGAAACGGACCCTGTTCCTGATCCGCCTCCCCGGCGCCTCCGGGGAACCTGTCCGCTTTTAGCCCCGCCGACGAAGAAGCCATATCTTTCTCTGGCAAAAAAGGTAACGCAGGAGGCGGCGAGATCGGAGAAAGCTCCCACCTTTCTATATATCTCTTGAGCAACTTTCCGCAGGAAAGAGACGGAAGGAAAGGGATGGGCGTGGGAGACGATGGAGAAAGGTAAAAGGGAAAGGATTCGTAAATGGAGCGTGGAGATGATGCCGATTCCGCTTTCAGCTCCGCCGTCCTTTCTCAGAAGAGTAAGTGAGTAGAGCGATCTGTAGCGAGGAAGGGAACGTATAATACATGACGAACAGGAGCAGGCACCAAGGAGCGAATAAGACCGCAGACAAAGCGACAAGCGCAACTTTTTACGTGTCGACGGGATTCGATATGGGATTTTTTTTTTTCATATATATACAATTTTCCCCAGCATAGTTTGATATATTAAATTAGGTAAAAAAAAAAAAACAAAAGTGTTAAATTATACTGAATTCTAATCTAAATATGTTTAATTTAGAAAAAAAAAATATATTTATTTTTAAACTTTTGATACTTATAAAAAAATAAAAAGTAATTAATTAAATCAGAAAATATTTATTCTCACTCCCTAATCAAATATAAGCAACATCAATTTACTTAATAATCCTCATTTTTTATAAGTACAAAAAATCTAAAAATATATATAATTTCTCTTAAATTCAATATCATTTAAAGATAATCTAATATATTTTCCATCTAAATTGAGTACAATTTTTTTTTTACCAGGCCAATTGATTTAGGCTGTATCGATTGACCAATCGATTCATTATAAGTTAATTGATTGATATGCTAAAAAAAAAATCGTGCTCAATTTGATAGAAAATATATTGGATTCTAGTCTAAATGTGCTGAATTTAGAAAAATTATACTTTCTTTTAAATTTTTTGTACCTAAAAAAATAAAAGGTAATTAGATAAATCAGTATCAATTAGGAAGTTACATGTAAGAACAATCTATATGTAGAAAGTGGAAACAAACTCACCTTTTATTAGATAAATCAATATGTATTAGGAAGTTACATGTAAGAACAGTGTACATGTAGAGAGTGAAAATAAACTTGTTTTCATTTAGGGACTGAGGAGGAAGATTATTTTGTTAATAGCAAGTTTCAAACAATTTTACCAATAATTACTGCAATATATAAAAACTAGTAAATAATTACTATAATATATAAAAATTACATAATAATTGCTACAATAATGTTTCTTAGTTCCAATGATAGTAGTTAGTCTTAGTTATTGCTGCTATAATATATAAAAAATTACTTTATAGTTGTTACAATTGTAAAAATTATTAAGTAGCTAATATAACTATTTAAAATGATGTTGATTAATTTAAAATAATTTTAATAAATTTTAAATAATTTTTCATCAAGTTGATAAAAAATATTTTGATACTGTTCAAAGTTAAAAATTTAAAGTTTGAGATTTTAAAATTTAAGATTTAGTTTAGAATTTAGCTGCTATATTCTTTTTACATTGAAATTATTTAAACTTTATAAAAATAATTTTAAATTAAAAAAAAACACTTTAAAATAGTTAAATTTAAATCTTAAATTATAAACCATAAATCCTAAATTATAAAATCATTTGAAAACAGTTTGGCAGCAATTATGATGTAGCGTCCTTTTAATTTTTATCCTATTATAACATAAAGGAGGAAAAATTAAAAGGGCGACTTTATTTAAAGGACTATCTATTTTTTTTTTAAAAAAAAAAGTCATTTAAAGGAGTATATATATATATATATTAATTAAAATGCAACTTCAACTATAATTGCTAACAATGTAAATTAATTAAAATTATTTATAATAATTATAACTACTATAACAATGCTAAAATAAAAATATTTTTAAATAAAACAGAAAATTGACTATCTTTTTTTTTTTAAAAAAAAAAAGAGACTTTTTTACGATAATAAAAATAAAACGCATCCTTTGAATTTTTAGCTAAGAAAAATACAAAATGTGCATTAAGATTTTATTACTATAAAAATAAACTACTAATCTATCACTTCCTACTCTTTTTCATCTCTCTTGAGAGGTAAGCAAGTTTTCCTTCCTCCTCTCTCAGCCTCTCCATTCTCTACATTCTCTACATGTAGGCAGGGGACTAGTTGGAGTTGCTCCAAATAGAATGTTTCAACTTTCATAGGGAAGGGACTTCAAAACTTCTATTTATATAAAGTAGTCATAACCAAGGTTGCTGTGGCTTTCCGTTGCTCGGTAGAGCATCTTGTAGCTCCTCTTCGTCGTCTTCCTTAATGGCAATGATAGAAGGTTGGTAGCTCGAGTGATGGCTTCTTTGACAAAAGCGGTTCGAGATAGCATACATCAGATATCTCAAGCTATTCTGTCGCTTCCATGTCTACATCAGATATCTCAAGCTATTTCAACGCACACCAGGCCTTAGCTTTCTTCTCCGAGACCTGAAAGTAAGAGATTGAAAGAAGCATGTTAAACATGCTTAGAAGGTTTTTTTTATATACGAATCCATGTAATCATGCTTTATCATTGAGCTTTTCAGTCAAAAGACCCATAAAAGGTTCACATATTGTATCTTACCACTCGGTTGTTTCCACCATCAAAATCAATCTGGTTACCCAACACTATGAAAGGAAAGTTATCGGGGTCTGATGGACTAGCCTGAAAATGAGGTAACCACAGAAGTAACATAACCAGCATTTCATTTCCTCTTTTATCTCGCGGTGAATCTCCGAAGAGGGTCAAACATAATCTACCTGAATGAGAAATTCCTCCCGCCAATTGTTCAAGTTATCAAATGATTTCATGGCATTAACATCGTAGACAAGGACACAGCAATCAGCTCCGCGGTAGAAAGCCACACCAAGGCTTTGAAACCTTTCCTGCCCTGCTGTGTCCCATATCTAAAGATGAAAACATCAAGTAATGAGCTTACAGGAACTATTAAACCTAAACAATCAAATTTTTAAGGGCAAACTTCTTTGTAAGTTCTACAAATTTAGTAGAACCTGAAGCATAACCCACTGCAGAGAACCAAAATGTAAAAAAGAAAGATATATGAACTCACATTATCGCCTTCTATACCTTTGTTTATAGCAAGATGATGGCAGCTTAATCAATTGTATTATTATTAGTGTACTTTCACCAGTTTGTTCTAAGAATGTAAAAGCGTTCTCTTAAACCATAAATATTACACAATGAACAATGACTTTTTCCTGGAAAATGATAGAACAATTGCCAAAGTCCTCAAGATTATCTAATCTAGTCACCTTGCATGAGACTGTAAGACTATCTGATATGTATAGCTAGACAAGTGACTAACACCTCCATAAATCCAAAAATACATGCCATTATAAGTCAGAAACTGCAAAAGGTTTATGTGGGAAAACAAATTACTATAAAGTGAAAACAAATTTAGTCAAATCCTGATTTAATTCATTATAGAACAATTAACACTCGCTATATCCTATATCGTAAGGTATGTAGGAAATACTAGGGATGTTTCTGAAACTTTTAATTCTCTTCCACATTGCATTGATCAATAAAATGTCTTCAATAAGGCATATCCTATCTACCCAAAGAGAATCTATGAAAACTCCTTGTACAAACATAGAGAAAAATAGAAGAAGAATTGATTATTTGACCGCTGCACAGAAATTAAACAACATAGTTGGTCTGGCATCTGATCGCGTAATAAGTTGATCGGCAACTTCGATAATAAGCTTCTGAATAAGAGTTGTCAATTTCATAAATCTCAGTAGCATAGTCAGGCAATCCAAATCAAAGGTCTGGGAACTATGGCTTTAAAAATGATGGCAGTAAAAAGGAGAATATCAACAATGATGAGCTTGTGTTCACGAACCAAAAAACAATCGGAAAATTTCATCTTTATGATCCATCGGTCATTCAAAGCACGAGATAATATCATGCATACAGAGGTAAAATTCAATGAATAACCAAACAACTTGATCAAGATTATGACTGCAACGCAGTAGATCAACAACTAGTTAACACCCACAACTACTTAACTTTCACTCACTTAAAAAAATGCACCATTAAAAATAATCTCGCAGAGAACATGAACTTCACAATCAACAGGAAGAAAATCATAAAAAGGATGGAAAAAGGAGGATCACAGAAAGCTGCAATTGTAAAATTTTCCTAACCTGTAAAGTGAACAATCTATCATCGATCTGAACTTCTTTGGTCAAGAAATATGGTGTCTTTGTACTGGTTGCTGAACTTCTGGTTCACATATCTAACCAATACCAAATACCATCCAATCCCAAATTACCGCAACATAGATGTATAATTCCACCAAAAGAACTAACTTTCTGTCCAAAACTAAGTTTAAAAAAATGCGTAAAGCGGTTTAGAGCACGCTGATTCATCAGCGATGTCTTCCCAACCCTAACAAAGAAGACAATTACACAAAAGCAGCATATGTGTGTGTAAGGTACTTTTTGCTGGTGAACGAGATGGAAATCTCCCGCTGTCCCCGAGGATGATGACTTTGAGAAGCATACGCCGCCGGTAGGCCATGGAGTCGGAGGCCGTCTGAGTCAAGAAGAAGTCTTCGAGGACTCGCGATCGGTTTTGTCCGCCGTCCAAGGGATCAAATCAATCCACCCAAATCAATAGAAGGTTCGAAGGAACAGGTGTCGGCCTTCGGCACGGTTCGGTCGAAGTTTGTTATAAAAAAACCGATTCAAGAGAAAAATCTTCATTTTACATCTCATAGTTTACTTATTTTAATTTTGCCTTTTCTATTTTAAGATATTAAAATTTACTCCTCTATAGTTTATAAAATAGAGCTATGTTGAAGTAAGGGATGCCTTATTCTGTTTTGTAGATTATAGGAGGTCAAATGTAATATTTTAAATTGTGGATAGAAAATGAGAAAGTGAAAAAAAAATGAGAGGCAAAAATGGAATTTTCTCAATTCAAAGACTATAAAATTTAGGGTTAATAACTTTAAGCCCCCTGAATTTTATAGCAAGTTGCATTTTGTCCCCCCTCTATTTAAAAAACTACACTCACCTTAACATGAAGTAAAAAGGGAAAAAAATATAAATGATCAAAATAACCCTAAACTAAATCAGACTTCTAAAAGAAAAATAAAAAAATCCCACAAAATCATTGAAAGTTTAACTTTAACCCAACCTGATTTATATATAAGTCCAAAATTTTACTTGTTCCTACAAAAAGTATCCTCATAAAATTCATATATGCACTACATAAACAAGAGAAAAACAGTAACTCTAAATTCTAAATTAATGAATCAAAATTAAATGAAGATAGAACAAAGTTTATAATTAAAAATCAAAATGAAAACCATTTATGATTTAGAAAAAAATCACCCTTTTAATTTTTGCCCAAAAGTAAATTTTCATTTCAAAGCAGCACCCTTTTGAAACGAAAAGTATTTTTAGCCGCTTTGAAATGAAAATTTACTTTTGGACAAAAATTAAAAGAGTGATTTTTTTTTCTAAATCGTCAAAGGGTCTTCATTTTAATTTTTAATGATAAATTTTGTTCCATCTTCATTTAATTTTGATTCATTAATTTTGAATTTTGACACTTTTTTATTTGGTAAAATGAGTTTTTGACTGATTATCGCTTTCAGAGTTGTTGTTTTTCTGTTGTTTATACTGGTGCATACATGAATTTTGTGAGGATAATTTTTCTAAGAATAAGTGAAATTTTGGGCCTATATATAAATCATATTTGGTTAAGGTTAAGCTTTCAACGGTCTTGTGGGATTTTTTTTTTTTTTTTTTCATTTTGTTCTAAAGTCGATTTAGGTTAGGGTTATTTTAATCATTTTTTTTTGTCTTTTTACTTCATGTCAAAGGGGGGTTAAGTGTAATTTTTTAAATAGAGGGGAGCAAAATACAATTTGCTATGAAAATAAGGGGGGCTTAAAGTTATTAACCCTAAAATTTAAATGTCTCAAAGAATTTTAAACTGAAAGCTTCAAATCCGATTATTTGGATATTAAATTTTTATATATTCATAAAAGGGTTTATAGTAGAGTTAATGAAGAACTAAACTCAACTCATAACTCATGAGTCGTGCAAGTTAGGGCTAAAACATAAATTTATGGACGGATAATGAGTCAAATTGAGTTAAATGTATTATATTCAAGTTTATTTTATAAGAATAATCGAGTTAAGTAAAACGGAGTCTAAAATGAATTAAACAATTTAAATAATTATTTAAGTTTGATTTATTTATTTTATTAATTTGAGCTTGGTTGATTTGAATTAGATTGGTTTACTAGGAATTTAAGGTTATTTGATTATTTAAAATTTTAAAACTTATCAAATTGATTATTAAATTTAATAATATACATTTTTTTCCCCATCTTCACAAACTTTGTTAATGAACTTTATTCATGAATAATTCACCATCTCTATTATATTTGATACGACGATTAAAATAAACCCCCAAATAATAGGTCTAAATGGGAAAGATCGACTAAGGTAGTTATCAAAGTCAAGAAGTCAAAGATATCAACAATATTAGTAATGTGTCCAAAGTAAATTGGCCATAGGGCTGGTCTGTGTGAGTACTCGTCTGGACAATCCTCCTATTTCGACTTAGGTATTGAGTAACATAACCAATTGTCTTAGCCGTGCAGGGAGGATGGTCGATCAACCATCCTTCCCAACAAACAAACAAACAAGGTTTCGTCTGACATATTACCTATCCGATCGGATCTAAAGGTTGATCGGACATATGACTTTGCGATAAAATGAAGGTCGAGTGAAGAACGAACAGCTAACCGCATTCCGTAAGGACAAGCTGGCGATCCACCGACCGAGTTAGAAGTTTGTGTTGCCGACAACTTACGTGCTCGCTTAAGGAAAGATATTAGAGACACTTTTCGACTTATCTTTTCTTATGAAGACTTTGGAAAACGTATATATGCTTTAAGATCCGTGTATAGGCACTACAATGATGGTAAAAGGCGAATAGCCCCCAGCGTCTCCGCCAACTAGGGGTGAGCAGTCAATCCGCCAAACCGACCAACCCGCTTATACCGTCCCGATCCGAACCGAAAAAAATAATCCGCCGGATATAGGGTCGGATGTAGGGTCCTAATATTGCATTATCTGATCTAGTAGGGTCGGATAGTTTTTTATCCCAATAATCGAACCAACCCGATCCGATCATCCCTACTTGTAGCAACTAATGTTGATAAGCTGTTACACGTTGTAGCAACTACTGTCGATAAGCTGCTACATGTTGTAATAATTATTTTCGATTAGCTGTTATAACGTGTAATGAGTAATGTCTATTATCATTTTTAAAAAAATTATTTTTTTTGTTATATTTATATTTATATTTATATTTTATATTTCATTGGATATAGGGTCGGATATCGAAATAACTGATAACCCGTCGGATATCTGAAACATAAGAACCGCCGGATATAGGGCCGGATGTAGGTCCCGATTTTACATTATCTGATCTAGTAGGGCCGGATAGTTTTTTACCCCAATAACCGAACCAATCTGATCCGTTATCACCCCTACCGCCAACCCATCCCAAGGTCAACGCGGAGGAGATAAATCACAAACGACCACTAGCCTTTGGAATAGTGACTAGCACATAAGGGAGGAATTTACCTAGACTTTGTCGAAATTTGAACTCAGACCTCATAATGACAACACCTCATGTGCTAGCCATTAGACCGTCACAAGAGGACACCTCATGTGTATAAACGCTACAATGTGGCAAAAGGTGAAATCGCTCGCCCCCAGCGCCCTCGTCGCACCCGACCCAAGGCCATCACGAGGCAGGTAAATCACAACATCCTGAGCGAGCATGTGGCAGGTGAGGTGAGTTGCACAGGGACGGGGGATTTACGCCCCGACTACCCCGAGTTTCGACTCTGTGACCTCATGTGGCAAACATCCCACCACATACTAACTCGAATGACCTGTGGGGTCATGTATAGACGCTACAATGACATTATAAAAGGTGATTTCCATCTACAATCGGAGATATACGATGCTCCATTATTTTACACGCTCTCTGTTTCTGTTTGCTTCTACTATTCTCTTCTTCCGAATTGAGTATTAACTTAAGCGTCGGAGGGTCAACGATGAAATTTCTTCCCTGACCTGACACTAACGCTTACTATATTACAAAATAATGCAGAATCTTCATCCGATCAACAGTCGAACTACGTTCATAACTAATCATCTTGTTAAACTTTTGAACACGATCAGTATTCATTCTGGACACTGCTCATAGTCTGTACCTATATTATACGAAGAGAAATTATACTTAGAGAAATAAATGATGAGATCAATCTATAATCAATCGTGGCAACAAATGCGAGAGACCATCAGTGGAACATTCTGCCCTAACTGAAAATCAACCCAGACTATACGCGACAATGTCATGTATGAACCATTTGCACCTGCTCGTGAAAATTATTCAATTATTTAATTATTTATATATTTATTAAGTGTTGGTTTTTGAATTCCTTGCGCCAAACTCCAACCGATCACGCGGTTACCGCCGCGCACTCCCTTGGCATGAGCATGACGCACCGGAATCCTCTTCTTCCACGCCTCCACCACCACCACCGCCACCGTTCTATATAACAAACGCCACTGCCACACCCTCCACTCGCATCTCTCCACGCATCGATCGAAAATGTCTCCCCTCGCCGCCAGCCTCCTCGCCGTAGCTCTCGCAGTGGCCGCCGTCGCCGCCGTCCACGCAGGCCCGCCTCCTTGCACCACCTTCCTGCATCCGATCCTCCCCTGCACGTCGTACATCACGGGGCATGGACCCTCGGCGCCGGTGCCGGTGCCGTGCTGCAAAGGCTTGAAGTTCATGGTCGGCCTGATGATCACCCGCGCCGACCGCGTCACCGCCTGCAAGTGTTTCCAGGACGCCGCCGTCAAGATGCCCGACATCGACTACGGCCGCGTCGCCGCCCTCCCCGGCCGCTGCCACGTCGACGCCCCGTTCAACTTCACCCCCCACATCAACTGCGACGCGTAAGCCACAAATCAATCCACAACAACTCAGTTCAGATCGCTCTAATCGATTTCTTCCTTTGCAGGATTAAAGCGGCGGCGGTTGGGACTGAAGCCGAGGAGGAACACCTTTAAGATCACGAACCCAGCGATCCACTTGACGAATAAAAAGGATTTGAATCTGGAGCAAGAACAGGACTCTCTGTTCATTTTAATGTTGAACTGAAGAACAAATATATATATATATAAGTTTATAAACACAATGCAATAAATAAAGGATTACCGAATTTGGCTTTTTTTTTTAAAAAAAAATGTGTGTTGGTTCAGTGTATAATGATCTCCTCCTTCTCAACCTCTATGAGTGTTCTCGGCTTGCCACCGCGGTGGCCGGAGACAGGAGCGCCTCTCACTATGCTCACCGCGGCGATCATAGTTGTCGGCGCCGGAGGAGAGCGCATTTGGATAATCTCATGGACCAACTTCGGATAATCTCATGAACAATTGATTATATTATATGCAAATCCATCCCAAACTACTGAATAATTGGACGTGAGACCGCTGCACAGAAATCAACAACATAGTTGGTCTGGCATCTCAGCACATGATAAGTTGAATGACAACTTCGATAATAAGCTTCCGAATAAGAGTTGTTAATTTCATAAACCACAGTAGCATAGTCAGGCAACACAAAGGGCTGCGAACTGTGGATTTAAAAATGATGACAGTAAAAAGGCAAATATGAACAATGATGAACTTTTGTTCCCCCAACAGTTGAAAATCAATCGGAAATTTTCATCTTAATTATGTTTGGACGTTCAAAATCACGAGATAATATCATGCTTGCAAAAATAATCTCGCAGAGGAGATGAATCTCACAATCAATAGGAAGAAAATAATAAAAAGGATGGAGGTAGAAATTGTAAAATTTTCCTAACATGTAAGGTGAGCAATCGGGTTTCCTCCGCCGTCCAAGATCGAAGTCCAGTATCCTTTGGTTACGCCATTCATTTGGAGAAAAAATTTCTATAAATATATCGTAGTGGGGGTTTAAATCGCGGATATTTAAATGACAATCTGAATATCTTACTACAGCACTATTGGCCTAAGACAAAAATGTATAATTAAATAACGTCAATAGAAGGTTCGAAGCAAAGAGGTTTTCGGCCGTTGGCACGGTTCGTCTTCTAAGTTTATTAAAACAAAATAAAAATAAAAATAAAAATAAAAATAAAAACAAAAACGATTCAAGAGAAAAAGTTTCATTTTACTCCTCATATTTTACCTAATTTTTATTTTACCTTTTTTATATTAAGATATTAAAATTTACTCCTGTATAATTTATAAAATCAAGCTATGTTGAAAGAAGGGATAACTTATTCTAGTTTGTAGATTATGGGAGGTAAAATGTAGTATTTAAAAATGGAATTTTCTCAATTCAAAAACTAAAAAAATTAAATGTATAAAAAATTTTAAACTCAAAACTTCAAATCAGATTATTTGGATATTAGAATTTTTTATATATATTTACAAAAGGATAGAAATCAAAGCGTGCGCTTCAAATTATGTATAGAGAAAGGATGCTTTAAAAAAAAAAAAAAAATCAAAAGATGCCCCTATTATATTATTTATTTTAAAAATATTATTACTTCATTGCTATTTTCAAAAAAGGGGTAAATCTCTTAACGGACTCTTAGGCTCTATTTACTTGGGAGAGTGGAAAGCAAAATTAAGGAAAAGTTTTCACGGTGGAAAAGTTTCCGTCGTTTACTTCATTAAAATTTTTCGAAGGAAAAGTAACGCAATCCCTCAGCGGATAATTTTGGAGCCAAAATCAATCACCTCAAAATCGGACGGAAAGCCGTGGATGGAAAAAAAAATGACGCATGTACCCCTTTTGCATTCACAAAATTACACCATATACCAAAAAAAATAACACATGTAGCCTTTTTAACTCACAAAATTACACTATGTACCAAAAAAAATGACACATGCACCCTTTTTTATTTACAAAATTACATCATAAGTATTCACCTTCTTTTATTAAGGTAAACAAGTGTACAAAGGAAAAGATTTCTTCACCCTTTCTTTTCTCTTCCTCCAAAGATAACTTTCTATCGTTGATTCCTTTCTTTTCCTCATCCACACTCTAGAGTAAACATAGCATTAATATCACTTCCACGGATATATAGATACATAGATATTAGATGATGGTGGATAAATCTCGTGTTTACGCATACTTTAATACTATTTAAATAACTACGAATATTAGTTATAGACATTAATAATTAACTTCTGTGTTATAGATACATATATAATAGTATAGCCCCATGGGTATAGTTAAGTTGGTAAGTAAATGAAGATTTATCATTTGAGGTCGAGACTCGAGACTTGAGAGGTCGAACATCGGGGCTAGGGCTATAATCATAACTAAGATGATAAATAGATAAAGATTTACCACTTGAGATTGAGAGGTCGAGCCTCGGAATTGACGGAACATAAATCCTTACCAAATGTATAACTGATCTCCCATCTATTTGACTCCTAATAATCGTGATTTACCTCATCCTCTTTTTACCACTTACAGATATTGTAGCAACTCCCTAAATAGATACTATAATTATATAATTATTTTAAAATGATTTTAACAAATTTAAAATAATTTTGGTATGAACCTTAAACAATTTTAACTGAGAAGGTTCTCGTTAAGCCTCACATGATTCGGTCTTCGCCGTGCTGGTGCTTGTGCAAATATGCTAAAATCACGATCCAGCTCGAGCTCGACCAGCCAATCGGACTTGCAATTCCAACCCACTAAGCCCTTCTATTTATTTATTTGTTTGTTTATTTAGGGTTGGATTTTTTATTCCTTGCGCCCAACTCCAACCGATCACGCGGATACCGCTCACTCCCTTCGCATGAGCATGACGCACCTGAATCCCCTTCTTCCACGGCTCCACCACCACCACCGTCACCACCACCGCCACCGTTCTATATAACAAACACCACTGCCACAGCCTTCACTCGCATCTCTCACGCATCGATCGCAAATGTCTCCCCTCGCCGCCGCCCGCCTCCTCGCCGTAGCTCTGGCGGTCGCCGCCGTCGCCGCCGCCCCGCATCCTTGCGTCACCTTCATGCAGTCGTTCACGCCCTGCACGTCGTACGCCACGGGGCATGGACCCTCGGTGCCGGTGCCAGTGCCGTGCTGCGACGGCGTGAAGTCCATGGCCGGCATGATGACCACCCGCGCCGACCGCGTCGCCGCCTGCACGTGCTTCCAGGCCGCCGCCGCAAAGATGCAGGGCATCGATTACGGCCGCGTCACCACACTACCCGGTCACTGCAACGTCGACGCCACGTTCGACTTCACCCCCGACGTCCACTGCGACACGTAAGCCACAAATCCATCCACAACGACTCAATTCAGATCGTTCTGATCGATCGTTTCCTTTGCAGGATTAAAGCGGCGGCGGTTGGGACGGGAGCCGAGGAGGAACAACACCTTTAAGATCACGAAGCCAGTGATCCACACTTATGAATAAAAAGGATTTGAATCTGGAGCAAGAACAGGACTCCCTGTTCATTTTAATGTTGAGCTGAAGAACAAAATGCAATAAATAAAGGAATACAGAATTTCGCTTTAAAAAACATGTGTTGGTTTAGTGTATATTGATCTCCTCCTACTCAACCTTTGTGTGTTAGCAGGTTGCCACCGCGGTGGCCAGAGACGGTGGCCGGAGACAGTAGCACCGCCTCTCACTATGCTCACTGCAGTGGTCGGTCGTAGTTGCCGCTACCCCAATAACACTATTGAAGTATTATTCATCTTTGATAGAGGTTTGATAGAAAACAAACCAATTTGTCTTCGACAGCCTCAAACTCATTCACATTCTCCCATGATGATTCCCTTGATAATCACATGGAATGGACCAACTTCGACTAATTCTAACTCATCTTTTTCTATTGTTTTGATCTTTCCTAGCTTAAACAGTCTCAAATTATCTGATTGATGAACTAAAAGAACAAAAATATGGCTAATTACATAAACCAAATTTGAGTAGATATCGAAAAATAAGAGCTATACATAAACCATGTTCATTTCTCAACCTTGGCAAAGATACACACATGAATCACACAGAAATGCCAACTCCTAAATGCAGATGCAGTAGGAAAATCCAGTAACAAGATCATGCCAATGAACAGAAGTAGCAGATTTTAAACAATGTACGACAGACTCCATGAAAGTAGATTGTTCAAGCCCATGCAAGGAATTATGGCAAATACCAGGATTTAAGTTCCGAAACACCAAGTTCAAAAACCTAGATCATAGAGATAATCACCAAGCCTCTCGACTACCATGTTGCACTGCCCACCAGTCATCGGCTCGTCGTATATACCGATTATCAAAGCGAGATTGGTTTTCTTGACAGTGATACCACCAGTACCCTGAAAGCATGTATGTAAATAAGATTTTGCGAATAGAACAAAGTTGGCCTAACAACTGAGTGATGGATGTTGGTCCATGGTATATAGGCAATGTTATTCTCTAAAAAGTAATTACAAACTTAAATGTTAGCATGATGGTAATATTATACGAGTCGCTAACCTTCTTCCCTCGAATAACAGCACCTGGCTCGCCTTGGATAACCATGTACTTCAACCCACCAAGAAATAATCCAGTTGGAGCAAGAGAACCGGGTACATCAAAGTCGGTCATGATTGCAGAAATCTCTTCAGGTTTAAACTGTTTAGAAAACACAGAAGTCATTAGTAAAGATAAAACAAGATCAGAGAAACCATATCCATTGTAACGCAACTATTAGTAGGAAACAGAGAATCTGCAGTATGTATGTATATATATGGTTTAAGCTCAGACATTTTCTCTTCTTTCTAATAGTGAATACTGCACATAATGAATGAAACAACCTTCAAAAATTGAGTCTGACAAGCAAGTAGAACACTGATACACATAACTACAATAAGGCAAAGAAAAAATACCCTCAACACAACAATCATAATATGTTACATCAGCACAAACATTTACATGTTTTTTATATCTGAAAATATCTAATCACAATGTAAATAATTAATGCAACATATGCGTATGTGCATTCAATTCCCATGTCATGGTAATTGATGGTAATCTGCAAATCTTGTGTTTCTAATAGAATTCATTTGGTCTGAAATTTGCACATCATAGTTTTTTTAGTCAATAAACTTGGAACAATAGAACTCCAATGAGTTGATTTTCCTAAATATTATCCATATGAGAATATGAAGAAAAGGACACAAACTGGTATTTATAACAATCTCAATTTCTAAAAATTTAATCCTACAAATATGCTACCTTGGTTTATAAATCTGGAAACCAAACAAACACTTCTGTTCAACATGCAAGCATCAACACTCATCTTGAAATGGGCATCAAATAGAGTAAAAATATGTTTAGGTTATAGTTAGCACATGAGAAAATTGCTGCACTTCTAAAGAAACTTTCTGAATATTGTTTCTACAAATACATTTGTGAAAAAGAAAAAATCATCACTGGAAGTAGATATTCAATGCAATTTGCATACTTAAAGAAAGTCAACTTAAAGAACAAATGAGCTCAAATTATTTGAGTGATGTATAGTCTGATGCATGACAAAACAATACAAAAGAAGAGCACAATAGATGATAAATTGAAATAAAACAGATTAAGATGGTGCAGGCATGTTCAAAGGTGACAAATAGACACTAAAATTAAAAGAGTTGAGTAGTTCTCAAAGGTGATAAATAGATACTAGAATTAGAAGAGTGACCAAAGAAATTATTAGTCAATATAATAAAATAACTTAATTAATTGAAATATTAATATAAGTAAAAAATCTTGAATAAAGCACAATAGAAGGATTAGATTATGTAGCTGTCTTGAAATAGTTACGATATGCACAACTTGAGATGGTGAAGAAAATGATGAGAGAACCTACTGATGAGAACCAAGCAGGAAGCATACAAATTTACTAGCCTACCAAACTGTAATGAACCTAGTTCACTCCCGAAAGGCCAAGGTGGGGAGGAATCTTGGAAGAAAAAAAAAACCATCAAATGGAATTGACAACTTGGACCAAAACAAATAGTAATAGAAAAGGGTTTTAGTGGATATTGAAGGGATGCAAAGACTCACTTGTGATAGGAGCACCAGCCAAAATGGAAGAATGAAAACACTTGTCAAATAAACTACCCTTGAATTAGTCAAAGGAAAACTAAGTAATTAAGACAATTGAAATTTTTAATCTATAAAATAACACAGGACGTAGCAAGAAAAAATGGCTATAAGAAGTTCTAATTTATCAGTTCCTCTCTAATTCCTATACGCTACCATCCTTTTCTCTCTCTTCTATTCTATTTCATAAGGAGTACAAAAAAATCTTCTCATGTTCTCTCTCTATGCAACTCTCAATCTCCTTTTCAAATCTGTATCTCATCGTGCATATCTCTCTTGACGTGGACAGAGCATGTTGGCACCATCAACCTGAGGGCAACATTACTCACTCCCAGTTTATCCCTCACCACTGCCCTAAGCTAGCGGCATCACCATTGACCCATCGCCATTGGTGCCAACATCTCCTTATTGCTGCCCATGGTGCCCGATCCCGGGAAACGTAACACAGATACATGCTGTTCATACATCCACATACCCGACCTCCAAAATTACATGGATATAAAGATCCCCATGCATTTGACTTGGAAATATATAAGTATCGAGCTCATCTCTTCAATTGTCGCTGCTCACACTGTCACATGGTTAACTATCGTCACATGCAACTAAGCATTGCGCCACCACCGAAGATCAGCAAGTCCATTGTTTTCTCCGGATAGATATATACAAACCTGGTGATAAGCGGGCATGATAAATCAGCACGATCAATCATCGACGGCCGTAGAAACCAACCGCAGCAAACATCGAAAACAGTCATATCCATCCAGAAACAGAAAATTAGGAGAGTTATCTAATCCTACAATAAGAAATCTCCACAGTCAACTAGCAAGTGAAAACCCTAACCTCTAGAATCCAAGTCCAAAGTAGTCAACCGTCAGATCTCTAAGATCAATGATACAAAAACTCGCAAACTGAACTAAAGTCTCCCTCTTTTAGCAGTTAGACGTAGAACCCTCACATCAATCAAACTAGAAAATCAATCCGAAAGCAAAGACCAACAGACGGCATCGGGGAAGCGGAGTTCAGATCCTCCTCGCCCTCCCCTCTCAATCACAAAATCAAATATCACCTGATCGGATCGGATCGGATCAGATCATACCTCGGGGAAAGAGGGGCTCTGGGCCCAGGCGCTGCCGTCGTGGCCGATGATCGCTGCGGCCTTGAGCTTCTGGCCGTCGATATCGCACAGCAGATGCTCGTCGACGTACGTTTGCCAAGACATCCTCTCTCCTTCTCTTCCTCTTCCTCTTCCTCTTCGTCTCGCCGGCGGCTACTGCTGCTGGCTCTGACTTCCTCTCTTCTCCGATCTCTCTCACTTGGACAAGATAGCGAGACAAGGGGATTTATTTATAGCATAAATAAATAGCGTTGGAATTACGAAACCGCCACAAAAGGGAGAGAAATATCCGAGTCTATTTTCGTGATCTGAACGGGCGAGATCTCAAATTTCAAATATGGACGGTCGATATGGATTGCCAGTGGTGTTTCTTTCTCTTCATTTTCCTGATTTTATTTGCATTTAATAATTAGCGGGCCATATGTTAAATCAGAGTTCTGATCTGTTGATTCTCAATCTATGGTTTGTTCCGATCTCTTTTATAATTTATAATTTGTACCTCGAATCGTGATTAAAATTTAATTAAAATTGATTACAATTTCTCTGTAGATTGTATAGCACCGATCAGAGACGACCTGCAATTTAGAAAGGAAAGTGAATCTAGAGAAATTACAGATGATTTTGATAGGATTCCGATTGAATCCGATCGCGATTCAATGTGTAAATTACGAAAGAGATCAAAAGAAGACCAAAGATTACGGATAAGAAGATCTGAGCTCAATTTGAGACGACATGGTATTGAACTAAACTATCAATTTACTTATTCTGGGATTATGGTGTAGTGAAAGGACTATCCCAACTACAACGTATTTATAAAAAAAAAATTCTTTAAATGAGATTCGCAATCAAGGGATGCTAGACTTTTGAATTACTCGTCATGTACATTTCTTGATTTACCTTGATCGATTGATGAAAAATTTCTATATAACTAAACCGATTGCCTCATATTATTTGACCTGATTAATTTTTTTTTAAACAAGCTATTTACAAATTTAAGAAGCTTATATTATCTACCGAATGAAAATCCAAACTCAAATAACAACAGAAATATACATCACCCAAAATATCTACTACTCACTATGGATGATCCATAAGAGTAGGGAAGACGCCCTCGGTGACATAAAAATTTTCAAGAGACCTAATCAATCATCTTAGAATTAATCGATATAAATTAAATATATGATGTCAAATAAAAAAAAATTGACAGTAGAGAAGACAATCAAATTGCTTTGAGGCACAGCAACATGAACCTCAATCTCAAGTCAAGATCAATCGAAAATAGCTTGAAAAAAGTAGTTCTTTTTCTTGTTCTTAAAGTGAGAAGGACTTTAGAACCTTTCAGGAGAACCGTTAGTTCCACCAAAATAGTTCTATTTCTTGGTCCTACATGCCATTTTTTAAATAAAATATATATATATAATATAAATGAAAAATGAAAAGAATCAAATGGTACTTGTTGTCTTCGACACAACCTGGCTTGCAGAATAATAATAGCATCAGTCCACCATTTGTACTATTCTTTTCACTACTTCCGGTCCATATAATGCATACTAAGAAGAAGAGACATGTTTACCATACCCTTTAGATGAACAATAATGAATACAATTATGAAATTCATGGCCTACAAAGTTTTATCGACTTTTAAACAACAAACTAATGCAAATTATCCATTTGAATCACCAGGTGTTGCAAATGCACCACCAAGAACAGATATGAAAGCTTCACCTGTTAACCTCTTTCACGATAGTCACCTCCCCGCCGGAGGGCGATAAAAGATGCTTGTCTTGATCGGGATCGTCACTTTCCTGTAGTTCATGTGTTGTTGTGGTGATGACTGAGAAGGATTCTGGGCCATCCTCTGCAGGAGAAACTTTGAAGTTACTTGAAAGTGCGCCTATGCAGTTACATTCGACCATACTATAAGCAACTCAAAGACTAGAACTTCAAATTATGACATTTGAAACAAAGAAAGCCTAGGAATCAATACTGTAATACCTAGCCCTGCAAGCCTGTTAACCCACTGTGGAATCGGTCGAGCTGTGAGTCTCTTACTAACATCATCTGTGAAGTGATTGCAGTTTTTTGAAATGAGGTGGTAGGTGTCTCCGTGATACTCTGAAGCCACGCGTTCTATAAATCCACGGAATTCAGACGGGGGCATATTTGTATGACCCAGCAAGATGGAACATCTGTAGAGAAACCCAGGGCAGGTCTTTGGTTCCACCTCAAACACTCCACTTGTGGGAAAATCATGGGCTCCAAAACCGTACTCCGAACCATGGACTGCTTCGATAAACCCTCAACAACATATATTACAACGAATAAGCATTTGACGGATTGTATATTTTTTACAAGTCATGAAACAATGACCAACTATTAACGATCAACTGATTGATCTTATTTCTGAATGGCTATTTATCCTCCCTTCACTAGGAAATAACAAGCTAGGAAGGACACATCTGATCATCACTATGATGATGAGAGAAGTTGATATTAATCATTATCGGGTTTGTTGCAACGACAACATTTGGAGTTATCGATAATTCAATCAGATAGAAAATAGTATACACTAAATCTGATACTAATACATTAAGAAAAATTCCTTCCACACTTTATATTTACTGAAATATAATTACAGAACCACCATCAAATCTTGTTAAAAAGAATGAACATATGCATGATCCATATGCATCCTCACATCTGATCTTGTTGGATTCATCTGGAAATACTAGTGATGGTGTCACCTATCACTTACTCGTGTGAAGAATCTCCTGAGTTAACTCCCAAATTAAAGAAACTATTAAGAGTCAAGACAATCAATCCCAAATTGGTCGAAAAGCAGCCACTTTTAGTGTAGTACTAAAAGCCATCTTATGTAACGAGTAAAGCATTTGTTTGGTTACTACATAAGAATTAGAGTGTAGTACCCTTAAACTTATAAAATTATCAGTGGGCACCACCTATCCACCTATTCGTTCATTGTCCCTATTGAGAGCCTTTCTTAAAACAGAACTCGACAACTTGAGCTACTATCATTACTCTTTAACTAAAAACTGCTAAGGTTGTGTGTTGGTTTTGTTTAAATTATGGAATTGTAATTAGAGTTTCAGGTTAAAAGGAAAAAATTAAAAATAATCTTGTGTCAATCATTCTTTTGACTGACAACCAATTTGAAGGAGAACTTAAAAAGTAGAATCTTCAAGCACTTGCCATCATATTTTACATAAAATAAATCTTCTCCAAAAGTTCTGTCCAAACGCTGGAGACAATTACATTAAGCACTCATAGTTTGAAAGTCAAGCATGTCTAGTTGAATAAAATAACTTCATTAGACTATCCATAAGATCACTTAACTCTGTAGTGGCCATATTGTTTCATTATATGAATGATAATGAACTCCAATGTTTTTTCATGTTTTTGGCTAAGGACATGGACTGTCATGATAATAGCAATGAAATCTGATTAGTAGATGATGAAAGGCAGACTAGTTCAAAATCTTGGGTGTTAGAGCAATCCTGCAAACTTGTAAGAGCTATGTATATAGAACTCTCTTTTTATGAGAATTACTCAAGTAAAAATCCTATCAGTAGAAGGTAGAATATCAGGGAGAGACTGTGGCGCCTCGAAATCTTTCATGAAGAGATTTAAGTGGATTGCATCGATACAGCCCATAACTAATAACACTAACATCTCAAGTGGCAACTGCCCACTTCACAGATCTTATTGACTTAATACAATGATTATCATCACAAAGCTCTTGATTGTTTTGGTTAAAGACATCTCTTGTGCCTAGATACTCTTCAGGAAGCTCATTGACTGCACAATTCATTGAATGCATTTCCTATAAAAACTAGTAGGTTATGCCTCATTTCTTAGCTAAAATTATAGCATAATGAATTAGCAGCCAGTGTCATCTTGATGGAGACAAATAACCATAGTAACATGCTCTACAATGAGCCTATAATTTCCAACATATTTGTTTATTACAAATATTTTGTTAATTTTACCAAATAACTTAAAATTAAGAAAAAAAATCATCTCTCCTATTTAGAACCACGTATCTTTCAAATCATGTCATTTGATCAATTTATACCCAAAACATTGTCATCGGTGTTAATAGTGAATAGATGTTGCATTAAAATGGTATTGATCTTTTTCACATTAAGTATCCATTTTTTGAAAACAAAAAATCTTAAATTTTCTGCATTTGTTGTCCAACAATACTTCTATTTCATGTTCTAAGCTCTTATATGGAAGTGGACAAAACTCTCACTATTTTCTTTATCTAGTATCTACCATTGCTTGCATTGCTAATCTATTTCATCGTGATCTTCTTCCTTAAAAAAAATATGTATTGAACCAGGTAACATCAAACCTAGGGTGATCGGTCTGACCTCAAGAAAGTTTTCCATTGGCTGCTAGGGTAAATCGGGAAGCACTTGGAGTGGACGGCTCAGAAACCCAGCATTCCATAGTTGCGTGTCACATTTAGAGGAAAAATCCCTGCAAATGCACCGTAGTTGAGGATCGAACGACGAGTGCTTGGGTGACAACTTGATGCCCTTCCGCTGCATCATAACCCTGGGGGCATCATGATCTTCTTCCTTGATACAATAGAAAGTTTCATACTTGCTAACATTCAATTTAGAACTTTCAAACAGAGAAGAAATATGATCTATGTTGATTGTCTACCATAAATTTAATCTACTCAGATTGCAATCATTAAACAAGACATTACATGACGAAAGGTAAAACAAAATAAGACAATAAAGTCAGCTCCTTCATTTCCCCTTTGCAACTGCCAAAATTCTTTGACAGTTTGGTTCATATATCAATTTTCTTCTGGTAGCTTATTATTATTATTATTATTATTATGAGCTGAAAATTCCTAACGATGACAAAGATATATCAGATCAGAGAACCAGCAGTTCATTGCTATCATCCTTCCCGTTCATCAATTCAATCTTGTCGGTGAACCAATTTACTTAGAACAACCAAGTTCGAGGCAAGGGGATGAATTTGCCAAAAATGTAGACAGAAGTACAAAGAAACGAATCAACAACTCATCAAATCGGCTCCGCCAATCGCATCAAATATCATCATGCAATGGTTTAGGAGAAAAGAAAAAAATGATGATTTTTTTAAGGAATAAGAGAGGTGCGGTTACTCACCTTCGATGCCGGAGTGGAAGATGCCGAGGCCGAGCCAGCGCAGGTAGTTGTTCAAGGGGGTGAGGTCGTAGACGTTGAGCACCACGGGGGTGACGGAGGCCTTGTCCTCGGACGGCGACACCGAGGAGAAGCCGGAGCCCATGGGATGGGAACGGATCGAGGGAAGAAACCCTAGAGAGATCCGAGGAGGAGAGACAATCTACGGCCGCAGGAAGTAGTTGTCTCACTGTGCCGCTGGACCACGCTAAGGAGCCGTATCGTGTGTCTGGGGTACAAAATAAACAAGCAACAGTTTGATTATCATGTTTAGAAATGTTAGACCACCCACGACAAATTTCCCTTATATGTAGTCTTGGTTTTTATTTTATTCGTGTTGACCTGAGACGGATTGACATGTTATTCGTGTTGATCTGAGACGGATTGACATACTGAGAACGAATCTTTTGCAATCATTATATTTAAAATTTAAGATAAATAATTTACTTTAATAAATTTAAATGATCAATTTTTACTATATATTATATAACTATCCTAAAATTTCTATTATTTTTAAATTTTTATTATTTTTTTCTCTGTCTTTTATTTTTTTATTATTATATTTGTGTAATGATCAACTAATATTCATTAAAATGTAATAAATATCAGAATCTTAATCATTTATTTTATTCTTTAAAATATTATTTTAATCAAGTTATTATTCAAATAAATAAAATAAAAATGATATATAGAATTATTATTGTAGAAACTAACAACTAACTTCTACACATTATATAAATTAGATGTTAATTTCTACATATTATAAAAATTAAATGTTAACTTCTACACGAACAAATGATCAAGTAATATAAGAGTCTTATTTGACTTTAATCAGAAATGAATAATATAAGAGTCTTATTTGTGAATAAATGATGGACGTCCATTTAATTTTTATTTTTAATTTTCCCACTAAAGTAATTTTGAAAATTATATAAAAAAAACGTTTACCATGATTTTGTTGACCTCATTATATAATTATATTTTATTAAAAATTAATCTTTTATAAAAAGTTAGAAAATTGGATTTCTATTATAATTATAATGATTAACTTAAATAATATTTTTTCCCATTTTTTAATAATTTAGATGTTTCAAATTTCATGTGATTAATTCTGAATATATCCTCTTAATTTGTCTATCAAACCCTATTTATTCGTGGAATCATCTCAATTTATTCCTATTGATTCTAACAATTGATTACAAAGTTAATCATTAGGATCTTTCAATTCATAGATATGAATCTCGGATGCTCACCAAAAAAAAAAAATGACTTGGACAAAAAGAAAATGAAATTACTTAATTGGCACTTTAATCCTCTTATTTATAATTACTCTCTAAGGAGTTGATCATTCGAACTTTCAATTCTCTAGGTATGATGTAGTTATTCAGGGAAGGTCATCTATTTTTAGGATTAATCGGGCATTTGAATTATCAAAAAAAAAAAAACAATTGACATGCTAACAGTACTCATGCTTTCTCAATCCCTTAGCTTGATGTTGAGGTAGAGGTTGAGCTCCTTGGCATCCCTCTTCCTACCATAGTCTTTCTTTAATGACGGTCATAAATTGGACAACAGATATCTAACATTAGACAGCAGCAGCAGCAGTCAGCCTCGATATACACCTGAAGGATCAGCATTTTGCACTATCCATGGATGCTCGAGCAGCTTGTAGAGAGGAAGGCGCTGCGATGAATCCTTGACGAGCATCTAAACAAGATCATATGGTCATGCTGCGAAAGAGGATGGAATATATAAACTGGTGTGAAAACTCCAAAGGTCTCATTGATTGCACACCTGGCTAACAAGATCCTTCGCGGCAGGGGAAACTATTGGCTTCGAGGGAAACTTAAGATCAACTTTCACAATCCTGCAGTCAATGAAACAATCAATGATCGAGCATACTAGTGAGCATAGAATTGATATCTGGGAGAACCTGGTTTACCTTCTGTAAGTATCTGAATGCTCCTTTGCCTCAAATGGAGGTGCGCCGTAAAGAAACTCGTAGCACAATACACCCAAGCTCCAAATATCCACACTAGCATCATGTTGTACACTTTCCACTACGACAAATATATGGAGGAAGAATGTAAGGCGAGGAAAAAAAAACTTATTGTGGGTGCCGCTGCGGTAAAATTTGACATACCCATTTCAGGGGGGAGGTAATCGAGCGTTCCACACATGGTCTGCCTACGATTGAATGTGTGGACTGACCACCCAAAATCTGCAATTTTCAGCTCACCCTAAGCAACACCAAGAATGCATTTTGTAAGCATTTTAGTCATAATACATGAAGTCAAACAAAAACGGAAGATAGTTTACCTGGAGACCGATCAATAAGTTCTCAGGTTTAATATCTCTATGTATCACATGTTTCCCATGGAGATAAATCAATGCTCGTGCTAGAGATGCAATGTACTGAAAATTTGTTAACACAATGAACAAATCAGTACAAAAGGAATTTTGAATGCTAAATGAAAATGATTAGTGTCCATTGACAGATGATGAAAAAAAGTTGTTAAGCATGTTTGTAAAGAATTTACAATAAACTGGATGAATTAACAAATCTACAACTTGTGTACACACATAAAGAAACAGAAAAAGAGAAAGCAAATGATAATTGTCATTCACCGAATACGAATAAAGCTATGGTAAAGCATGTTAGAAAAGAACTCACAGTAGCAGTTCGTCTCTCATTGAAACATTTGCACTTTTGCAGTTCCTTGTAAAGTTCACCTTTGGCTGCATATTCTAAGATCAAGTAAACTCGAGTCTGTGAAACAAATGAGAATCTAGGTCAGCTGAGCTGTAAACAGAATTCAACTAAAATGCAACAACAATGATTACAACTTTAAGCCTTCAGCAACCTGATCGTAGAAGTATCCATACAGGCGTAGTATATTTGGGTGACGGAGGTGGCTTTGAATCTCAACTTCCCGACGTAGTTGATGTTCAACTTGAGATTGTTTGAGCTGATTCTTGAAAAGCACTTTTAATGCTACAATATGGCTGCTCTGTTCACCAATTTGCAGCTCAAAATTCAGGTACGAGATAACAGGATCAAAAATACCAGCAAAACAAGCACTACAATGCTATGGATTTGAACATAAATTCGTCGTGGACAAAATACAAGAGGGCATCCCAGTGCAAATTTCAAGCCTTGAATTATTCATAATTTATCCATATTTATTATTAGTTTCAAGAAGGATTCATAAGATAAAATCTGTGATGAGTGATTCCTCATACCGTTTTTTCCCTTGCGAGGTAAACATGGCCAAACTTTCCTCTTCCTAGGGGCTTCCCGATGTCAAAATCACTGAGCGTCCATCGCTTCTCCACTGTCGAAGCTTTCGAAGGAGACTGTATTGGGAGAAGAAAACAAAGTCATACGAAAGCCATGACAATGAGAAGGGGAAAGGGCCTAAATTTGTAGAGCAAACAAAGGATTGTGATCCAACCAAAACGAAAAACAAGAATAGTAAAATAGAAATCCTAGATCTGCTAACATAAATTCAAGAGTCATAACAGTAAGATTACCCCAAAGATTTCAAAAAAGAAACTTAACAAACCACCAAATCTCCGTGTAAATATGGAGAAAATAACAGATCGAACGCGAAGAAATGATATAGAAGATAGAAGCTGATCGGCTGGATGGGAGAAGATAAACGGCAAACCCTAATCGTCGAAGGATCACCAACAATGACCACAGGGATCGAAAAATTAACGAAGGTTACCTCCGATTCCCACTGCGATTCCGCGACGACCGCCATGGAGGAGAGCGATTGAGCAGCAATCGAGGAGATGCTCGACGAGTTTGACTCGGAGGAAGACGAAGCCCGACGCCGACGCGACGCAACGTGAGGGAAAGAAAAGGGGGCGTAGAACTGGTATTTATTGCTCTGGCGTTCCAACGGTCGGATTCTTGGAAGCCCAAGCACGAGGTCTCCATGTGGACCGAGAGGCCACGTGGATTGGACCGGCCCAATGGAGTATTGGGCCGGCTTCAACTCGCCCATGTCCAATTTAGCTCAAATTTATGATTAAAAAAAAAGTGTCTTTATTTGCTAAAACAACTCCAAACTTATCAAAATTATTACAAAAAACAAAAAAACTTAATCAAAATCATTTTAACTTATTAAAATTACTCTAGTTATTATACAGTTGATTGATAAAAATTATTAGAAGGCTAAAATATCTTTAACCCCTATATTTTCTATCCAATAACATTTTATCCCCTATATTTAAAAAATAATATTTAACCTCCTTTGACCAAAAATCAAATGTGAGAAATCATATAAAAGACAATTGTACCCTTATTTTTTTTTATTATTTTTCAATAATAATCTTAATAGGGAAAAACACATTAAATTAACTATTATATTTTTCGATAAAATCCTTATAAAATTCATACACGCACCAACATAAATAATAGAAAATAACAACCTTTAAAGGGATAACTAGTCAAAAATTCATTCCACCGTCCCTATCAAATAAAAAAAAGAGTCAAAATTCTAAATTAATGAACCAAAATCAAATGAAAATAAAACAAAATTCATATAAAAAATACATTTCTCATTAAATGTAACATAGAATGAATAACAAATAATTATGTCATTACCTTTTTTTTATTTTTCAATAATAACCTCAAAAGAAAAAAAATATATTAAATTGGTCATTATATTCTTCGATAAAACACTCGTAAAATTCATATACACACCTACATAAATAACATAAAACAATAACTCTGAAAAAGATAATCAACCAAAAACTCATTCCACCACTTTCACCAAACTAAAAAAGAGCCAAAATTCTAAATTAATGAACTAAAATCACTAAGTGTACGCCACATTTGATGATAAAGAGAAGAATTTTAATAATGAACTTTATTTCATCTTTATTTAATTTTGATTCATTAATTTAGAATTCTGACTTTTTTTTAATTTAGTAAGGATGGTGGGATGAATTTTTGACTGATTATCCCTTCAAGAGTTATTTTATGTTAGTACATATATAAATTTTGTGAGGATTTATACCAAAAGATATAATAGTCAATTCAATATATTTTTCCTCTCTTGATATTATTATTGAAAAATGATAAAAAAAAAAAGACAATGACATAATTATCTTTTATAAAATTTCTCACATTTATCTTTTGGTCAAATATGATTAAATATTATTTTTTAAATATTAGAAGGTAAAATGCTATTGGATAGAAAATACTAAGGGGTTAAAAGTATTTTAATCTTGTTAAAATAATATAAAATACTTTTAGATAAAAAATAGATAAGACACCTTTCATTTTTTTTTTGTTTTCGACAATAACAAAAATAAGGCATGACCTTTTAATAGTCTGTCAATAGCCAATCATCCGGTGAACTCATAATTCGAGTGGACTTGCTTGTTTAGTTTTGTTATAAATTGATGACTCTAATTTTAAAATTTTATCAAATAAATAAATAAAATTCACTTTAAATAGAAAAAACTTTACAAAGAATTCATTGGATTTGATCATTTCAAAAATAAATATATTTTAAATTTTTTTTTATTAAAATGGATCATTCTTGATTTGAGACTTTAGCTTGACAAAAACAAAATTCATAACTTTTATTATAAAAAAAACACATATCACCATATATTCATAATCTAATTTTGAAAAAAAAAAAAATCCTTCTAAATACGCAAGCCAACCTGAGCTTGTATTTATTTGTCTGGACTCATAATCCGAGTAAACTGATCCGTTTAGGATAAATTTTAACTTAATATGCATAAATTATTTGACGGACGGATCTAAATTGATGACTCTATTTTTTTACTTAATAAATAAATAAATAAAATTTATTTTTTTTCTTTTATTTTTAAGAAAAAAGAATTATATATTACATAGTAAAATGATAAATTTAACTTTTGTTATATTCTCATTAACAAAAGGTCACGGATTCGAATAATGAAAATAACTTCTTGTAAAAAGTAAGATAAAGTTACGTACAATGAATCCTTTTTTAAGACCTCGTATAACGAGAATTTCGTATACCGAACTACTTTTTTTTAATATTCTCATGTAATATACAACTTGAATATCATCAAATATCAGTACTTCCAAAATCGAACCAACTGATGAATTACAAAGTCTGAATCATTCAGATGTAGCTATTTATTGAGTTCGAGTCTAGTCAACACCTAATTCAATTGTGATTTTAATATCTTTGTCAGTTATGCAGACCTACCAACTTTAAATGACCATAAATGGAAATTTTATTTATATTTTTTGACTCACCGTTTCAATTCTGGTCCGACATTCGACGCGCACAGATCGTGCCCACACATAAGTCAACATAGTTCAGTACAATCAAGACCTTGGATTTGCACCCCCTACGCACTCACGCGTAAAAGAGAATCTCTCCCCATGTATTTGTTCACATCCTCAATGCATGTGAATTAATTTAAACCAATCAACATGTCATAAAACTCTCAATGTGGAACTAAAATCTCATTCACAATGAAACTTCTATCTTCTTCCACCTCTTCTCCATTCATACTTATTCAACAATTTCATCATTTACCATTACACCAAAACTCCGAAGATAACACCTCTTCTCCATTCATACATATCAATAATTTCATCATTTACCATTACACCAAAGCCCTGAAGGTAACATTAAGTTTGGGAAAAAATTAACAAACGAGAAAAGTTAGGATTGAGAAAAAATTTACAGGGAAGAAAATAAAAAAGAATCTTTAGGGATTTTAGGGATGAAGTCGGTGGCAGAGTGCTTGTCGGGGAGGGTAGGGTGGAAGGCCGTGCAATGCCACCCTCATAGGATCGGTTGTAAGGGGCGAGAGGTTGCATAGTGTTGCACGCATAGGGCCCGCTGCGTAGGGTCGTCCGTAGCTCGTGTTGTTGAGGGATATGCTTTGAATGGATAAAAATATGTTCACAAGATTCATAAAACGGTTGAACGAATAAGTAATCCATCTTTTACGTAAAATAAGTTTTAAAACAAATCCATATGGAAAACTTTCTTCAATTTTGAATCTCTCCTCCCAAATAGATAGGCATAATTATTTGATCCAATGTATTTATTAAACACAAATAAATTAATAGGAATAGGAGAATTATTTGTCATACTCCTTCATTTTATTTTATGACCTACCGCCCGAAAATCGATGAGATAAGATGTTAAGGATGTGATATTTTTTTTTATCTCATGTGGACTTTGCTCTAACCTGCAATACAACTGACGTTAAGTCAATCTCCGACGAAGAAAAACAAAGAAGCGGGACAACAAGAAAACTATAGCGCAACAATAAATATCGCATGTAACGCATATCTCCGTCGATGCTCGGACCCCCCTTTATATAGCCAAGTTTTTCCTGAAAAGACTCGTCAATAAAATGTCTCTGCCACAGTACCTTAACGGACCGAGTATATCTCTGAAGTGACAGTGGAATCTTTCGTCGTACGATCCTCTATTTGACCATGCCGATTGTCAACGACACTAACTCCCAAAAAGATATCAAAAGATAGTCTGCTGTGTTTTCTGCTTGGCCGAGCGGAATAGCTGCTCGACCAGAATTCCGCCATCCGTGTGTTATCCGCTGTCGGACCGAGTGAGATAGTCGCTTGGCCGGAAGTCAACTGTCCAAGTATTGTCTATTGCCAAGCCGAGCGGGATAGCCGCTCGGCCAGAAGTCCACTATCTGCCTACTCTGTTGTTGAATCGAGCAGGACAGCCGCTCGGCCGGAAGTCCACTGTCTGCGTGCTCAGCTGATGTCAAGTCTACTGTTAGACCGAGCGGAGAAGTTGCTCGGCCGAAGTTGAACTCTGTCAATGTCATACCTTGTTGTCTGGCTGAGTGAGATAGCCGCTCAGCTCGGCTTCTGCATATCGTTCTCTCTTGAGCGTTGGGTGTTTGAATGCTCCCCGTGCCGAGGGTGACGGTAGATCGGATCCTTCTTCCCGGTCAGAGCATGCTTCACCCGACCAGCCAGTGCCCTATATATATTGATCGTCTTAATTTTGACCTCCTTAATCTCCACCGTGAGAGTAAGATAGGACATTTCATCATCACCACGTCAAAATCCATATGGAAAACTTTCTTCAATTTTGAATCTGTCCTCCCAAATAAATAGGCATAACTTTTTTATCCAATGCATTTATTCAACACAAGTAAATTAATCGGAATAGGTGAATTATTTGTCCTACTCCTTCACCATGACCTACCGTCCTTTAGGCCTCCCCCAAACAATATGCATTAGTGATCTTATGACCTAACTGTACTAGTTAAATTGAATGGAATTGAGCTAACCGAATTTAACCAGACCGACGATGATTCACTCTTGGTTAAGTTTCAAAGGGAGTGTCGAGTTCTACCTTAGTCTATAAGTAACACCATTTCCATCTCCCGTGAGAAATCACCGTGTCATTTAGTTTCTTGTCTGATACTCAATGTCTCGACTCTTCTTCATCCTCCTCTTCGTTGCCTTCACCTCCCTTCTACTGCCTCAATGCCACTGCATTAATGGCGGCGGCAACCACAGTGGTGAAGTGAGGGGGATGTTCGTGTTCGGGAGCTCGTTGGTGGACAACGGCAACAATAACTTCCTGCACCGCTCGGCCGTGCGAGCCGACTACGCCCCCTACGGCATCGACTTCCCGGGCGGCCCCTCTGGCCGCTTCTCCAACGGCCGCAACGCCGTCGACGTCCTCTCCCAGCTCCTCCGCCTCCCCTCCCTCATTCCTCCTTACGCCGACCCCCACACCAGAGGTGAACGCATCGTCTGCGGTGTCAACTTCGCCTCCGGAGGCTCCGGCATCCTGGACCAAACCGGCTCCACCACCGTAATAATCGATCACTGATCCCATCAGAACCCACCATCAAAACTTTTAAGAAAATATATTTTGATGGCAGGGTGAAGTTATGAGTATGAGGATGCAAATAAAGGCGTTTGAGCAGAAGACACTGGTGGAGTTAAAGTCTCTGCCCGGATTCTCCAACCACCACCTTGCAGAGTATTTATTTGTGGTCGGGACCGGAGGCAACGACTACCTCCTCAATTACTTTGCCAGGGCTGAAAATTTAAACAACTCGACCGCCCGATCGAACTTCACCCGGCTCCTCATTTCTACCCTGTCGGCCCAACTCAAGGTCACTTCGCACTCGCTCGCTTCGTTTTTCATTTCGCTCCACATTTTTTTATGGTAATTTTTTCAATGTTTAACATGACACAAGTGCCTAAACCCTAAAATCTCAAACCCCAAACCCCAAACCCCAAAACTCTAAACCCTCAAACCCCAAAATCCTAAACCCCGAAACTCTAAACCCTCAAACCCCAAAACTCTAACCCCAAAACTCTAAACCCTAACTTTTTTTTTCACTACGGTGTCGGGCAGAGGCTCTATGACCTCGGCGCAAGGAAGTTTGTGCTCTTCTCCGTCCAGGCGATGGGTTGCGTTCCGGTGGTGAGAGCTATTCACGATGCGCATACCGGGAGCGGCGGCGGCGGCGGCGCCTGCGTTGAAGCTGTGAACAAGGCCGCCGACCTCTTCAACTGCCACCTCCGACGGCTGGCCAAGAGGAAGCACTCCATGCCGGGTTCCAGCATCGTCTATGTCAACTCCTACAAGATCATCAGGGACATCATCGGCAACCCCACCGGAACCGGTAAACAGCTAACCATAACGACGCATGCAGTTCATCGGCCAATTCAGTAGCCTGTTCTGATCATGAAATGGACGAGGCTTCAGGGTTCCACGAGACGAGCAGGGCATGCTGCGAGTTGTCGTCGGCCATGGAGGAAGGCAGGGGGGTGCTGTGCAAAAGAGGAGGGCGCGCGTGCAGCCACCGAAGCTCCCACGTCTTCTTCGACGGACTCCACCCCACTGATGCTGTCAACGAGCGGATCGCTCGCGAGGCTTACGGTTCCTATCGCAAGGCAGTGGCGTACCCAATCAATGTGCAACAACTGGCTAAGTTATCTATCTAAACCGCATCTGGTTATTCTAATCATATATAAATGGCAGACTATGATATGCTTTAGTTAGCAAGCTATATGTTGTTAGCACATGTATATAGACTGATATGATGCTAGTAAATTAGAAATCTAGGTGTTATTAGGCATGGAGCAGTAGTTTGCTAGTAATGTTTGTATTAGGCATGGAGCAGTAGTTTGCTAGTAATGTTTGTATTAGGCATGGAGCAGTAATTTGCTAATATAAATATTGCAGTTTCTAAACCCTAAACTATAACTAAAGAGAATCTCTAGACTTGAAGTCCTCGAATTGCTCTCCTATGGCTACATCATCACTTACATTATTTTACTTCTGATGGAGTTTCATCAAGGAACTGGGAGAATTGCATGCCAACAATTTGTCATTTTCATTCACCTAATCAGCATTTTTTTTTTATCAGGAAGTCACTCTCGGTTTGAATCATACTGTTGTTTTATCTTATCGAAGACTAAGTAAAAGAAACCCTGAGTGATTCATAAAATGTTAAACTTGCAATTTGCATCAAGAATGAAAGTTCTATAAACTCACCTCATTGTAAGAGGAACCCAACTCTGGTTCTGGTACTCAAAATGCCGACAATCTTGCTCCACTTGATCCTTTGGCTTTTGACTGCAAGAAATCTGGACGCATGCCTTGGATCGGAGAGGCAAGCACTACTGAACTTCAAAGCTGGCCTCAATGATCCCAGCGATCGGTTGTCTTCCTGGAAAGGCAAAGATTGCTGCAGGTGGAAAGGCGTCGAATGCAACAACGGGACAAGCGGCGTCCTCAAGCTCAAACTCCGAAATCCCTGCGACTACTACATGGATCCAAACTACTACACGTGCAGCTTGAGCGGTGAGCTGCGTCCATCTCTTGTATCTTTAAGTGAATTGGCATATCTAGACCTCAGCATCAATGATTTCGGCGGAATTCGGATACCAACCTTCATAGGTTCGCTCAAGAAACTGAAATATCTTAACCTTTCCTTGGCTGGTTTTGCTGGAGAGGTACCTCCCAATCTAGGAAACCTCTCAAGACTTCGTTATCTTGATCTCAGTAATACATTTTCCTTAGTTTCTGGCAATCTTTGGTGGCTTACTCGACTGCCGTTTTTGAAGTACTTAGACTTTAGTACTGTAAACCTCACTGCAGCCTCAGATTGGTTAGATGTTGTGAATATGATGTCTCCTTCCTTGTCTGTCCTACATCTGAGTTCATGTAGTCTTTCAAGTATTCCGACTTCATTTTCCATCGTAAACTTCACGAGTCTCACCACCCTCAATCTTCTAGACAACAGTTTCAACTCGACCTTACCCAACTGGCTCTGGAAGCTCAACAGTCTCACTTATCTGGATCTCGGAGCTTCCATGTTTCATGGTCCTCTACCCTATGCACTTGGGAACTTGACTTCTCTTAATGTCCTCAGATTAGGTCAAAATAATCTGGAAGGTAACATTCCAGGATCGATTCGAAACCTTTGCAGATTGACTTGTCTAGATTTGTCACAGAACAATTTTACCGGCAATATAACCGATCCATTGCCTCATTGCATATGGAACGACATAAAAGAACTGAGTCTAGGGGATAACAAGTTTTATGGAAACCTGTCCAACTGGCTCAAGCATATGACCAGCCTAACATTTTTAGATCTAGGTAAGAACCAACTTGATGGTCCTATACCTACAGGACTAGGAAAGCTTAGCGAACTAACTTACCTGGATCTTTCATATAACTCGTTTGCGGGTGTCATCACCGAAGTTCACTTCCATAATTTAACAAAGCTGTCCTTGCTAATCTTGTCGCTGAATCCCCTAACTGTGTTGTTAAATCAAAGCTGGATTCCTCCTTTCCAACTCCAAATTATCGGGTTTCGTGATTGTCGTCTGGGTCCCCGTTTCCCTCCTTGGCTTAGATGGCAAACACATATAATGACCCTTGATTTATCCAACACGAGCATTGCAGACAGAGTGCCTGATTGGTTTTGGAACATAACTTCTTCTAGACTCTCTGTTCTAGACATGTCAAACAATCAACTTTCCGGCGTGCTGCCATCAAACATGGAGTTTATGGCACAGCTATCCGTGTTCGAGTTGAGTTCAAATCAACTTGAGGGATCGATTCCATCACTGCCGAATAGCCTTACCACATTAGATGTCTCAAAAAATTCATTTTCAGGACCTTTACCTTCAAACTTCATGACTCCAAATTTGTATGCCTTGTTGATCTCGCAAAATCAAATAAATGGAAGCATTCCCCCCTCTGTATGTCAGCTGCAATCTTTAAGTCTCCTGGATATGTCAAACAACTATCTAACAGGTGAACTTCCTAACTGTTGGATGGAGTACTCACAGTTAAGTTTGATCGATTTGTCTGATAACAACCTTTCTGGAGAAATTCCTGGCTCGGTTGCTAATCTTTCTAGACTTGTATCACTGAACCTGGACAACAACAGCTTTGGCGGAGAACTTCCTTCATCAATGCAACAGTGCACCAGACTGACCTTTCTCGATCTTGGCCAGAACAAGTTCTCCGGGATAATACCAACATGGATCGGAGAGAGTCTACTAAACCTGGTAGTTCTGCAGCTGAGGTCAAACATGTTCTTCAGTGATATTCCTCCCCAACTCGCATGGCTTCATGGCCTTCAAGTCTTGGATCTTGCCGGTAACAATCTATCTGGATCAATTCCTCAAAGTTTTGGCAATTTCAGTGCAATGGCTTCACGCTCGCCAACAAAATTACCGAATTTTCAATATTGGACATTCGGGCTCTACGGCGACTACTATTACAATGAGAGGTTGCATGTCATGATGAAAGGACAAGACGAAGAGTATACAAAGATACTGTCTTTTCTGAAGATTATAGACCTTTCAGACAACTATCTAACTGGGCAAATCCCCCAAGAGATTGGTCAGCTTGTGGCACTGAAGAATTTGAATTTGTCGAGAAATCTTCTGTCAGGAAAGATTCCTGAGATGGTCAGCAGAATTCCAGAGTTAGAGTCTCTAGATCTTTCATTCAATGAACTTTCGGGCAGCATTCCTCGAGGCATATCAACAGTGACTTTCCTGAGCCACTTGAACTTGTCTTACAATAATCTGTCAGGAAGAATTCCCTTGGGAAATCAGCTCCAAACACTAAATGATCCCTCCATCTACATTGGCAATGCCAATCTTTGCGGGCCTCCACTTACAAATAGTTGCTCCAGCAGCGAACCAGTTCCTCGGGAGGATTTGCGGCATGAAGACAATGCTGAGAGGAAATGGCTATATCTTAGCATGTCATTGGGATTCATCACTGGACTTTGGGGTTTGTTTATCGCCCTGTTGTTGAATAGCAGTTGGAGAAGATCATACTTCCTCGTGTTGGACAACTTGTTTAACCAACTGTATGTTGCATCAGCCATATTCATGGCTAGGCTAAGTAGGAAGCATGCTGATAGTAGAAGGAACCATCGATACAGAGGTGGTATGTAGCGTTCATCATTTCAGGTGTCATCTGTTTTTGCTTTGAACAAAAACCATGTATTAGGTATGACATAAAGATCGAAAAACCTAAACATAATGTTTATCTAGACTTAAATTCTATTTTTCAGCATGTTTTCTGGTACTGTCAATAGGAACTACAGCATAAATTTCAAGTTTATGGCATATTTGAAATAAAAACTACAAAAGTTTTCGCTTAAATGATACAAACTCTATGTGAGCCTACCGCAGATAACTCTAAATTCAGAGGGAAAAAAACCATATTCTATCAAGATTGAAACTTTTCACCTAATTTTGATTTTACAGTTGTTTACAATAAAGTTTTTACAAATAAGATTTTCAATTTTTCAGATACAACAAAGTTTCAAGACTACTTGCAAAAAGATTAACAAGGAGACACTTTATAAAACCTGCTCTAAAGTTCTCAATACAAATCTTACTGACTCCAAAATTCATTGAAGATGAGAAGTGTTTCCTCAACATCAAGCATGTTATAACTCATGTTTTATCTATAGAACTTAAAACATACTGTTTGAAACCTATAAGCAAATCCTCAAGCGGGGAGACACAATTTTATGGCTTCGCTGGCAGCAAGATTTATAATGAAAGGGGATCGCAAATAACAAATAGTTGAAGTCGTACCTTTATAGACATCCTAGCTGCCAAGCACTCTGTTAACACCTATGAGAACTTCCACTCCAGCTGCAATGTGCCCCCTGCCCCCCGCCCAGCCTCTGAATCCTTCACTACCTGCTCCGTACTAATGACATCTCCCTCAAATGATGTAGGCTTAAATGAGAATGCCAGACCCTTTTATTTGTAACAGTTTAAGTCCAAGTATATTTCTCCAACTTCATAACTTCTTTTGTTCTTGTCAATGCCAAGAACAAAGAATCAAATCCACATGACACAGGAAAGGTAGATGCTAAAATTCACTAAAACACTGAAGATTATAAGAAATAGTGATAACAAACTCGAAGCCATTAGGAAATACAAGTTAATTTTACCAGTAAGGTGAAAGGGAAAAAAAACAGATTTATGGAAATTACAAAATTGACAATGTGAGTTTGAAGAAAAGTTGTCTTTCACATGCATAATGAAATAACCTCCTTTGATTGTTTGTTCAATTGAAGCAGTTGTCCTCCATGGTTGTATTTTAATATCTCAATGTGCATCTTTTTAAGCTCACATTATTTTTCGCAGCTCATCTTGTTTACAAAATCATGATCGGTAATTTTTAGCAACGTAGCAACCTGTTTGAGGAAAAAAGAGTATAATATGTCATTGATGTTAAAAAATAACTACATTAAACAAGAGCAAAATTATATGCGTATATTGCAAAAGGCTTGGCACATAACACTGTAAAATTGGAATATAATCATCATAGGCAAGTACGTACGGCTGTGAGAAGCGAACATTTCATTGATTCCCACGGTAGGCATACGAGACATAAAGCTAACAATCAACTAAGCTCCAGCAAGCAGACACATTCTATATGGGGAGTATGAGGGAACATATCAACTGGCTGAACACTTTTCAAACTGTAGCATCCGCTTATTCCTTGCTCGGTCTGTGCAAAATTGATAAAAATTTAACTTCATAATGCCCTGCATGTGTATTTTCATGAAAAACCATTAAAACCAAAAGAGCGGGTTCAAGGATACATACAACACCATGACAGAGGTAATCAAGATCACGAGCTAGTGTGGCTGGATTGCATGAGACGTAGACAATGCGTGGTGCCTTTAGTTTAAGAAGATATTTGATCAACTTCATATGCATGCCTGGCCGGTTTGGATCTGCAGAATTGTAAAACAGAACCTTGAAATTCAAGAACACATGTGAGATTCAATGATTTCATATCGTGACTCTATCAGCTACTGTTTTTTTTTAAAAAAAAAAAGACTGGAGTATTTAAGTTGTAGTCGTTAAATCCATCAAAATTTCAGGAACCATTTATAAATATAATCAAGGAATGAATTTTTCATGACAAGACAAGCTAAAAAAAATTCACCCAAAAAGTAAGGAAGCAGCTATAAACAAGAGCAATACCTGTAATTACAATGTCAGGTTTTGGAAAATCCTTCCCAAAACTATCGCTGATTTTATTAAGATCTCCTTGGACATATGTTGCATTTTCGATGCCATTTAACTTGGCATTTTGGAGAGCATCAGAAACAGCTTCAGCCACGACTTCAAATCCATAAACATGCTTAACCCTTAAAACAAACAAGACTTTCTTTTTAGATTCCTACTAAAAGCGAGCATGTAACTCAACTATCAGAGAGTACCTTTTTGCAAGGCTCAAACCAATACTTCCTGTACCGCAAAATAGATCGAGTACAATCTCTGAACCATCTCCTCTAAGTCTAGCACAGTCTTCAACAAGCTTGTACAGCACCTCTGCCTGAAAACAGCTAGTGAAATTATACTTTGCTTGTTTTAAGGGAAATGCTTTGCTTATTCTATGAGCCTAAGCATCACTTTCATTTAGTAGGCAAAACTGCAGAAGTTCTGCCGCTAATATTGTCTTTCAAAATGTAACCAAATATTTTGAACAACATGGATTAGTTAATGTGTCATTAGCAAAGCATGTAAACATACCAGCCAAAACACCAAATCACTATCAACCATGATTTGAAATCTCACACCAAGCCAAATGGCACGGCTGAAATGTATTGTTACAGTAATATTCTGAAATCAGTACTAATTGAGTCTGATAAAATATCCTGTGTCATCTGTACTGATTATGTCAATAAACATTGTGTTGTGATATCAGTCGTTATGGCTTGGCATACTATGACCCCGGCCAAAATGAATTCAAGTAATGTCATATTTTTGTTATATCTTTGTAGCTCATTTCTCTAAAATTCTAGTTAAATTGATTATCTAATAATTAGAGTTTTTTTTTTATCAATAAAAATGTTAAGTGGAATAAAATTATAAGATTAACATTTATATGAATCACACATTTAAATAGAAAATAAAATCATTTTTGAACTCAATTCATAATTGATTTCTTTTTATTAAAAATTGAAAATCTAAGTGAAAGATAATTAAATAAGTAAAACTTATTTAATTTATCTAGCTTGCTTTACCACATAATAATTATTATTCTTATTTTTAAAAATAAATAAACTTAAGGGTGTTAAAAGAATAAAACACATCTAAATTTATGTTGGCAATGATTTGATGCTACCAAAAGTGCTACAATTATTAACGCAATACATTGTCAAAGCAGTACCATGTCACATCGAGAACAAAACTCTAGTATGAAATGGTACCTCAAACCTTGCAAGCCCCCCTCCCCCACTATATAGTTTTCTAATCTTCTTCTTGTTCTTCTTATTTAATTCTCTCCTCCCTTGGCCATTGGCATCAACCGTTGGCACTTCAGCATGGTATCAAGACCATGCTATTCAGTCAAAGATTGAAATTCAAACCTTCCTATCAAACCATTACTGCAATATGTCTGATGTTTGCACATTCAATTATGTAATCATTGAAACATTCTCCATGAACTTGAAGAAAGTTGTTCCAGAAGAAAGAGGAATGCAATATGGAAGTGATATATCACAGCTTTTGGCAATATCAAAATTTAAAACAATGTAAAGCAGGAGGAAAAACAAGCAGTGCAAGTATTATCGCTTACCTGGTGAGAATTGGTCTGGAAGAAGGAATTGGCTGATATCTGAAATACAAGTCCTCTTAACATCTCTGTAATAGAGGATTTTCCATACAAAGTATATTCTTCTTCCCCTACGGATGTATTCCCAACTGATCTGTTTACATTATTCACAACACTGACCTATGATCAACCACAAAGGCAAGTTATTCACACAATTGAAATATATATATATATATATATATATATATATATATTGAGGTGTTGATGTAGTTTTGTACAACCATACGGCTTTATTAAGTAATGAAATGCAATTTTGTACAAACCACTTCAGGAAATGCAATGATTTTGTCAACGAGAGGCATCAACAGGCTAGGCATGTAGGAAGACGTGACAAAGTTGACCATGACCTCTGGTGTGCCAGTCTTGACATCTCTGAGACAGTATATAAATCCAATTACAGGAAATGGAAATTCTTTAGCATGGCCAGAAGAAAGCTCTAAACAGAAGAAAAAACATGAAAAAAAAAATACTACTGAAATTAGTAATGCAGATGTTAACCAGAACAGATTAGAACGCAAGATATGGAATGCTTTAAGGGACAAGAAGGAAGTGGGGAGTCTAGAATGTTACCGGGTCAAGTGAAGTATGCACTTTATAGTTATCAGCTAACTAAATAGATTCACTTAGAGTCCAACACAATATATATGAATAAGATCAAACATCACATATGTAATTTTATAGATTTAGTGATAGGTGATGGACATTATAGTTCAACTATGGTTCCCATAATATTTTTGTTTGAAAAAACGAAGTAACTTGAATAAATACATTTAACAACCTTAATATTTCAAAAACTATTATTGAATGCAAAATATTGTCAAAATAATATGATATGAGGATTGTTACACATGTTAAAAAATATAGATAGATTGTTGAATTCCTCGATAACTCTAAACATCTATTCTAATTGGACCAGTCACTCTTATGGTAGACAAATACAAATTTTGTTCTGCAGCATCCCTTCCAGTTGATTACTTGAGATCCCTTTTTATTCAAAAAGAGACTATCGGGTTGAATCAAATAAAAATTTCGTAGCATGGACTACTAAAAATTATTAAGAAACAACCTAAAAATGTAATTTTAAGAGCATAAAGAACATGTTCTGATATTGGATGATATCTTTGGATGCATTTAAGAAGAAACTTCTAAACATTAAAATAGTAACAAGTCTACTGATTACCGGATAAGCAAAGGCATGATAGGAGGTAAACCAAAACGATTGTGGCAATATATGGAAATTTAATCCATCTGCATATTCTCATCTACATATAGATCTCAGAGAAGATGGCTTACCTTCCAGTTCTTAGCATTAGATGCTTAAGAAATCCACTATGATTAAGGACATTATATGGCAAGAGGCCCAGCTCGGGGTCCATCCAACTATCTTGAAAAACTGCAAGAACCTATAAAATTAGGAAACAATCAACTGAAATACATTCCATATCCACTGATGAGTAGCAGAGAACACAAATTTGCTGAATCAACCTAATGAAGACCAAATTCTACAAATCAATGAATGAATCAAAATGAGCAAATCAAATACATTTCAACCAAAGTAAAATTAATGCTAAAATAAAAACAAATCAAATTTCGTGCACGTGATGCAAAAATACATTTCAACAAATCAAACTTCCATCCACCAAAAGAAAATAAAGTGTTACCTTGTTAGCTACTTCAGACTGTAATAAGCATTTCTCAACATGAAGGACCTTATAAAAGAACCCTGGAGCATGCAAACCCAAAGCATAACCACTCTCCATCTTATCCTCCGAAGTCAATACATCTGGCGGCATCCATCTTTCATGACCAAATGAGAATTCCATCTACGTAAAGATTGCAACTTTACTACAGCGAGTAGGGCAAAAAATTGCCTTTCACTAAAGAAGACGCAGACCTTGTTACGGTAGTGGAACAGCAGATCGCAGGGCACTATAGACTTCATAACCTTAGAAAAGCCAGCATCTTTGTCTGAGAATCTGCCGACGTGAACGATCAAATCCCGAACTTGTTGCTCCTTGGCTCGAATCTGAGCCTCGTACGAAAGATTCTGAGTCTTACACCCTCCGCAGTACGAAGCATACTGACAGGGAGGTTCCACGGCGTCCCAATGAGGAGTAATCGTTTTCAGCTTCGTCACCTACAACCGAGACTACCATACTAATCGAGAATTGATGTATTAATAGGATAGAAATAGTGACTGGGAATGGGGGGATTTTACGACCTCGGCATAGCTGTCCTTCTTGCGGGAGACGCGGCCGAGGAAGCGCTCGCCCGGGAGGGCGCGGTCGCACATTAAGACGAATCCGGAATCAGCGACCTTGCAGATTCCCTTGGCCTTGAAAGCGAGGGACTCGCAGACGAGCTCCAGGGTCTGGCCTCGCTTCGGGAAGAAGGAGCGAGAAGGGGGAGCGGCGCCAGAACTTGGCGCATCTACGATGGCATCGATCCCGGAGGGCGGAGGAAGAGGAGAGGGGGAACGGGAGGCAGAGGAGCCGGAGGCGGCGCGGACGGCGCGGAGCCAAGGGCGAGCATTGAGGCGGCGGGCGCCGCAAGAAGGGAACACCGCGATGGCGGCCATCGCACGAAGGATTGGAATCGAGTCCAAACTTGATGGACTCCCTTTGAACAGCCACTGCCCACGACAGAATAGGAGGACTTTACAAAATTAAGAGGGCGAAGTAAATGAATTGCTCAAATTTTTTAGAGTTAATTGCAATATCATTTATAATTATTCTTAAAAGGATCTTTTACCTTCTTATTTTTTATTATCACCAAGTAATTTTGATCAAAAGTACAATAAATACTACTCTAATATTAGTTTAAAAAATACTTTAAACATTCATTAAACCTGCTTTGCTTACTAACAAATCTTATTAATTTGTTAAAATTACTACTAAGTATGGTAACTTTAACCTTCATATATTATTAGAAGAGGGTATTTTTAGAATAAATAAAATAAAATAAATACACACTATTAGTGGTACAAATCTAGAGGTGTAAATGAACCAAACCGTTCATGAACTATTCGAAATTCGTTCAATAAAAACTCATTTAATGAGACTCGTTATGATAAATAAATCAAGTTCAAACTTCACAATATTCGACTCGTTAGCTCGTGAATCAACTTTTAAATAAAAAATAATAATTTTAATATTAAATTTATAAATTTTACACTCTAATTATGAAATATATAGAAAAATATATTAAATTTATTTATTAAAATAAAATTATAAATTTTAATAAGAATATTATAATTTTCTCTAAATATATAATTTAATTTTAATGAATATTTAAATTTATTAAACTCGTTTAAGCTCAATAAAAGTTTGAATAAATTTATGAGTCATGAATATATTCGTTAAATAAAACTCGAACTTGGCTTAATTATAAACGAGTCAAATTCAAACATTCAAAAGTCAGGCTCAGCTCGATTACACCCCTATACAAATCCAATAAAATAGCATTATTTTTCTAAATAAATCTCTCTCTAACATTCATCCCATTTTAAATTTGAATATTCATCCTATTTAAGATTCGAAATCATTTGAAAAGAAACCTTTTGGATCACAAAAACAGGTTTTACAACTTTGAGTTATAGTTAGATTAGTTGAGACAAAATTCAAAAAAAATAAGCACATCATTCAAACTCGAACACAACATGTAATGAGATGACAAGAACAACTCAAGATTTTCCTAGTGGTACAGCTCTTCTGCTTTCTTCACCATCCAATTTTACAGGATCATTCATCTTCTTCATCGTCCTCGCCATCGAATTCTTCTTCCTCTTCTTCCTCCTCCAATTCCCCTTCATCTTCTTCATCATCACCACCATCATCGACAATGAAACCACCTAAAGTTTCTTCTTCATCATCGTCATCATGATCATCATCATCTTCTTCTTCTTCTTCTTCTTGTTCATGTTTCTTAGGCTTCTTTGCTCTGTTCGACCTAGTAGAGTACATAGGCCTAATAGCATTCCTCATTTCGACAACATCTTCAACATCTGCCCACTCCTCATCCTCACAATCATCGCCCTTCTTCTTCTTCCCGAGACTCCTATTCCTCCTAATTCCTTCATGTTCATCATCATCATCGTCGCGGTCGAGGAACCAATTCCAGTCCTTCACTGATCGGATCTTGTGCCTTGGGAAACGATCGAACTCATGGCCTTTCACCAAAAACCCAAACTCTACAGACGGCCGCAAGAACAAAGTATTCGCTAGGAGGGTTGATCGAACGAAATTGCAGTAAAAAAGGGATGAAATTATGATGGAAAGTTCGGTTCTGACCTTTGACAGGATCGATTTGGGAGGCATCCAATGCAGCAAGCTCATGTTCCAGATCTTCTTCTTCGGCTCCGATTGCTTCGATCACTGATTTTCTTTCATTCTTCTTCCTCTCTGAAGTCCTCTTCTCCCTCCTCGCCACCGCGTCGACGACCTTCTGGTCCACGGCTCCCGGCGCAGCTCCCCGCCTCCTCAGAACCCAGAAGGAGAGATTTTTGAGAGAAAGAGACAGCCGGTCGCCGTCTCTGAGCTCGCCCTTCTCTGACTTCCTGTAAACCCTCGGCCTGCCGCCGCAGCCACAAACTACGACGGGATTTCGCCCGATGACCTCGAATAGAACCCTCGGCCCGTCTTCGGAGTCGCCTCCGACGAGTCGCAACGACAGGTGGCGGCGCGAGACGGTGCAGTCTGGGGGCGAGGGACGGCGGAGCCCTAGTAGACCTGGGCGTCTTCCGATCTCCGTCGACGAGTCCCGCTCGATGGGGATCGTAGCGCCGTCTTCCGATTCGATCTCCATCGAAGTCAAATCAAACTCCGATTCTGATCTCCATAGAGGCGATTAGTAACTTTGTTCTTTGCTCGTCCCACACCGCTTTAGGCTGCATCTTGGCCGGGCCACGCCTCTAATGGGCTTAAAAAATATTGTTTAAAAAAAAACAATTTTATTAGGGATATAAAAGAATTTTTTTTTCTTTACAAACGTCAACTATGCCTTATAATTTATCTCTCTTTACCTAATCTAAAAATAAATTATTATAACGTTAATAAGTGGTGGAACAACATCCTGAGACAACAAAAATTCAAATCTCTCACCAAGACATGGGGAGTTTAAAAAAACTTACATGATTCTGTCCAAAAAATATAAAATTGAAAAATTTAAAAATGACGGTTCCACTAACAGGACGTGAACTTCATTTCACTTTACAAATCAAATGATGTTAGTGTTCAGGAAATGAGTCCTCAATGTTGACCTCCTGATGTTTAAGTTAGTCATCGGAATATGGAGATAAGAAGAGCAATAATAACAATAGTACGTAAAAAGTAGACAACGCGTACTTCCACCGGTAATGGACCCCCTTTATATAAATCTCTGATGGGTGACGTGTGCGCTTCTCAAGGCATTGACATGCTCTCCAATGTGTTACTCGAAAGAGCTTGTCAAGAAAATACCTCTGACATCATACCTTAACAGGATATCCCTGACAAGGCATTAGAAGCTTTCGTCGTATGATTCGTCTGTCGACCATGCCTCGTGTTAGCGTACTATTTTCCAAAAGGATGTCGACAGATTCTATAGTGGTCATGTTGTTGGGTCAAGCGAGGTAGTCGCTCAGCCGAGACTCCGCTCCGTCCGCGGTCAGGTCCCGCCGCTTGGCCTTGCGAGGTAGCCGCTTGACCGGGAGACCTCCACTCTGACGACCTCAGGTGGTTCTTCTGTGTGGTGACTGTGTAATAACATATTCTCCCCCGTTTAGACAAGTTATCCACTCTCCCTTGACGTCTTACTGTTGTGTACAAAGCATCAATTGCCTTACGTGTCATCCTAAGTCAAATGGATGGTTTGCTCAAACATATCTCCCGCCGGTCAAGGTCTGCCTACCTGACCAACCCTTGTTATTGTCCTCCATTCGACCCTTTGACATCCAAGCATTGACCTGCTTGATTTTAACCTCCAACCTAGCAATTGACCCTGTGCCAAATAGATCTCCCTCCATCACCGCATCATTATATAATCATTTGTATTTTCCGTTTTACCCTAGTGATCAGGTTAATCATCTCATAACTCAATATGTGAATTACTATATATATATTACAAATTTCTATTCTTAAATATTCTAAACATTTAAGTTGTTAACCGTTTTTTGAGTATCTAATTTCATAAATAGAACTAAATTTAGAATAATTCTCCAACACACCAAGGGAGGATTTGGGGGGTGTTGACAAGGCTGCAACCTTTGTCGAACCTAACTAATTTAGGTACACGAGGCACTAGAATGTATCCTCGAACGAGGCCCTAGGTATATCGTTGGGGATCACAATTTGCAGTCGGAAATGTGCACTAGATCCTTGGGGAGGAGACTGCCGCATTCTAGGCGATACATCGACATTCCAACAACTAAGCAATAAGTTACTACTAACAAGCATGAATCCAGAAAACATTGATACAAGACGATAAAAACGAGTTTATTTTTACCAATCACATCTTTTAGGTGTTATTTATGTGCACCAAACGAGCCAAGTAGTGTTCAGTAGCTTGAGATATCGACAAACTTAGTGTTTTGGCTTCGGCTTCTTCACGATCATCACAGTGCAATGCGCATGGTGAGCGCAGTAATCACTCACACTGCCCAACACCGCCCTGAAAGAAGAACACAGATGCACAAATCAGGATGCTTGTTCTTGATGTTCAAGGAATCGAAATGTGAATTGATGGAATAAACTTTAAACTAGAAGCTCTGATCAGTCTTATAGCACATTTATTGTTTGCTATGATCTTGACATGTTATGTGAGAGTTGCTTGAAAAGGATATGTCGCGGTACCTTTTAATTGCTCCATAACCATGGCTTCCTACGACTAACATCTCGGCGTGGTATTTCTCCACTGCCTCACACAAGACATTTCTAGCATCTCCTTCCATGATTACGTACTCCACATCAGTCACCTGTGGTTGAAGAAAACAAATTCCTGATGAACTCCAGAATTCAAAAGCATATATATTATTGGTATTGTGGATTATGATGCAACCTTTTAACATGTTTGTCGAATTGAAACATATAAGGTTCATGAAGAAAGAAACTCTCGAGTTGTTAAATCGCATTGGCTAGCTAAATTGATACATGACTTGGCGAATTAAGAATGATTAAAAGGAAAGAAAAAAATAACATATTGGCTAGTATAACTTCACTCATTATGCGAAAAGAGCCATTGATACTCGAAATGAAATCTCCTAAATTTATATAAAATGAAACGAAGGGCAAAACAAGTCTTAGCAACAAATGGAGGTTTCTCTATCAAACAAGAGACTTTATAGTTGTGAATACATTTTGATAGACTATAGCGGGCTTGGTGTACTGAATATGAAAGACAATTTAGGTTTCCTTTGTAAATGATGGTGGCCATATTTCTTGAGACTGAATTCCTCATGAGCTTGCATAATTAGTTTGGCATATTTCACCGGTACCCATTGGCAGTTGGCTACTGTTGATTTGGGCAAGTTATGACGATAAATTAAATTTACAGTTAACCTTTGGAGAAACGGTGTTCCACTGCCTTCTCTAGGCTGTGTGCTTTGTCAAGATAGGCTAGTATCTAATTGAGGATATATTCAATCTTCCTTATTCTTTTAATCCTGCCTTGTATAATTGGAGTTGGATCTCTTGATCACATCATCTTCACTCTAACGATCAGCATATGTTGAACTACATTTACACATGGTTACACTTAATATTGACTGAAAGATGTAGAGTCATGTTGATGGAAAACCTCCTCAAGTCGATTCTATTACTGACAAAAGGGTGAATTCCATTTCAACTTGGCAAGGGCGAGTGAGTAGAGACTAAGACAGATCTTTTTTATTTTTGGTAAAATTTTATATACATGTGGACAAGCCTTCAGATTATAATGAAGTTTTTTACAGCAAATCAAGTGCTTGGTGAAGTAATCTAAGAAAGCCATCCTATTAATCAGCATAAAAGAATACCATTAAGTATGTGATCGAAAAGATAGAAGGTCTAGGCTTATCTAAATTAGTCATTGGGTTTCCTCGTTTTACTCTCCAGGAACTCAATAGATACAGCCAAATCCAAAAGTTAGGGTTTGACTTTGTTGTTCTATTGTTATTGTTTTACTTTCCAGGAACTCAATAGATACAGCCAAATCCAAAAAGTTAGGGTTTGGCTTTGTTGTCCTATTGTTATTGCCGTATTTGTTACAGATTGCTTCTCAGTAACAAGTTTCCTAATGACGAAGAGTAGTAGATTCTTCCCTAAAATGAAACTCAGTTCCAGAAACGAAAGCACAATTCGAGTATAAACACTACCAAGCAAATAGACAATGAGGGCGAATCATGAACAATAGCTAAAGTTGGGAAACTCTTAACGGGAATTAGCATCTGAGAGCCATAGAATTTACCGAATGAGCACTACAGATCTCCTTAGCTTTCTCGAGCACATTCAGTGCGATCTTCCTCAGATCCGACTCCACAAACGGCAGCACATCAGCAGCTCCTGCGATCGACAATCCAAAGGTCCAATCGGGTCAAATAATCCCTTGATCTAACGACAACAGTATGCATCAAGGAAAATCGGAATAGTTCATCAATCAGAGTAAGTAGCAAATCCACTGAAAGATTGAGAAAAGGTAAGGGGGAGAGGCTGGTACCAGGGCCGGCGAGGCTGATGACGGACGTGGGCGTGGGCTTGGCGTTGACTATGACGAGCTTGTACGACGAGCTATGCCCAGGGGCGACGGAAGAGAAGAAGTGGAGAAGCGTCCACTGGAGGGCATGGACGCTGTGCTCGCTGTCGTCGACGCCCACCACCATCACCGGCTTCCCCACCGCCGCCGCCGTCTCCTCCGCCCCTGTAGCCATTCTCGCTTTCTCTCGATTTCTCACGCCGGAGGACGGAGAAGGCACGGCTCTTAAAGAAAACAATTTGACGATTTCCCCAACTCGTACCCGAAGGGATGGTCCCCTGGCACTGTTTCTTCCACCAGAAGCGGAGGCGGGTAAAGAAGAAGTGCACGTATGATTTCTTCTTTTCAAAAAAGTCTCTATTATTGAGCATAATTGAAAAGAGTTTGCTACGAGTGTACAACATTTTCTGTGGGCGTTCCAATCGATGCGAACAAATAGAATACGTCTGTCCATGCATCTAACCATCCGTCTCCCCTTCCCTTAAATCTGAACCGTTGATTTCAGTTAATAACGTTATATGCAAAGATATTTTTAGAATAAAACTATAGGAGCGTCTATTTGATTTTTTGGAAACTCTTACCTTAAACTCATCCTAAACGCTTTGTACCCGTAACTAGATAGATTTTATGTAAATTTTAAATTTCAACTCACTTGCAAGATATATTGTAACAACTGTCTAATCATTTTTATAACGTATAAAAATTAACCGGTAGCTTGTGCCTGTTATAAAAATTAGTTTACAATTTGTATCGTAGGATCATTACGTTAGAAGGGGAGAATAAGGTCAATTCGTTTCAAACAGTCAAGTAAAACACAATTTATGCAGTGGAATTAAAATAGAAACGAAAAACAAACAAAGCTAATATAGTTTATTTTTATTTGGTTCAAAGTCTGTGACGACTCCTATTTCAAGGGCGACGATCGTTGATTGTTTTCGTTGGGCAATTCACTATCAATTCGGCAAATCTTTTCAGAAACGAGTACAATAAATTTATAATTTAAGTGTTATAATTAAAAGTATACCAACAACTTATAGAGATTTGAAAGGTTATGCTTTTAATTGTTGGAGTCGTGTCACTCAGTTGTCAGAGTTGTGTTGCTTAGTCATTGGAGCAACGTCACTCGGTCGTCAAAGTCACGTCGTGGAGTTCCAGGAGCGTAACGTCTTTGGAACAACACGCAAGAAAGCAATCGCGAATCAAAGTGTGTATTTGTCTCTTAGCCGAATGCTGCTTATATAGGTTGTTCTAAACGCCTAAATCCCTTCAAGACGCCTGGACTGTGATGTCAACCCGTCCAATCAGCACACTCCAACCTGTCAAAGGGATAGACTATGGCATTCCGGGGGCTTGGACCAGTTTTTTTCCAGCACTTTATTTTTTGCAAAATAAAATTAGTCCAAGTAAAAACCAATATCCAGAGTATGAATTTTTACTATGAATTTGACAGTCTCAGACTATCCAATTCTAACTTTGAGTTTCATTGAAACTCTGGACCGAACTGACGCCTACTGTTTCCTTATCGAGGGAACGTATCCCCATCTACTCCTCTCAGGAGAATTTAGGTTTGTCGAATCGGTCCTCCAGATCATTTAGACTTTTGCTCAATGTCTGAGACTTCAAGTTTTCATGCTGAACGTCTGCTCTATGACCCGTCCAGACTTCCACCTGATTTGCGACCATCAGAATTTTCTCCTAAAATCTCTGACTCTAAAATTTCACCTAAAGTACTATATGTACTTTCCAATTTATCCTGATAATCAGACCAAATAACTACAGAATTAGTCATATTCTAAAAACTAAATACCTAGATTACTAAAATAGAAAAAGAAATTTTAAATTTTATTACAATTTTCTATTCTTAAATCTTATTAACATGGCTGCAACCTTTGTCGAACCTAACCAATTTAGGTACATGTGGCAGTAGACTGTATCCTCGATCAAGGACCTAGGTATATTGTTGAGGATCACAATTTGCAGTCGGGAAGGTGCGCTAGATTCTTTGGGAGGAGAATGCCACATTGTAGGCGATACATCGACATTCCAACAACTAAGCAAAAAGTTACTACCAAGAAGCCATGAATCCAGAGAACATTGATACAAGACGATAAAAAAGAGTTTATTTTTACCAATCACATCTTTTGGGTGTTATTTATGTGCACCAAATGAGCCAAGTAGTGTTTCAGTAGCTTGAGATATCGACTAACTTAGTGTTTTGGCTTTGACTTCGGCTTCTTCACGATCATCACACTGCAATGCGCATGGTGAGCACAGTGATCACTCACACTGCCCAACACCGCCCTGAAAGAAGATACAGATGCACAAATCAGGATGCTTGTTCTTGTTATTCAAGGAACCGAAATGTGAATTGATGGAATAAACTAAAAAGTAGAAGCTCTGATCAGTCTCATAGCACATTTATGGTTTGCTATGATCTTGACATGTTATGTGAGGGTTGCTTGAAAAGGATAAGCTGCGGTACCTTTTAATTGCTCCGTAACCATGGCTTCCTACAGCTAACATCTCAGCGTGGTATTTCTCCACCGCCTCGCACAAGACATTTCTAGCATCTCCTTCCATGATTTCGTACTCCACATCAGTCACCTGTGGTTGAGGAAAGCAATTCCTGATGAACTCCAGAATTCAAAAGCATATACATAATTGATATTGTGGATTATGATGCAACAAGGCCTTTAACATGTTTGTCGAATGAAACATATACAGTTCATGAAGAAAGAAACTCTCTTGTTATATCACATTGGCTGGCTAAATTGAGGGACTTGGCGAATTAAGAATGATAAAAAGGGAAGAAAAAAGAACATATTGGCTAGTATAACTTCACCCATTATACGAAAAGTGCCATTGATACTCGAAATGAAATCTCCTATATTTATATAAAATAAAACGAAGGGAAAAACAAGTCTTAGCAACAAATGGAGGTTTCTCTATCAAACAAAAGACTTTATAGTTGTGAATACATTTTGATAGACTATAGTGGGCTTGGTGTACTGGATATGAAAGTCAATTAAGCTTTCCTTTGCAAATGATGGTGGCAATATTTCTTGAGACTGAATTCCTTATGAGCTTGCATAATTAGTCTGACATATTTCACGGGTACCCATTGGCAATTGGCTACTGCTGATTTGGGCAAGTTACAACGATAAATTAAATTTACAGTTAACCTTTGGAGAAAGGGTGTTCCACTTCCTTCTCTGGGCTGTGTGCTTTGTCTAGATAGGCTAGTATCTAATTAAGGATATATTTAATCTTCCTTATTCTTTTAATCCTACTTTGTATAATTGGAGTTGGATCTCTTGGTCACATCATCTTCACTCTAAGAATCAGCATATGTTGAGCTACATTTACACATGGTTACACTCAATATTGACTGAAAGATGTTGTTCTGTTATTGGCAAAGGGGCAGAGTTGGTGGACTCCATTTCAACTTGGCAACGGCGGTTGCATGAAAGATGCAGATAGGTCTTTTTTTATTCTTGGTAAAATTTTATGTACATGTGGACAAGCCTTCAGATTATAAATGCAATTTTTTTTTTTACAGCAAATCAAGCTTCTTATCAATACAATTTGGTGGGATTGTTACCAATATACATGTAGTTTGGTTCTCATTTTATCTTTATATGTTTCTTCAGCACAGAAAGTTGCTCTGTGCCTTTTTTCAGTTTCAAGTTGAGGCAGCTACTTTTTGGTGTATCTGTACATCTTATGTATTCGTCTATCTCCTAAAAACGCATAGTGATGAACTATGTTCACCGTATAACATAAAAGAATACCATTAAGTATGTGATTGAAAAGATAGAAGGTCTAGGATTCTAAATTGCGTTTCCTTGTTTTACTTTACAGGAACTCAATAGATACAGCCAAATCCAAAAAGTTAGGGTTTGGTTTTGTTGTCCTATTGTTATTGTCGTATTGGGAATAGATGATTCAACAGATTGCTTCTCAGTAACAAATTTTCTAACGACGAAAAGTAGTAGATTATTGCCTAAAATGAAGCTCAGTTCCAGAAACGAAAGCACAAGTCGAGTATAAACACTACCAAGCAAATACACAATGAGGGCAAATCATGAACATTCGCTAAAGTTGCGAAACTCTTAACGGCAATTAGCATCTGAGTGCCATAGAATTACCGAATGAGCAATGCAGATCTCCTTAGCTTTCTCGAGCACATTCAGTGCGATCTTCCTCAGATCCGACTCCACAAACGGCAGCGCATCAGAAGCTCCTGCGATCGACAATCCAGAGGCCCAATCGGGTCAAATAATCCCTATATCTAACGACAACAGTATGTATCTAGAAAAATCGGAGTACTTCATCAATCAGAGTAAGTAGCAAAACCACTGAAAGATTGAGAAACGGTGAGGAGGAGAGGTTGGTACCGGGGCCGGCGACGGCGAGGCCGATGACCGACGAGGGCGTGGGCTTGGCGTTGACAATGACGAGCTTGTACGACGAGCTATGTCCAGGAGCGACGGAAGAGAAGAAGTGGAGAAGCGTCCACTGGAGGGCATGGAAGCTGTGCTCGCTGTCATCGACGCCAACCACTATCACCGGCTTCCCCGCCGCCGCCGCCTCCGTAGCCATTCTCGCTTTCTCTCGATTTCTCTCCTCGGGGGACGAAGAAGGAACGGCTCTTAAAGAAAACAATTTGACGATTTCCCCAACTCGTACCCGGAGGGATGGGCCCTTCCACTGTTTCGTCCCCCAGAAGCGGTGGCGGGTTCGGAGTGAGTGACGTATTATTTATTTATTTTTTCAAAAAGTCTCTATTATTTGTGGCAAGATAAGAGAGACTTTTCTTTTTTAAAAAAAAAAGGTCTAAATTATTGAGCATTATGTTTGGTACGGGTGCAAAATAACGGGTAGCGGATTAATGGAATTGACGGATTAATTGCTCATCCCTTTGCTCAGAAGCGGTGGCGGGTACGGAGTGAAGTGACGTATTATTTCCTTTCTTTTTCAAAAAGTCTCTATTATTTGAGGCGAGATAAGAGAGACTTTTTTTAAAAAAAGTCTAAATTATTGAGCATTATGGAAAAGAGTTTGGTACGGGTGCACAATATTTTCTATGGGCGTTCCAATCGATGTGAGCAACTCGAGGACGTCTCAGGTCTCCGCGCAAATGGTCTATGTAACGGGGGCGGATTTTTGGTCTGTAAAGACTGGCTTAATTTATGGTCCGATGTTTATATTGATAGAAGTTAATGAATCTTTATCTATTAGTCGATAAAGGTCATTATCTTCCATCAATCTTTTTATCCTGAATCAAAAATAGATCAGGATAAGGGGACTAGAAGATCCGGTCCCTTATATAATGATGTGATTCTTTGGTCTAGGATTTTCTGGACTAGGAGATACCCTATAAATATATTGATAGAGTGATATGAACTCTACCTGTTAAATAGGTGGATTCTAATTCACTCCACCAATAAATATCTAGAGGTCCAGAATTGATCAAGGATTCTAGACTAGAAGATCCATGTCCATGTAATTGGGATCAATTTACGAAGAGGTCTTGCGGTTTATGTCAGCATACATTATTACCGTTGGGCACAATTTTGTATGACATATCGATTTATGTTTAGTCCGGCGACTGAAATTTGTATGACATATCTATTTATGTTTAGTCCGATGACTGAACCGTTAAAAAGGGAACAATATTATTTTTTTGTTACATAACCAGAATATGTTCAGGCATCCTAACCATCCATCTCCCCTGCCCTTAAATCGGAACCGTTGATTTCAGTTAAAATCTTCTTTTTCACGGGCAAAAATCAAAACCCTCTCAAATTTATAAATTATTTAAAGGAATTTAAAAAAAAATTAATTAAATCCTCGTAGTTTTATCTTAAAAAATATCCCTAGATTCAATGCTATTATAAAAATTACTAAATAATTCTTATACACGATAGTTGTTATAACATATTTAGGATGAATCTAGAATTAAAATTTAAGATTTATAAAAGTTATCCAATAATAACTATAACATGTAAAATTTAATCATTAATTATTCCACTATATTTAGTATGAGTTTAGAATTTAGGATTTATAGTTAAAATATTATTAATAACAGGTGAAATTTATTTAAACTTTATTAAAATTATTTTAAAATAGTTATAGAAGATATTATGTGTTAGAAATTTAAATGGAAAATAATAACAGGGGATGAAAAAGACTTCTTTCGTTTGCGTTTTTAGTATCACATTGGGAGTTTAATGACTAGTTGGTTGTTTTATATTGTTGCACATGAATGTATTATGTGAACAAATACACGAGGAGAGGTTTTCTCTCACGTATGAGTGTGCATAGCCTAAATTTGCATTGAATTAGTTCTACCGTTGTATCTTAGAAAATAAATGTCTAAACCACAACTATTTTGCCAACTCGTTGTATATTGTGTACGACACAAAGAACGGAGAGCGCAACAAAGATCTACGACATTTGGGATGCGCATGCCAGATGGAGCTTATATCATTTTTCTTGGTTATCATTTTTTTTGCTTGTTAGAGCTTGGAGCAATGACTATTTTTAGTGAAGTAAGAATTTCATTAGACATAGAATTGATATTTGTTCTTGCTCTTGCTCTTGCTCTTGCTCTTGCTCTTGCTGATGAATTACCTACATCTAAGGATTTTGAGCAAGTTATCCATTTAGAATTAATAAATTCAAATTCTATAACTATGCACCAAGCTATTCATCTTTTATTGACATATTTTCAAATAGAAGTTGATGTGGTAAAGGGAGTACACCAAGTATGAGTCAAGGGTAGGAACAATAGCCGATGTGGAGGTCAAAGTCAAGATGATCAAAGACAGAAAATTACCTGGTCACCAAAGTTGACCGAGCGGGTGGTAACGATACGACCAAGCCTAAAGAGTTCGTTCGGCTAGGAGGTTCACCCGGTCAGATTGCTCATCCAGCCAGAACGACTATAGAGAGGACATTAGATGCTCAACTGTGATGACCCTACAAAGGCTAATCTGACTGGACTGCATGTACGGTTGCGCGAGGAATAACCTACCAGGCTGAGGGACTGTGGAGAAGAATAGCTGAGATCGACCGGGCAGGGAATCTCGGGCGAGCGGCTCCCCCGCTCAGCCAAATAATTGGACCCTTTGCCTAGCTCATTGTATCATTATAGGAGTTGGTGTCGTTGATAGTAGGGCATGGTTATCAAGCAAATCGTATGATAGAAACTTACATTATCATGCCAGAGATTTGCACGTCCTGTTAAGGAAGGGTATCGGAGACATTTTCCTGACATGTCTTTTCATAGGACAGTTGGAAAAATATGTATGTGTCTTGAGAAGCGTGCAAGTCTGTTATTAGATCATTATATAAAGGGGGGCTCCATGCACTTACAACTGTATGCATTATTTGTAATTAGGCTATTGTTGTTGCTACAGTTCTTTGCCATCTTTCTATTATTTCGAAGACTAACTTGAGTGTTGGAAGGTCAACGTCGGAGACCCCTTCTCTAGCCCAACACTGACGTTCTTGGTTTTACATAGCGGAACAGAATCTTCACAAAGTCAACTGCTAAGTCACATCTCCAGCTAACTATCTTTACCGTTTTAAGATAGGATCAGAAATAATTTCACAAATTTATTATTTGGAGGATGTGGATGCAATATGATATTGTGAGACCTGAAATAATTTTAGTATAATTTTTTAAGGCTTGGAATAATTATAGCATGATCATTAAATATTAATTTTTTAAGGGCGTGGTGCAATATACCAATTATAATTTAATAGTTACTCTCAAATATTAATTTCTTTCATATTTTTATTTTATATGACATCCACATTATTGCATAGAGGAGAGGTTAAATGGATAAGGATGCATAGGAGCAATATGTAAGTCATAAATTATTTTATTTTACATTTTGGAATGATATGTTGTTTCATTGAAAGCACTAAATACTATGATTATTTAAGTAGCAACTTTTGATTAAAAAGATTGATTATTTCTATTTTCTTTCTACTTTTAATTGTGACTATTTAATGATCAAGTTTCAATTTAAAAACCTCTTATTTAATGCTTTTGCTTATGCATTTTTTCAGGTCTTACTTGAAATACAAGGTAGCTTCTTTGAACGAGTGTTGTTGATAAGATTAAGTAGTGCCTTGAGGTGATTAATAAGGCATTTGATAACATTTAGAACCAGCTTTTAATCATTTACTTAGTACTATTTACTTATATCTGTTATAGTTTAGTTTACTAATGTTACAAAATGATTTCTTAGTAGTGTTTAGAGTTCATGTAGTATTGTGTTTGTGGATATTAAGCTTTTTGAGTTTGTGTGTTTAAATATGCAATAAGAAGACCAGCAAGCCTCTTGTATTGTCCTGTATTATATTTTGTTATCTATACTTAGAGATTTTTGGATTCAGATTCAAAGAAAATCCTACCTAAATATTTATTCACATTGACCTAATGTTCATGGTATCGTGATGTCCATTACAAGAAATTAGGGCTTCAAAGATGAAAAAATTCGTCTCTTAAAGTCATTTTTCTGTTTCTAAAGAAAGTTTGAGACGGAATATTTCGTCTCTAAAATTTATTATTAAAAGCCCATTGCTAATTCAGGAGATGGAATTATTCTATCTTTAATTTAGAAATAGATTAGAAAGTCATGTATAAATCTATTTTAAATTGACCAAATAAAATTAGTTATGTAAACTATAACTAATTTTAATATTGAATAGTTATTATAATATTATTTTTTATTTTTAATATAATAACAACAACCAAGCTTTTTTCCTACTAGGTGGGGTCGGCTGTATGAATCCTTTTACGCTATTAAGCTCTATCTCCTATTATATCATCATTTATATTTAAATAAATTTTATCTTGTTTTATTGTTGCTAACTAAGTCTTTTTTGATTTTCCTGTTCCTCGTTTGATATGTATGTTTATCATAGTTTCGCATCGCCTAACTGAAGCATTTATTGGTCATCTAAGTATATGTCCGTATTATCTTAAACGTGTCTCTCGGAGTTTTTCCTTAATAAATGTAACTCCGACTTTCTCTCTAATGCTCTCATTTCTTATTTTGTCCATCCTCGTATGTCCACACATCTACCTTAACATCCTCATCTCTGCAACTCTTATCTTCTGCTCATGTGCTCGAGTCATAGCCCAACATTCAGCTTCATATAACATAGCAGGTCTAACTGCGATTTTATAGAATTTACCTTTTAGTTTAAGAGGTACTTTATGGTCATATAAAACACTCAACGCTCCCCTCTATTTCACTAATCCTGCTTGTATTCTATGTAAGACATCTCTCTCAATCCCTCCATCATTTTATAAAAATGATTCTAAATATTTAAATCTCTCGGTTCTGGGCAACTCATCCTCTCCTATCTTAATAATTATTTCATTACTTCTAATATTGCTAAACTTAAATTTCATATATTATGTCTTTAATCTACTAAGCTTAAAATCTTTCTCTTCTTGTGTTTCCCTCCAAGATTCTAATTTAGCATTTACTTCTTCACGTGTCTCATCTATCAAAATAATATCATCTGCAAATAACATGCACCACGGTACTGTGTCTTGAATGTGCGCAGGTGAGTTCGCCCATAATTAGTGTAAAAAGATAGGGATTTAGAGCTGATCCTTGATGTAACCCTATCTTTATTGGAAATGCTTCAGTTACTCCGCCTGAAGTCTTTACTCTGGTCGTTACATCCTCATACATATCCTTAATTAGTTCAATATATGTTACGATAACACCTCTCTTTTCTAAAATTTTCCTTATAATTTCTCTTGGGACTCTATCATAAGCTTTTTCTAAGTCAATGAATATCATGTGTAGATCTTATTTTTACTCCTCATATTTTTTAATTAATTGTCTAAGAAGATGTATAGCTTCTATTGTCGACCTTCCAGACATGAACCCAAATTGATTTTCTGTCACTGTGGTCTCCTTTCTTAATATTTTTTTATTACTTTTTCCTAAAGTTTCATAGTATGACTCATTAGTTTAATACCCCTATAGCTTGCACAATTTTGTACGTCTCCCTTGTTCTTATATAAGGGAACTAGAGTACTTATCCTCCATTGATCAAACATTTTTTTCATTTTCAATATCATGTTAAATAATTTTGTAAGTCATTTAATACCTTGTTTCCCTAAGCACGTCCATACCTCTATCGAAATATCATCTGGTCTAACAACTTTTCCATTGTAATCTCATTTAAAATTTGTTTTACTTCTGAAGTTTGAATTCTACGATAAAAATTAAAATTTCTATACTCATTTGACCTACTTAAATTACCTAAGTTAAGTTGATCACCTAAAGCTTCATTAAAAAATTGATGAAAGTACCTCTTCCACTGCTCTTTTATTTCTCCATTGTTTACTAATACCCTATTACATTCATCTTTAATACATTTTATTTGGCTAAGATATCTTGTTTTCCTTTCTCTCACTTTAACTATTCTATAAATGTCTCTTTCCCTTTCTTTTGTATCCAATTTTTGATATAACCGTTCAAAAGTTTCATTTTTTGCTTCACTCACTACTTTCTTAGCTTCTTTCTTGGCTATTGTATATTTTTTTAAGTTTTTCTCGTTCTTACAAATATATAATTCCTTATAAGCTATTCGTTTCTCCTCCACTTTCTCTTGTACTTTCTCATTCCACCACCAAGATTCTTTACTTAGTGGTGCGTGTTCCTTTGACTCATCGAGTACACTCTTAGCTACTATTTTCAACTTTGATACTATCTTATCTCATGTTGTATTAGAGTCATTGTATATTTTACCTAATGCTTGTACTTCTACCTTCTTCTTAAATATATTTTGTTTCCCATCCTTTAACTTCCACCACTTAATTCTAGGAATTGTATATATTTTCTTTTTATTGATACTATGTTTGAGGCGTATATCCAACACTACTACCTTATGTTGGGTAGTTAAACTTTCTTCAGGGATGACTTTGCAATCTTTACAAATCTTTCTATCCTTCTTCCTAATCATAAGAAAGTCAATTTACGATTTATTATTCTCACTTTTGAATGTGACTAAGTGTTTTTCTCTTTCCTTAAAAAATGTATTAGCTAATATAAGATCATATGCTATCGCAAAATCTAATATAGTTTTCCCTTTCTCATTTCTCGTTCGAAACTCATAACTCCCATATACTCCCTTATATTCCTCATTTTTCACTCCGGCATACCCATTTAGATCACCTCCTATTAAAATCATTTCATTCGGTGGAATATTTTATAATATTTCATCTAAGTCCTTCCAAAATCTTGATTTGGTAGCTTCATCTAATTCTACTTATAGTGCATATACGCTAATTATGTTCATAGTTTCTTGTGCTACTATTATTTTAAGGGCTATAATTCTATCCCCTTTTCTAACTACTCCTACAACATCATTCTTTAACAAACTATCGACAATAATACCCACTCCATTTCTTGCTTTACTCTTTTCAGTGTACCATAACTTAAAACCCGAGTTCTCTATCATCTTTGCCTTCTCGTCTATCCATTTTGTCTCTTGTACACACAAAATACTAATTCTTCTCCTAATAACCATATCTACTACCTCTATTGATTTACCAGTGAGAGTTCCTATGTTCCACGTTCCAAATCTTAGATTATTAGTTTTTCTATCATATTTGTTCTTATCCAACCTATGGTGTGAGAACTCTTGCCTACTTAACACTACACCCAAATTCTCATGGAGATGCAGCGGTCCTTGCTAAGACGTTACAGTCGAACCCTGTAACGCGAACTCTTGCATATTTAGCACTACACCCGAGTTCTGGAGATGTAGCGGTCCTTGCCGAGATGTTACCGGGGAACAACCTAGCATTAACACAATAGTTTAATATATTCATTCATTGAATATTTACCATAGTTTAACACTGGCTGACAACTTAACGCAACTCTCCTCCTTTATTTTTAATACTATTATAATAACTATAACTAATAATTACAATATGTAAAAGTTATTATATAACTACTATAATATGTAGCATTAAAAGAATACTATTTCAACTCCTTAGTAGTTCTATAGCTGTTTAAAAATAATTTTAATTAATTTTAAATGATTTTAATAAAATTTAAATAATTTTAACTAAATTGATAAAAATATTTTAATATAATAATATTCAAAGTTTAGAATTTAAAATTTAAAATTTTAAGATTTAAAAATTAATTATAATTTGTCCATTCGATAATTGCTACAATATGAAAAAAATTATCTATTTCAATTTATAAAACTAAATTATAAGCGGGTCCTAAAGTAATTGTAATAACTATCAAATAACTTCTATACAATAATACATATTTTCAAAATAAAATTTTTAATAATACACTTTTTTTTTTTTTTTTAATGATTTCTAAAATTTGAGGCACTCTTTTAATTTCTACCTTATATTTTTTGGCATAAATTTGTGACTTCGATGCTTCAAGCTAATTTAATGTAGAAAATATATAATTTTATATAATTATAAACAATAGAGACTTTCCTATTTTAATTTTATTACAATTCAAGTCATTATATCATATCACAAACTAATTTATTATTCCATGGAATTTTTAATATGTAAAAATCATTAAATTACAATATTAAACTAGAGCTTATTAGCAAAAATATCACTTTAAGAAAAGCATCTCAACAAAAATGTCTAATTTTCCTTCTAAATTCTAAATGTGAATCTCTAGAGAATAATTTTATCCTAAAAAATTCCAACAATATAAGAATGCAAATTAAGTTTCCTTCAACCTTGAAGTAATACCATAACACATCACAACTTGTTCATCAGCATTAAGTACAATGTATGGATTGTTCTAAGTAATTGAGCAACAATAATAGAGATGAGGTGAGATGTCAAGGATATTGTTCTCCTTCTTATTTGTTTGAATTCTTCATTTGAAGGACAATTTAAGCACTTGGAACAGCTACTGCTTGTTTGGCTTCAAGGGACTTCTCATACTCCTCGATCGACTTGAAGAGCTCTGAGAAGTTGCCTTTCCCAAATCCTCCACAGCCACCCTTTTGGTACTCCCTGCCTTCTTTGTCCTTCACCATGCACCCAATCCTCTGAATTATCTCTATGAAAATTGTCGGTCTGTATATCGAAGTGAAATCGATTAGTGGAAGTGCTACAACAAGTAGATAGAAGTTTTCAGTAGCAAGCAGTTAGTGTTCAATGGATCACAAAGTTTTAGCTTTCTGGAACAACACAAAAACTTGGAGCATGAGATGCTAAAATGAAATCTTCAGCCACGCAACGCAAAATATTATAAGAATTTGTGGTGAAACAATATTATTCCTTTTGATAATAAGTGGAAAACAATATTATGGTTGAGACAAATGTATAAAATGAAATCAGAATAAATTGGATAGGAGGTGTGTCGTCTCTAACTGAAAATGTTGAAAGTATCTTCAGTTTGCATCGAACATAATAGTGATTCTCAGATACTAGATGCTTCAGAAATTATGAAAGCTACATTGGATGACACACTTGACCTAGATGATCTACATATTTCTCAAGATGATATCTTTTATGAGCACAGATTTTGGATTCTCGTGTAGTGGTTTAGGGTTATGAATTGGAAAGCGAGGTGGGCAAGGATAAACTTGATGAATAAAAATTGAGGTTGAAAAAAAAGGCATGTATGTGGCAGGCAAGTCTCCTTTGAATCTTCCCTCGGCCCTAGCTCTCAAGAGGTTTATACGAGGAATAGTGATGTCTCTTATACCATGACAGCATACATATTAGAATAATATTGTATAACTCCTCTTTTATAAAGGTAAGAACATTGGATCAATGATAAATGAGGGAAGAATACATAAGTGATGTTGTATCATGATGATTTGAGAAAGCATCAAAGATAAATCATAAGATAATCAAAGATGAAATCCTGAAGGAATCAAACTAAATTGGATAGGAGGATCAGTTCTAATTCAGATAAGATGCTGCCTTTTATGATCAAACTTAAGATGTCTTATCAGCTATTCACAGTAAGATGTACTCTAGACATATATTAATTTTGCTTAAATAGTCAGTAAATGTAACTTGATGTCTCTGTTAGGCTTATAACAATGAATTAATGGAATTATAAGCTTACAGATCTATTAGAATTTAGAACCAATGCTTATTTTAGAACATTTTTGTAGACATGCATCGCTTGATGAAATGCTAAAAGGACAAGAAATGTATGGACCGATTCATACTGAACACAAGCAAATCAGGAACTCAACAATTAAGCAATCATATGATCATCAGCATTATCGGCATCAAACTAGTGGATCATGGAAGAGAAGTGTTATTGGTTGAATGCAAACCTGTCCCCAATTGGCTTTGTGAAGATTTGAAGCAGCACTCCTTGGTCATCCCTGTCTACCAACACTCCCAGTTCCTGGCACTCTTTGATCTGCTCCTCCGTGAGGACGTCGCCAGCACGCCGTCGCACGCCTTGGTAGTAGTTGGGAGGCGGCGACGGCATGAAGTCGAATCCTCCCATGGCGGTTCTTGCTCTCATCTCCCTCAAGGTCTTGAGGATGTCGTAGCTGGCGAGAGCGAGGTGCTGCACGCCTGCGCCGCCATTGTGGTCCAAGTAAGTCTGGATTTGGCTCCTCCTTTTGGTGCCGTGGACCGGCTCGTTCAGCGGCACCAGCACGGTCTCGTCGTTGTTGGCGAGGACCACCGAGTTGAGCCCGCTCTCGGCGGTGCCGACGTCCTCCGACGTGAACTCCGCGAACTCATGGAAGCCGGTGAATCCGGCGATGTAGCGCACCGCCGAGAGGAGTTCCGGCACGTTTCCGACGGCGTGGTCGATCCGCTGGAGGCCGTAGGTGGGAGGAGGGGTCGCCTCGAATTCCTCGATGTCTTCGAAACCAGGGAGAAAAGCCGGGAGCTTTGGGGACGAAGGTGCGACCTTTGGGAAGCTGATGTATCGGAGGACGACGTCCCCGTAGATCTCGACCTCGGCGAGCGCGAAGCCCTCTCCGAGGTCGGCAGGGGGGAAGGCGGGGCGCGCGCCGCGGGCGACGCTGACGCGGAAGGCTTCCGCCGCATCGGCGACTTCGACGGCAATGGCGCGGACCGCGAGGCCATGGTCGATTGAAAACTTGCGGGCTACTGCTGCGTCGAAGGAGGGAATAGGAGACCGGCCGGTGAAATTCGCGGCGGCGTCGGTGGCAGCGGGCCCGCCATAGGGAGCGGATACGAGGAAGCGGAGGGAGGCGGAGCGGAGGAGGTAGGAGGCGAAGAAGGGGTTTCCAGTGGATAGATCTGATTTTGCAGAGAGCGGCATGCCGAGGCTGAAGGAGAAGCGACCGGCGACATTGGCGGCGTCGGCGGCCCAGAACTCGATGTGGTGGAAGCCGAGGACTGGGAATCGATCGCTGCGGGGGTTGGCACGGACGAAGTTGGTGAAGCCAACGAGCTTTAACCCCGCCGCCGATTTCTCCAGCGCCGCCGTCTCAGTCGCCTGCTCCTTCCCCATCTCTCTCGTCTGCTGTGTCTTCTTCCGGAGGCCGGCGACCTATAAATAGCGGGCAATTATTCTAGAAGGCCCCTATTAATTGAAACATGTTAAACAAGTCCTGTCCAATTATCACACAGGTATTTACAATTTAATTTTTAATTACAATATATTTATAGAATTTTTTTTTAACTAAAACTCCTAATTAAAGAATGTTGAGGTTTTAATTGGTCCTCGTAGATACTTTCTAATTTATGATCCGATTAATTATAAGGTTAAATTTATCGTCCCAATTCAATGTTATATGATCCGATTAATTTAACAATGAGATGATATATTTATATAATAAGGGTTTTATTTTCTCATAAAGCAAATGACTCGAAGGAAAACACTGTTTGCTGGTCCGGATAAGCCATTGAATTATGAACGAAAAGAAGAAGGCGACAAAGCAAACACCACGTGGACGTTGCGTTTCGTGTTTGGACTTGCTGCCCGAAATTTTCTTCCGTCGCTAATTTTTTATTCCGGCCCAGAGTTCTCATCCCGGTGTTTTCTACCCGACCGTTTACGACTCCGCCACGCGGAGGGGAAAATGTGGTAGCGGGGAGAGTGGATGACTTGGGGATGTGTAGAGCATGAGAAGTTTTGAGCTGTGGATAAGAATGGACGGCTGGCGATGAACCAGGACCTTGATCCGGTGAAACTTTGTGGATAAGATTCATCTTCTTTAAAATTAAATCGTTCGAAAAGTTAAATATTTACATTGTCAAATAATAATAATTATTTTAATCACTTTTTATGGCTATAATTTTAAAATATTAAAATAATTATTTATATTTATCCTTCAAAATATCCTTTTTAACTTAAAATAAAATTATTAATTACACTATTATTTTAAATTCTTTTCAACCTGTTCAGAGTTCTTCTAAATTAATCGAAATTACTGCCATATTATTGACTACTGCAAATTAAAATAATTTAGTCATATGTGGCAATATATGATTAAATTATTTTATATTGCAGTAGCTACCATAATAGGTGTACCTTTGAGGCTTTGATCATAATAGTCACTAATATTAAAATATTTTTATTGTTGAAATAAAAAATTGAATAAAATTCTTTTTCAATATTTCTTAAATCACTTGTTTTATTAAAATATTATCTCGCCAATAAAAATTATATTTTAAAACGAAAATTAGGAAACATTTAAATAAAAATATTGTTTGTTGATTTGTTACCTAAAACATGATAATCCTAATGTCTTTCAAAAACTACCAATACAATGTAAAAGGAAAGTAATCCAATATAATGTCCCTTTATATTTGAGTAAGTGATCTATAGTTTTCTCAGAAAAATTTAATGATTAATACATAAAATGTTACTATCATAAATAAAAAATAACGCATGTGTGTCAATTTTTGAAATCTAATAAGATTTATCCTAAAGATTATTATCCCTTGTGGCAAATGGACCAGTTGGTAGACTCTATCATAAGTTACAAGTTCATATTTATGATGGATGTCTATTAAGAATATCATCAAATTTTCTTGACCAAGGCTGAATAAGGTCAACTTCGTCACGATGACACTTTTTGTTATGTCGTTATGCCATTCAAAATGTCAAAATCATATATCAAAGACTTGTGGATTGAGTCTTTATCAAGCAATTGGGATGAAAATCGAAGTATACATCGATAATATACTCTTCGTATCTTTATTATCTTTATTGGCTGGAGACTTGGTGCTTGGTCAAGAATAATATAATCAAACTATATTATTAGGATGGCTATAATAGTTAATATAATAATAATCTATTAGGCTGGCTATAATAGTTTTATCATGAATAATATAATCGAACTATGTAATATAATAAAATTTATAATATAATATAATTAATATTACATTAGATAATCTTTGATTACAAGAAATATAACCTATATTATTATAAAATAATAAAAATATCCGACAACTTCTTCTGATAATAGTCGGCACTGACATCCGGCCAATAGGGCTGACACCAAAAGGCGACTGATCCTGTCTGAAGGCTATGAGATGGTGCAATGACTCTGATGGATGATTGGTCAAAGGATAATAAACTTCTCGAGATATGAAGGAATTCCTCAGTGATCCTACGTACAATCAGACAAGTCAACAAAGCGTTAGTGACCTAAGACCGGGGTGGAAATCTCTGGTTAGGCCCTCAGACGCTCAAGTCAGTCTCCTTTCTTGAAAGTGGAAGAAGAACAATAATGAAAGTGTAAGAAAGTAGGACTTCAAATGTAAATATTTACGTACCTTGCTAGCGGAGAGGATTCCACTTTTTATACCACCTCACATAACCTCCACAATCGCGATGTGGTCCCCGATTTATTAGTTTGTTAGGTGATAGAAGAAAGTTCAACTTGAGTGTTTCATGATAGTTCTGAGATTTTTTTCTACTCACAGATGTATCTCTTTTGTCGTTTATGCTCTTCATCATTAATGAAGTTCTTAAAGGAGAACACTATTGTAACTAACTCATTAATGAGAAATCAATTAGTTTTCAAATGAGATTTCAAAGAAATATTCCCCGACAATTATGACAGGCTATCAAAATGTTGTCTGCTGTTTGCATGCTGAACACATCTTAGTCGGTCCATCAGGTCGGCTATCTTACTTGTTATTATATTAATCTGTTCAACCATACATTAAATACTGTAAAAATTTGTTCAAAAACTAATATAATACCCTTATTATGTCATAAGTTCACTTGATGAGTCATAAAGCATGTATGTTAGAACTATATTTTAGGAGTACTACACTTTCAGATAATTTAAACTCGTCCAAACTTTATATACAGAGAGTCATATGTCCAATCTATTCTCATCTAAACAATAGTGTATGTATAAAGAGTTTTATGAGACAAAATGTTATTAAGTCGTCTAAGCCTTGTGTTCATCCGCATCTTTCCCGACCGGGTGCTCACAGAGAACCTTATATCCATTCATCTTTTACCCGCCCGAACGTATGTTAAGAGTTTTGTAGGGTTAATTACCTTTAATCCCGCCCGGGCTTTGTCTGGTCGAACGTCCATAGAAAGCCTTATGTTTGATCGACTTTCACCTGACCAATCGCATGTCAAGAGTTTTATATAAGGCTTAAATACATAGAGCCTGAACGACCTTTCGTCTCGCTGAATTCTTCTAAATCCGATCAACTATTAACTGACCTAGCACCCTATTTCATATTTGTTGGTGCTGTTAGCACTAATGGTCTAACTCAAGTTTTGATGAATGACAAAATAGGTTAAGTTAGTTTTGTTATTATCTAACACTCTGATCGAGTGTGCAGGAGAAGCCCAGACAGGTCGACGGGATGAACTGATGTCTGGCACGAAGCCTAGCTAGGTCGACGAGGCGACTGGATAGCTGGCACGAAGTCCAAACGGGTCGATGGGCTGACCGGACGTTTGACACGAAGTCCAGCTTGGTCGACGAGCTGACCGAATAGCTGGCACGAAGCCCAGACGAGTCGAAGGGTTGACCGGACGTCTGATAGGTAAGTGAAGGTAAGTCACTGGAGGGTAATGACTGTGAGGACGCATTCCCGAGAACGGAACTTAGGCGCCGATCCGACTTAGAATCATTTCAAAACTCTAAGTCGATATTTTGACTAGATTCCAGTCTCAGAGAGACGAAATCTAATTAATATTCTGCTTAATTTTAAAACTATGCTAATACTCTGTGTTGCAGGATATATCTTATATTTGCTTCCGGACTAACGTTTTCTTGCAGGAAGGAATCTGCTGAAAACTGAGGGTCCGAGCGCCCGGGATGGTTCTGGGCGCCCGGAGGTGAAAAATTATCCTCAACGTCATTTCGCCGCGTGGAGCTCCCTGGTTGGCTCGATTACGTCATAATCAGGGCGCTCTGAAGGTTCCAGGCGCCCTGAACCTCCTATATAAGGAGGGTCAAGGCTGAAGCTCAAATAACAACTAACAATCTGCTCTCCCGTGCTCCTGCAACATTACGAAGCTACTCCGACCACGCGCTGTTCTTTTATTTTATTCCTTTTGTCGGTATTGATTTTCTATTAGCATTCCTGTAATTTAATTTGTAATCAAATATTCGAATTGCTAGTGGATTGTCCATCGAAAGCACCCTTGCGTGCGAGCCTTGGAGTAGGAGTCGAAGTCTCAGAACCAAGTAAAAAACGACTTTTGTTAGCATTGCTTTATTCTTTCTTTTTTTCATCTACTTTTCCGCTGCGTACTCTTTCGAAAAGTTTTTAATCGATATTCACCCCCTCTCTCTATCGAACGCTTACGATCCAACAATATTTTCATCATAGGGCCTTAAGGTTCTTATATCTTACCAGCTTGCAACCGGTCAGCCCTATACAAGCATGCTCCTTTGGAACTACGCGGGCGAGATTTAAGGATTCTGAGGCCAAGCGATCAACAGAACCAAATAACGAATACCACTCGATCTCCACTTTGACCACCACCTCATCTTGATTTGTCCTCCACGTCATCTCCTAAACTCACTCGCCGTAACCCGTATCAGCAACCAATGGAGACTGGGGGCGGCTAGACGGCCGACGACGACTACCAACGATGGTCGATGCTGGTCAGCGGCGACAAGCAACAGGTGACAGCCAGTGGCGACGGGCTACGACATCGCCGACGCTGACCGATGTCGGCAACTAGTTAGTGTAAGAAATGGAATATAAGTATATTTGACATTTAAATTTTAGTTAAACATTGAGCTTGGACTGTAATAAAATTAGTTGGCATTGTAATCCAGATTATAAAATTTTATTATCTTTTATATTTCAGATTATATTACATTACAGGTTTAGAACGGTAACAAACAAAATAATTATGGAGTGTTTGGTTAAAATTTATCAATCAGAATAGTAATATATTTAATTACGAAATCAATGGGAATAGAATCAAGTATACATTATCTTTATGTTCAAATTCTAAAATGAATATGATTATAATTGATAATATTTATTTCGAATCAACATTAGTAATAAGAATCAAATAAATTTTGATTAATAAGAATCAAATAAATTTTCAATTTTACCCTTGTTAGTTAATGCATTAAAAATTATTTCTCTATTTTTTAAAATAACATAAAACATTATGTTGGGGCAATTTCCCTAGGCCAAGTTTGACAAGTTGACTAAATTTGAGTTGAGTCAAACTTGAGTCGGGATTTGAGTTTGATGTTTGACAATATAAGGAGATTGCTGGAGCAATCGTCCGGTTATGGAGATGGTCAAAGGGTTGACCAGGTTGATGAGAATACGAGTCAAGTAGGTCAAGGTTGACAGGAGACTTAACTGGGAAAGTCCTAACTGGAGGTTAGGCATTTGGAAAGTCCTAGTGAGGAACTACGCAGGAGAAAGTCCTAGTGAGGAGCCAGGCAACGGGAAAGTCCTAGTGAGGAGCTAGGCAGGAAAAAGTCCTGGTGAGAAGCCAGACAATTGGAAAATCCTGGTGAGGAGCCAGGCAAGTCAAGTTAGATGTAATTTCAATTCTTAAGTTTAGGAAATCCCTGTTCAGTTCATTCGATGTACTGCGCCTGTTTTCATATTTGAGTATTGCATGAATTTCGTGAGATTTTCATTGTTAACTTCTGTGTTATGTAATGAATGAGGTTGTGAATTGAAGAGATAGGAATTGAATCATTTGAATCAACGATGTCTTATGAAATGGAAAAGAATCATGTTAAAATGTTTGTTTAATTGGAGGCTTTTGGTTGTGTTCTTCTGTTCAATGTTACTATGATTGAGTTTTTGGGTTTAATAGTTGAATTTAGTGGTGAACAGAAGAACACAACCAAAAGCCTCCAATTAAACAAACATTTTAACATGATTCTTTTCCATTTCATAAGACATCGTTGATTCAAATGATTCAATTCCTATATCTTCAATTCACAACCTCATTCATTACATAACACAGAAGTTAACAATGAAAATCTCACGAAATTCATGCAATACTCAAATATGAAAACAGGCACAGTACATAGAATGAACTGAACAGGGGTTTCCTAAACCTAAGAATTGAAATTACATCTAACTTATAGAAACCGAAATAAGAAATTGCAAGTAGAAAAGAAATTTCAATCTAACTATCAGATCTTTAGATCTGAGCAAATTCATGGACAATTCAAAGTAAAAAATGAAAGAAAACAAATCCTAACATTCCACAACCCAAATTCGTAGCAAATTCCTCCAATCTGCTGTGAAACAGAGGTGCATCGGAAACCTCCCCTTAACACCCAACGAACAATGTACAAGCTCACATCTATTTCCAGTAACCACTCACAGCCCTTGGAAACCTCCCCTTAAGCTCCCGACAATTGGAAATCTCATCAACCGAAGAACTATGCTAAGATCCTGAAATTTGCGAAGCTAATTCAATTGATCATATCTACTTAACCTCGCTACGGAATGAAGATCGGAAATCGTTCAGAGACTCCAAGAAACCTCCCTCAAAGCTTTGGTGGATATGAAGATCGCTGGTCAAGAAGAACTCCCTCAACCGGATCGCGGTAGTGAAACAGAATCCAAGACGCGGCTAAGAAACCTCCCTTTGCCACTCTTCGATCTCGGAAGATGAACGCTGAAGCTTGGAACTCTTCGTTGGTGAAGAAATTGGCCTTTGGATCTGGAATTCTAGAATGGGAAGCTCGGCGTCGCGGCGGAGAAGAAGCAGGAAAAGTGAAGAAATCGCGAGCCGAGTCCAAAGATCACTGTAGTTCCTCACGGTATTTAAATCAGCCTCGGATTAAATCGGACGGTCCAGATTGATTTGGACTAATCAACGGTTGGAGCATCTCGAATCTGCTTCAAAACTTCCGGATCTTCATCAATGGACTAGATGCACTCCTCATTAGGTTAGATGGACCGGATTTTCAACGGATGACTCAGATCTACTTGATCTTCAATGGACGATCCATAATGCTCCAAGGTTTGATCGCCTCGTTAAGCCCTTGATTTGAGCCCAAATGCGGTCTGATTTGATCGGATCCATGACCCTTTTGATGCCTACAAAATAAGAATCAAATATTAGCATCAAATACCATAATTATAAGCCAATTTGCAATTAAGTCCAAATTCAAATGTAATTATGAAATATGATGTAAATGTAAGATTAAGCTATAGAAAGACCATTAAAAATGTGCATTATGAATTAAAATAATGTAGCAAAATCATGGTTATCACTAGGCAGGAGAAAGTCCTGGTGAGAAGCCAGACAATTGGAAAGTCCTGGTGAGGAGCCAGGCAAGTGGAAAGTCCTCGTGAGGAGCCAGGCAGTTGGAAAGTCCAAGTGTGATCTTGGCAAAGGAGAAAGTTCTGGTGATGAGCCAGGCAATTGGGAAGTCCTGGTGAGGAGCTAGGCAACGGAAAGTCCAAGTGTGATCTTGGCAAAGGTGGTAAGTCCAAGCATGCGGTCTTGGCAAGGTAAGTCCTAGTGTGACTTGACAAGGAGAACTCGATAACTAGGATGAGGCCGAAGGAAGCTCTTGAAGGCAAGGCGTGAAGGATGGGGAGATATCCGAGGGACACAAGGCTGATGGAGGAGGCTAGAAGACTAGTTCGAGGTCAGTCGAGTGTGGTGGTATAATCCGACAACTAGGATAAGGCTGAAGGAAACTCCTGAAGGCAATGCGTAAAGGATGGGAGATATCCGAGGGATGCAAGGCTGATGGAGGAAGTTAGAAGGCTAGTTCAAGGTTGGTCGGGTGTGGTCAAATGCTAGGCATGGAGACCCAACAAGTCACAGTTGACCAGGAGTTGGGTTGGAGGCTTTGGACTTGAGTTTGAGTCAAGTCCAAGCTGGTCAATCGATCGGGCGATTGATTGAACCAGGATCCAATCGATCAGTCGATCGATTGGAGTGTGTTGCGATTGTGGGAAGGCCAAATCGATCGGTCGATCAATTGGGAGGTGAAATCGCGAGCACAGAAGCCTTCCCAATCGTCGGGCGATCGATTGGGAGCTGCCAATCGATCAGCCGATCAATTGGGCAGGGAAGTTCTCGCGCGATCACGAGAACACAGAAAGACTCTGAATCGATCGGGGGATCGATTCAGGCAATCCCAATCGATCGACCGATTGATTGGGTAGCAGAAGCTCGCGCGTAGACGCGAGAGCACAGAAAGGTGCTGAATCGATCAGGCAATTGATTCAGGCAGTCCCAATCGATCGGTCGATCAATTGGGAAGTAACCGTTACGCAGGATGCAGGTGATGGACGACTGCGATGAAGCGGTGCTGACATGGTAATCGATTGGGGATGAATTGGATCGATTGAGAGCACTGTTTAAAGCCTGGGCAGAGCGTTTTCTCCGTAGATTTTTTCGATCTATTTTCTACGAACTTTGTACGATCTTCACAGCGATTTCTCCAGCACTCACGCCAATTCTTGAAGGCACTTGGGGAGCATCTCCAAGGTTCAAAAAGCAATACCAAGTAGCAAGAAGAAAGGTGTATTTACTTGTATTCTCATAGTTTTTCTTGTATTTGTGTTTGTGTTGTGTGTGAGTTTGTACGAGGCTTCTCCGCCTCCGGCTGCGACCGAGAAGGAGGTTTTCATAGTGGAGATAGTGTGTCGTGTGTGGATCTTTAGATTAGTCATCTCTTCTTGAGGTAGATACCAAGTAAACCCTAAGTGTTAGCATTATGTGTGTTTGCATTCAAAGGTCCCAACACATTAGTCTTCTAATATTAATTTATTTATTATTTTTCTTTTTTAATATTTATGGTTTATTAGCATTGTCTACTATATTTCACAAACACTCTAAATTTTAAAATTTAAGATAGACATCTAGTACTAAGTAATTTTAAATCTTAAACTAATTTCCCAACGTATTATTTCTTTTTAACCATTACAATAACATTATAATTGAAATAAAATTTATTTTCTTTATTTCCAAAACGAAATAAATTCAATACATCAAGTAACATATTTAAAATATTACCAAAAACAACATCAGTCCATTACCATTTTAGACAACATTTATTGTTTAACACAAAATGAGATGTCTCAATGCAAAACCAACTATGAAAATATAAACCTTCCCATAAAATATTAACCTCAATAGTTGAGGATAACAATTCCAAAATCGTGATCTTAACATACTATAGTTATATTAAAGTGAACGCATATTCCCTCACTTTAGTGCAATCTAAACTGAATAGTAAATCAACATTTAAAGGATCTTGACAAATAACTTTAGAAGCCTTGTACTTATTTGGACCATTGAACTCATACTTTTCTAGCAATTCAAGAACTTGTAATATTCTTGAAGTTGACATTGTGACAAGGTGACCATCAAAACTCTTCATAAAACCTGAACTTCATCATATTAAATTCCTTGTACTCAGTTTTAGCATTATTCACAGGTGCATATTTGGTCTTCTTTGAAATTTTATGAACTAGTTGAGGGATTTTTTTTGGAAGAACGTGCACTGGAAGAATTAGATGACAACGACTCCATGATAATTAAAAATTCAATTTCAGTGTTAGAATCACTCTCATCTATCACAGTCAAAGTAACATCAGCATTTCTTAAATTTTACTCAACAGCAAGTGGATCTTCAGCCACATCCCCTGTTGCTCGATCCTTGCTATACACAATATCCAAATCCGTAAAGTAAGGGAACGAGACATTATACAAGTATTTAGCATCTTTATGAGTCTATAAAAAACATAAAATAATAGGGTACAACATAATCATAAATCATAACCTATAAAACGTGTATTCCAATCTACTCATCATTGAAGTAATCAAAATATCATCTAATGGACAATATTCATAAAATCACAAAATAAAACACATGAATTGACATTCCTTACTCCATTTGATATACCATGTAAATTCACATGATACCTTCCTTTCAAGAACTTGATCCTAGCGTCAATGTGCTTCACTTTGATTGTTAACTAAGGCAACTTTTGCACCATCAACTTTTTTATCTCGTTCATGTAATTAATCTTAAAACCACCATATATTTTCCAAAGAAGATCAGTGACTATATCTTGTAAACATCTAATTAAGACCTAGCTTTCCTCCTCGATCCAAAATCGCTTGTTCTTGTCTCTTCTGTATTTCATATCATTTGTCTCTTGGCAATGACTATCCACTGTACTGCTATTCATCATACTGTGGTTCAAGAAATGTATATATACATAATATTGTATTATACACATATATATACCAACTCAAAAACATAAATATCAAATAATGTTCAAAAAGTTGGGCAATACATAAGGCAGCTAGCAGTGTCATACAAAATCCTACATGACATTGAAAATGTTTTAATCAAAATACAACAAAAGCACAAACATATATAGTAATCATCCTATACCAAATACTCAAATTTTCCAATTATTAAACATTTCAATTGTCATATTACTCTTGAACACATTCCACTAGTCAGTTGAGGTAATTGTTTGTATGTATTTCATTTCATCATCATCACTTTTCTCGTCTTCATATTTTTCATTGTCCTCTATAGATTCTTAAGGATTTTTACTCATAAATTAATACGCACTTGAGTTTGTATTGAGAAAAAAGAAGGGGGTGGTAGAATTTTTCAACGTCCCTTCAACAAACCAAAACACCTTTTGATAACATTTCTTGCTTTAGAGTACTTCATATTAAAATATTCTTCTAGAGTTTTGGATCGATGACCTTCAAACTCATTAAGATGATACATATGCCCATGATAAGGCGTAAGAAAACTAGAAGAATTACAATAACCAACATTGATCCTGTCCAAGTGCTGAGTCGACGGACGCTGGGGACGTGGCATGCTCTGCTATCCCCGACTAGTGGTGTAGATCTCCGGCGAACCTGCAAAGAAACCGAGCCGGGAGGGGTTTCCCGACGACGACCCTCAGACGCTCAAGTCAGACAACGAGAGAAGCAGCGTAACTGTGGTTACAGTAGAGATTTGCGCATACCTTCGTCGACACGCTTCCCCAAACATACCTTAACAAGCCTCTGTCAGAAAAGTACCACTGGCGTCATTCTGCAATCGTCCGAGCATATCCCGGATGTGACGGTGGAAGCTTCCGTCGTATGATCCTGTGTACGGCTCGGCTGCCAACTCTGCTGCTTGTCAGCGGCAAGCGTCTCGAGGATGATGTTATCCCCTGTCTCCTTTGTCCTCTTGCCTTCCCTGTCTGTTCCAGGGCCGAGCGGGTCGGCCGCTCGGCAAGCATATAACTTCTGCTTTGGCCGTATGCTCGGATGAGACTGCTCCCGCCTGTGTTGCCTTGTGTACCGGCCGAACGGACAGCCCGTTCGGCCCTTGAAACCTTTTTACCTTGAGCATCGAAAACTTGACCCCTAGTCGGGTTGTCTTTCATTCGGCTCGTGGGGGATTCACAGTCGGTCGGCCTGATTCATCCGGTCGGTCGGCTGCTTTGCCCTGTCGGCCGGGTCTTAGGGTCGAATCTCTTGACCTTTGACTTCCACGTGTCATTGACCTTCCGCCAACGAGGGTCCTCCGCCCTTACCACCGGATCAAACATCAACCAAGTTGTAACAACATTCAACAATAAAACAAAACATGTAAGACTACAATAAAACCTTGGTATTTGAAATTTAAAATTAGGGTTTGTTGGTTAATTCACAACCTTTTTAAATACCTTGAGGAACTTTAAGATCAGTTGGTTTGCTAATGGCATCATGAAGAACACGAACATCGTGAGCAGAAAGAAGATAAGGATATTAGGACAAGGGCTATTTTGGCATTATAAAAAAAATTATTCCTGGAATTCAAGAATGAATCGATAGAAGGGGGAACACAGAAATAAGGTTTTGTCCGATTTTAAGTAATGATTCCTATATCTATATTTTTATTCATGTGTTTCAAACATTAATAATAGCAATCATTCCCTTTCATTCTCATTCTCCACCCCTATTCCCCTAAACCAAACCCCTTAATATTATAATGTAATCTTAATTACATTACAAAGCTTACTATCTCTTATATATATATATATATATATATATATATATATATATATATATATATATATTCACCTGGCACGGGGTCAACTACCAAGGTGGAGGTCAAAGTCAAGGTGGTTAATGTCCAAGCAGCAAAGGACCGAACGGAGGATAATTACAATAGTTGGTCGGGTCAGTGAGGGCCAGACCGACGGGGAGACATGTTCGAGTAAACCACCCATCCAGCTCGGGATGATACATAAGACAGCCAACGCTCAGTATGGGGAGGACATGTTACTACATAGTCACCACACGGAAGAACAACTGAGGTTGACAAAGAGGAGGTGTCCCGGCCGAGCGACTTCCCCGCTCAGCCAAGCAACGAAACATGACCATGGAAGGAGCAGAGTTCAAGCCGAGCTGCTACCTTGCTCGGCCCAACAACGGGACCACAACAGTATCTATTGCCATCCTTTTGGGAGATAGTGTCGCTGAAACGAGGTATGGTCAACAGATAAATCGTACGGCGGAAGCTTCTGCTGTCTCGTCCGGAATATGCATGCCCTGTTAAAGTATGTTGTTAGAAGTACTTTCCTGACAGGTCCTTTCATAGGACAAAATCGACGCGTGAAGGCAGAGGTGTGTGTGTCTATATATATATATATATATATATAAAAGAAATATAATTTATATTATTATAAAATAATAAAAATATCATATAATCTCTTTAGCGTCGGTGCCCGACCGACAATACCGACACGTGAAGGCGGAGGTGGTGATCGACGATGACTAGAGGCAACCGATGATTGGCGACCAGTAACAACCGACAACAATGGGCAACGACCAACGATGACGAGCTACGATGGGCGGCCAATGCCGACAGTCAGCACCGACGGCCGACGCTGGCTGTAGATTATAAAATTTTATTATTTTTAATAGTTTAGATTACAATATATTATCATTTTAGAATGGTACCAAATAAAATAATCTATATTATAATATAAGCTTGATTATGTTACAAGACAGTAACATAAGCTTATATCAACCCGTAAGAACCGTTGGTTGATTTGTTCATTCCATGTATAAATATAGTAGAGCTAGAAATAACAAATAATGTTATTTAATCTTTAAAAAAAATAGTTAATCTTACCTCTTGTATTTTTTTAGATACATTTTTTTATCCATATTTTACACAACTAAAATAATAAGAGACATTATTTACCCTTCCAATACAAATTAATACAATGCGCATAATTTGATGAATTAATAATTTGATAAATTAATGATTTTTTATTAAAAAGGGGAGAGATAATTTTAATGTGAACCGTAATAATTTGCATTAAATTTATAGACAATATAATTAATAAACTAATTAATGTAGCGTCCGTGGTCAAACTTGTGTTTCTTGTTGGACATGGCATCAACGGGGAGGGTGCCTCGCACACCTAGGCACTACGTCGCCGCCGGCGATACGAGCACGTAGAGGAGGCACGCCGAGCACCCGATGATCTCAGGAGAAGCCTCTGATTCCAGATTGCCCTTAAGCCTCCGCTTTGCCGAGGAATCGAGGCTGGCCAACGGTGAGGGAGGCGTTATCGGGGAGTCTGCAGGGTGAACCACACCTTCTCGAGGCCTCGAGGGTGCACACGCTCAGGTACCTAGAAGGGGGCACTCCGACGTGGACCTTCGCGAAGAATGTCGCAGATGATGGCGGAGGTGTTACTATCAACCCTAAGCCTATGTTTAAAGGAAAAGTAAAATATTAAATTTGTATTATTTTTATTTGTAAATATGCTGTGTTATCCTCACTTTTTTAAATATTTAGTGTTTAAAAACCAGTGCATCTTGCATATATTTATTGATTAAGATTTATGTGTTCAAACAATTGTAACTCTTTTGTTAAAATTGACATTGACATTGGCCTCAAAATCGGTGTTGGCTTCCAAGTCGACATCGAAGTATGCATCGGTGTTGGCATTGATGGAGTGTGAGCGTCGAACGGTACGAGTGTTTTTTGTCACAATACAAAAAATAACTAAACAATAATTTTTAAAATTAATATAATAAAATAAAAATAAAATTAGAACATAATTTTTTTTAGTTCTTCTAATCCTTCCTTACATCCCAAATCAGGGTGTAAGAAATTCTTTCATTTCATGAGTAAGGAAAGTTAAAGCTAGCGATGACAACGAGTCCGAGTTGGTACGGATTTGGCCAAACCCGAGACCCGCCTCACCTCCCTTTGAACCCACCCTGCCCCGCGAACCCGGCAAGGCAGATCCGGATTAGACCCGCTAGACTCGCCATATTTTTTTTTAAATACAAAATAAAAAATTTTAAAAATAATTAATCATTAAATTTATTTTCAACATTTATATTAATAATATTTTATAATAAAAAAATATTATTACAAATTAAAACCTATCAATTTTGATTCAACTAAAAATTAATTATCAAATTTTATTCAATTAATAATTAATAAAAAAATAAAAAAATATTATACGGAGCAGATCCGGTTAAATTCGTGACCCGTCCAGGATCTACCCTGAGACTCATTTAGGCGAGTCTTAACCTACCCCGCCAAGGCGGGTTTGTTACGGGGTCAGGTTTCAACCCGTCTCATTGTTATCCCTAGTTAAAGTTTACCCTTTATTACATTTACTTTCGATAGCTCACTTCCTCCAAAATAGGATTTCAAATCTCCCTTCTCACCCTACCCTTTCCTTTCCTTCCCTCACCTCTCCCAAACAGTGACAGAGCTAATTATGAGATGATTGACCAGGAACCTATTGTATTATATTTTATTAGTAAAAGATAATATTTATGGTTATTATTTTTACTTATCTATGTTAGTTGAATAAGTATAATAATATCCTATAAGTTCTAGTGTACATCATATCAATTTGTTAAATTTATAGTTAGAGACTATATATATATATATAACACTATTTTTAATTATTCCTAGTCAAATATTAATATACAAGGACAATATTAATTGTTGAAACTAGCAAATAAATCAACTGATGATTTAATCTCACAAATCATTAATACAAGATATCAAATTAACATATGTGTATATATTAGAGAATATGTACTAAATTAACTCACCATGAGAATGTTTCATAAATCGTTATATGAATGTCATATATATTTTCATAATGACTATTAGTATAAATAGTACTTAAACATGAAGTTACTATGATTCCCTACATAAGAAATTATGTACTTTGATATATATAAATATCACATGTCATAAAATGAACTATAAAATCGGTCACTAAGTATGCAATAATCGATACGGAGGGATATGAATGATGTATATAGAATCTATTCATTCCTTATAAAGGAAATGATATCTGTGGGTCACTTGATTAAGTAGAACTAAATAAGTCAATATAAGATCTTAAGCTTATTCCGTTAAGTGTGTCAACTTAAAAATTAAGAAACACACAAAATGATAAGAGAATTACACAGTTTATGTCTCATAGATTAATCTAGATATCAAAGATAGAATGATCAAGTTATACAAGATAATTGGCATAGACAAAGTAAGCCGAATATCAATATTCTTATTACTTGGATAACAATGATGGATTAATAAATATCACTCATTGTTTATGTATCGAAAATGATTTTAAAAATACTGTAAACATTACAAGAACCTATTAGCTCACACATAAAGAGCATGTTGATTTAAGAATGATTTATTTTAATTTGATTAAAATTATATAGATTTGAGCTTTAATTTTGAAATTTATTTCATAACTTATTAAGGCCCAACCAAACTATATAGTTCACTAAGATAAACAATAATAGTTATCAAAGAAGATGAATACTTTATCGAAGAAGATAAAAGTCATCGGAGAAGATGAATTAGTATTTTCTCCTCATTTAATGTTACCTAAAGTAGCCATAAATATGTCAAGAAGATGAAGAGGTATGTATCTTTTGGATTGCCATAGTATATATGGTCTCAAACAAGATAATGAGTGATATGTGGTTATCCATTCTTAGAGAACTCTCCAATTTCTAAAATCTTGGAGAAGGATCGAGTGACTTGCTCGCGTAAATACTGTAGAGGCATAAATGTTTTGATCACATTGAGATTTGCCGAAGCATTAGTGTTGCCAGGATTGTTCCATTCATGCACCAAAGGAAATAATCTGATCAAAACGTGTATTCTGCATTCGCTTGGATCTCTAAAGGGATCATTTTTTTACTGCGTATGTATATTATTTTTGTAAAATATCCCTACAGGAGGAAGCACGAGGTTGAGGTTGAGGTTGAGGTTAGGCAGGTTCCGAGGCAGCGCCGGGTGCAATTCACGCTTCTGGAGGTAAGTCTTTCCCGACTACAAGTCATTGAAATCCATCAGGGTTTAGCACTGGATCGAACAACAAGAACAAAATCATCAGAAAACATCTTCTTGTGAGATGAATCCGGCTAGAGATTGAAGCTGCAGTAGGGTTCATCAGCGATAAACTACCACGAAAGGGATCTAGTGACTACTTGCCACTAGATCTAGTGACCTCTCCCATCCATCAGGAACTCTGAACTCGAGGTCGACCTCGGCGGATCCTTGGAATGCCCCACCACTGCCAAACAAGTCCATGGCGACGAGCTCCCTCTTTCCCTCTCCTTCCTCCCTGAGCTAAGAAACTCACATCAGCAGCCATTGACGAGCACCTCCGACCGACCACCCACCCACCCACCCAATATCAACAAGAGAGATCAAAGAACAATATCGAAACAGGATTGTACAATCTGCAGAGGCATACAAAAAGGAGCCACCTTTGAGAGATGCATGCTTCTAACCGTGGGGGAAGGATTTAAATGGATTTCTATCGACCAACATGAGTATCAGCAATGCAGCAAATCAGTACTGGTGTGCTGCATTCAGTCTATTTGTCTGAGGTTTAAAGTTCCCATTGTGTCATTCTGATCTTGCCATTAAGTTCAGTTCTCAAATAGATGGTGCTAGGCATCTTAAGATAGCATACTTTTACAACCACAAGTGGTATTTACGACTCTAATATATTGAGTATTGAGTTCGGAGGTGGTTAGCTTCTCAACTGGAATAGGCTGATGTCGACTCTGTATCTATTTGTTTGATCATACGATTGAATGATGAAGAAGGCAGGTACTGTAAATTGCATTACTTTCCTATGACATTGATATGGTTTCTTTGCATTGGCCTGATAGATGTATTTTTTAGATTAGTAAACTAATTTTGCCTTGTTTTTTCGCCTTTTCTATGTAACACGACATATTCGGTTCGATAGCATCAGCCTCACATGTTATCCGAGAGTACTTCTCTCGGCTTCACATTACATCTTCTACCAGCACACAAGTAAATAAAAGCACAAATAGAAGATGAGAATAGTAAAAATAAAAATATTAGGTAAATGTGTAGACTTAAAAATAACAGACACCAATCCCACTTAATTAGGTAATAAAGATTTAGTTGTTATTATATCAATAATTATAATAATTTTGGCTGTAATAGTCTCTATATGCTAATCCTATAATTAATGATTTAATTATTCATACCTGATTATTTAATAATTGAAAGTGATTATTAAAAGGAATAATAATAATAATAATAATTTTTTCATTAGCAATGTAAACACATCATTTATTAAAACTTTAGTTAAACCCAGTCCAAAATAATTAGTCAATTCGAAGGGGACTACCCGACCAGGCACGATGACCTATTTCATGTCATGATGGGGTCAGGCATGGCATGGCTATCACAGTCCCAGTCAGCATTTAGAAGGTGTGACATGGCAGGACATAAACCATTCCTTCATAGATCATGTTAGCCACAATGTAAGTCTGGAGTTCGAATCTCGATAAAATTGAGATAAATATCTCAATTATGTGCTAATCACTATTCCAAAAATTAATAGCCGCCCATAATTTTCTCCTCTGTATTGATCCTGAGACGGATTGACGGGAACGGGAGCGAACGTATTCACCTTTTGCCATCATATCAGCCACAATGTAAGGCGGGTGGGGTCAGCCGAATAGTGAACAACCCACTGTTCTATCGAATGACCCAAGCAAAGCTAGATGGGCGATAGAAGGATGGTTCACTATCCAAACTAATAGCACCGATAAAGTAAGGTAGAACAGCTTGTCAATGTAGGTCAATCAATCTAAACGAGTCATGCAATCTGCGTAGGTCAGATTAACCAATTCAACTATCCCTCAACTGAATTCACTAGCTTAACCGACACCTAATCAGCGTAACTAGATTGAATATCTCTATTAAAGTGATCAGCCTGACTGGATGAATCGAACCAACCTACTGAAACAATTGAATCAACCACACTAATCAGCCCATCAAGATCATTAACAACACCATTCAATTCAATCGAGTGACTGATCGATCCACTCGATCGATCTAGACCAACTGCATTGTAGAAAGTAAAATCCCAATATATCCAAAGCAACAAAACCATTGTATAAGAAACTTCCAAATAGCTCTTAAAATTATAACTTCTATGCACTGCTATCAATCAACTACACGAAACTTTCACTAATACATGATCCTGAGAAAGGATCGGACCACATCAGGCCTATTATACACAATCCTATCCTATATTGTAAGAGGTTATTTAAGCGACTCGAATCTTGACCACAAAATCATACGGCACCCATTGCGACAAGGCTCGCTTCTATCAATCAACTACAACATGGATCATAAAACATGGTGAAAAATCATACAATGGAACTCCATTAGACTCGGTAGACAGATGTTCGATGTGTCTAAGCTCAACAGCAACCAAGTCTTCATTTTGTTTTAAGCTATCATCAAAATTTGATTAAATCTTTGGGCATTGCAAGAACAATAGCCATTTAGTAATAAAAGAATTCATGAGCTAGCAAGCATTGTGTAGAAAAAAAGTTAAGGCGTGAAAAGACAACAAAGCAATCAATGAGAAAGATGAAGTCGATAACCAATTCATGGATTCAAATATCACAAAATCTTCAAAAGTACTGAAAGCAACATACTTAGTTCTTTAATGTTAAATGACTAGAAAACACTACTCAAAGAACATTTTCACTGCTGCAAATCCATAAGATGTGGAGAATGGAAATAGTATCCGCACCACAAGTATAGGGAATGCACCATTGAAGACTGCTCGACAGTGCCGACCTACTTAGATCTCTGCCGCATCTTTCGGCGCTTCCTCTTGAGCCTCCTCATACGCTTCTTCTTCCACTGTGGCAAAGATAGAAAAACCTCAGCAACAAGAACAAGTATTGATCGCAGATAAAGGATTCACAAGAATCGTCTGTGCAAGCAGAGAAATTTCACATTTTACTCATACTAACCAAGCCATAAATTTCAAACAAAAAACAGATATTTAACATACAAAATTCCTACAATAAAATCTGTTTTCTATATAAAAAAAAGAATAAAAAAGGAACGAGATTCTGTAAAGAGAACCACGTCCATTTTTTAGGAAAAAAATCTATACTTCGGAGGAACATAATAATAATTTATACAAATGTAAACGAACAAAACATATTAAAAAGATTTTTTTTAAAAAAACTTTGAACAAATCATATGTTTAAAAAGCACTGGCTACACTACAAAAAAGCTTAAATTTTGTTCCCGCACAAAAAGATCCATGATCAAAACCAGGTGTGGGGGCTTCGACCATGAAACGCAAGCGAGCAAAAAGAGAATTAAAAACAGAAGGGAAATGTTACCGATCTAAAGAAGTGGCAACATAAGGAATCTAATAGTCACAAGAAAATCATAAACACATCTAGATATTACCTTTGCCCTCATCTCGTTTCTGCAACAGAAATCGCTACGAGTTCCCTTCTCTCCGTGCTCTGCGTTGCGGCGCCGATTTCGGAATCCACAGACGCTTTCGAGGAATTATATAGAGGCGAACCCTAAGGGCATTTTCATAATTATGCATATAACCGACCGGAACGGTCTGATCTGTAAAATAATTTAATGGGTTGGGCCGGCCCTTTCGAACTCACAAAATGAAAAATTTTCATTTCATCCTATATATTTCGCACAGAGTTTTGAAATTATCAAAATGGTCCCTTTAATTTTTAAGTTGTTGTCTTGCTACCGATGGAATAGAACAATAACAACTAAATTTCTATCTACTAAGCCGAATCGGTTATATGAATCCTCTTATAATGTTAGACATAATTTCCTATTATATTCTCATTCTACGTTGTAGGAAGTTAAAATAACACACACTTGAAAACTTACCAGGGATATTTTTACAAAAAACTTTGAAGCTTATTCAAAAAATAATGTAAATTTGGTAACTGAAGTGAAAATTCCCCTTTACAAAGAGGGTGTATTCAATCAAAAGATTGAATGATTTTTATTGATTTTTTTTAATGATAAATTTTTATGAAGTTTGATAGATTTTTATTAATTTTTATAGAATCTCATATAATTATAAAAAGAATTTCATGGAATTCTATAGACTTTTTTACAAGAATTTTACAGACATTTATAAATTTTATGGAAACTTGTAGATTTTAGAGGGTGTATTCAATTTTGAAAAAGTCTAAGTGGTCATGATCTTGTACAATATTTATTTTCAAATAAAACCTAAAATACATAATTAAATTTATTTTTTAATAAAATAATAAATATCATATTTGTCTATAATTTTTTTTCAACTTTTTAAACTTTTATCTTATTTTAGCTAAAAACAAAGAGAGGATAACATCTTAATTTATAATTTAAAAAAAAATTAATAATATAATTTTAAATCCAACAATATTATAATAATTTTAAAATTTTTTATTTACAAATTTGATCCAAATTATCAGTTTGTCAGCCCTTTAATGTGGTCAAATTTTTAATAAAGTATTGAATTAATAAATTTAATTAGTAATCAAATTAATAATAATATTAATACTTTGATTAGTAATAATATTATTAAAATAAATAAATGTAAATATATAAAATTTATTTAGGAATTTTTAAGATTTAAATAAATTTTATAGAATATTTTTAGGGACTATTTTCATTAGACTTTATTAAATTATCTATTAATTAAGTTGAAAATTAAATTGATTTATTAATATATATTTTATATGGAAACCTAATATCTCAAGTTTCTCTTCCCTTTACACACGGCGCCATCGTCCAAATCAACTTCGACTTCAACCTGCTCGCAAGTAGCCAATCGAAGCATCACCGACTGCTTCAAATAATTTTTCTATTTATTTTTCTCCTTTCCGACGCATCGCAAACTTCAATTGATGACACTCCTCATTGTTTTCCATCACGAGCAACTAAAGAAAATTCTCCGCCTGTAGCCTGCCGCCGTGAGCCGCCGCCAAGCAAAGGTTACAAACAGCTACCGTTCCGTTCCGACCATTTTGATCCGTTATTTTTCCATTATAACATCGGAAAATGGTGTTTCAGAGGACTCTTAGCTTCGCATGAAATGCATGCTGACAGGGGCGGATCCAGAATTTTAAGTTTGAGGGGGCCGCATATTATAAGAAAAAAAATGTGATAGCGATTAAAATTATCGATCACAAATTTTGAGATCGCCAAGACATTTTAGTGACGAAATTAAATTTCCATTGCTAAATTTAACGACAGATATTAATTTTCAGCGAATAAAATATTCAATAGTTTGTTTAAACCTTGATAATAAAATCCTAAGCATCCAACAATAACCTCAAGAAGAAAACTCTATGAGTAAACAATATCAAAATGAAAATAATAAAATCAAATTTCATTTCATCATGGCAACAACAAATATGATGTAATCAAAAGCATCATAGTAAACATAATCAACCCAATTTATTTCAATTAGCATAGGAGATAATTCAAAGCAATCAGGAACTTCCTTTGATAACAAACTATATGTTGGCAGTGTTGTAAACAAACCATGATTCAAAAACATGAAGTAAATGTATATTTAATTAAGTATCAATTACAATTCGCTAACTAAAAGGAATTCGATGTTCTTTTAAATTTTTGAAATCTTCAATGATAGCTTCTATGCTCACACTTCTAGCAATTTCTCTCTCAATATATACCATTAATGCATTTGAGAGAAAAGCATCCTCCATTTTGCTTCGAAGCCTTGTTTTCACAATATTCATCGCAGAAAATGATCGTTCTGAAGTAGCCGTATAAACCGGAAGAGTAAGCACAAGTATGATCACTCTAAAAATGAGGTTGTATGTAACGGACTTGTTAGTCTTTACCAACCATTGACATAATTCTGAAATGGTTGAAAGATTTTTGTAGTCGGACCCTTTGACTAGGTTATACTCGTAATGCTTCAATTGCATCTCCAATTGTTCTTTTTCATCTCTGGTAAAATCCTGAGCATAAAATTTTTCAACTAATTTACATATATACACAACTCTGAAAGACTCCGCTGCATTTTGAGGATTTAGGGCATTACTAAGAGTGAGCAATTCCATAGCATCATCACTAAAGTGACCATTAATTTCTTACAACTGTGAATCTATCGAAGCATAAAAGAGGTCTATTCGATAATGATGCTCAATGGTGAAATTGTCTTGATGAGCACGCCCTCGACCTCGTTTATTAATATATGGAGCATTGAAATCAGGAATGTCAATATTTCAAAGTTCACAAAAGGATTTCACTTTTACAAGCAAATCATCCCACTTGTTATCCCTCATATGTTGAAGTAAATTCTTAGTAGATAATACAAGCTCCATTGCATTTATAATATCCTGAAACTTACTTTGTAAAGTCTGACAAAGAATATCTGTGATCCCCCTAATCTCTTTCATAAGATGCAAGATGAATACAAAATCAAAGGAAGTCATTTCATCATAAACAGTTGTTGCATCTGCTCGTTGAGAAGGAAGCCCATCATCCATAATCTTGAGCAATACCGTACACGATGCACTAAACATCTTAATTAGGCCTTTCAATGATCTCAAATGAGAACTCCAGCGTGTATCAACAGCTCGTTGTAAAGTACCTATCTAATTAAGTCCACGCCCTGTCTCGAGTTCATTAATAGCAATCAAATATGCAATATCATCTGCATGAGCATTCTTCAATTCATCATTACGCTTACATGAAGAACCAACAATATTAACTATAAAAGTTAATCTATCAAAAATTGATGAATAGGTGTCACATTTTTTGCTGCTGCAACCAAAGCCGATTGTAACCGATGAGCAAAGCAATGAACATAATAAGCACTTTTACAATCTTTTATAATCAAAGCTTGCAATCCATTAAACTCGCCCCTCATATTACTAGCACCATCATACCCTTGACCTCTAATATTTTGAACATCCAAATTGTAGTGAGCCAAAGCAGAATATATAGCATCCTTTAAAGTTAAATCCGTAGTATCAGATACATGAACAAGGCCAAAAAAACGTTCTTGAATGAATCTATTACTATCCACAAACCTCAATACTATAGACATTTGCTCTCTTTTTGACTCATCTCGGGCTTCATCAACAATTATGCAATACTTGGCAACTCCAATTTCTTCACGAATTGTATTTTTCACTCTCATCGAAAGCACATGAAGTATTTGTTTCTGAATATCGTGACTTGTATATTTGGCATTTTTTGGAGCTTTCGCAATTGCCTTTGAAAGTTCATCATTGTACATGGTCAGCACATCCAAAAATTCAAGAAAATTGCCACGATTAGATGAACTAGATTTCTCATCATGACCTCTAAACGGAATTCCTTGAAGTGCAAGTAATAACACCACGTGTATGTGAGCCTTCAATCGAAGACGATTAGTTGCAACTTGTTCATCATTAAAAATATCAAATCTCCTTGATATATGTTGTGTTTGGTTCATCAAATCCTCACATGCCTTTTCAGCATTACGATGGGGTGAAGATACATTATCCTTTCCCATATGGCTTAGGAAAGCACAAGCTTTTCCATTTCGAACTTTCTTCCACTTATCAAATCCATCAACAGTAAATGTAGTTTGATTTAAGCATCCTGAAGGCTTGTTGAAGATAAAACATGGAAAGCAATATGCTTTATCTTTAGTGGGTGAATACTCCAACCAAGGAAATTGTTCATACCAAGTTGACTGAAATCTTCGAGGGTGCTTAATATTTTTATTTAATGGATATTCTTGAAGAATAGGTTGATATGCTTTCAGATTCAAATAAACTCGACGAATCTCGTCTCGTTGTTTAGGATGATATTCTCAAATTTGTCGACGCAATCCTGGATCACGCTCTAAAGAATCAAGATCAACCTCTTCAGTTTCTGTATTTTTGAATCTTTTAGGAGGAATTTCAGATGGAAGATCATCATTATTTGATATTGTCGATAGAGTCATCGGAGTAGCCGGATCCAGTTCATTTGCTCTCTTCCTTTGAAAAAATTTATCAATCGTAACAGTATTTCTCATTTGAAGTATATGAAACCTTTAACAATGAAAAACTCGAATTATTTCAAATAAGTGAATAATAATTAATAACAACAATATTAAACCAAACATTAAGTCAATGATAAAAAGTAAATAATAATAACAACATAAACAAACAAAAATATCAAAAATTTTATCATTCATTATCATTAACCATTAAATAAGCAATTCCAACTTCAACTATTTAGGCACTTTAATTTCTAAAATAACAAGATTTAATTAAAATGTCTAAATTAATCAAATCATTAGGAGAAAGCAAACAAAATCAAGGAATCAAGTAAAAAGTAGAAAAACAAACAAAATCAAGAAGTTTAACGAAATTGTGAACTTTATATCGTTCTATTCTTGAAAATGAAGATAAAAATGATAAAATAAAGGTATAAATTTGTGTTAAGCTAGTAAGCTTCATAAATCATAATCATAGTGTGATAGATCCTACCTTCCCTTTAAAATGCAGTGGCATATACAGCGGCGGATTAAAACAATAATAAGATTATTACACCAACAGGCAAGGTAGGATCTAATATATTATTAGATAATAAGATTATTAGGTTGCATTTTAAAACAGTAATAAAATTATTAGGATCAACCGACAATAGCCAACAGCCTTAAACAAAAAAGAGGCAAAGTTCTACAATCTACAGATTACAGATAAAATTTAGAAGGATGATCGATCGAGGAACTAGAAAGGGAAGGTAGGATAAAGAAATGAATATGGAAACACCAACCAAAATAAAGATTTTTTCCCTTTCTCAGTTCTAAGAGTTTCAAAACCCTAAGGGTGCGTTTGGTTCGGGGTTATTCTTGATAACCTTGGTTATCCATCCAAGGTTATCAACAAAAACCTTGTTTGGTTTAGGTATTCGATGATTCCCGAGTAATGCTCCATGCCCGACACGTCAGCAAAAGGGTCATGCAGCCCGGAATCGGAAAACCTTAGAAAACTAAGGTTTTTCTTGATTTCGGGGTTAACGGATTTTTTTTACCAAAAATACCCTCCGATAAGAAAAAACATGAAAAAAAGAGAAAAAATGTAAAAAAATATTAAAAAATGTAAAAAAAATTTAAAATTTTATTTTTAAAAAAAATAATTTAAAAAAATTTAAAAATAAAAAATAAAAATTTTAAAAATAAAAAATTTAAACAATTTTAAAATTTTTTAAGAAGTTTAATTTTTTTTAAAAAAATTAAAAAATAAAAAATTTATAAAAATTTTAAAAATAAAAAAATAAATTAAAATTAAAATTTAAAATATAAAAAATTTTAAAAAATAAATATAAAAAATATAAAAACATTAAAAAATAAAAAAACACATAAAAAGTAAAAAAAATATACAGAAAAAAGAAAAGTAAAAAAACATTAAAAAATAAATAATAATAATAATATTATTATTATGTATAGTTGGTTTTGTAACTGAGGGTAATACGGTAAAATATTAAACTAGGGTATTCATTAAAACCTTCAAACAAACAAGTTTTTGTTGCATTACCTAGATTGAACCAAACAACATTGGTTATGTTTTATTCCCCATAACCTTGGTTATGTGATTACCTGGTAATCACATAACCAAGGTTATACATGATGACTTGAACCAAACGCACCCTATAAGGAGTAAGGACTAAGGAGAAGAGGAATTGCACCTTTCTCTCGAATCGAGATCGAGAACGTTCTCGTCGTAGTTTCGCAAAGATCTGAGACCTCCTCACCGGAGTTCGCCTACTACGGAGCGAGGAGTCGCTGCTGCCGTGCCACTGTCGCCTGCGCCGCCGACTGATTCGAAATGTCGAACTCCCAAATCAAAATACCTATTTGCATGCCTTTCTCATTAATTAGCTTATAAATAATAATAATATATTAGTATATTATTTAAAAATTTTACACGTGGACACGCCCCCCCCCCTCCCCCCGTCCATATGTAAATTCGCCTCTGCATGCTGAGAGGTTGATGCAGGTCGTTGAGAGGTTGAACAAGAACAAGGCCTTTTGGATTAAAAAAATAATCAAAATCAAGTAGTGGGAAGAGAAAATACTTCTTCATAAAAATTTAAGGCGATTTGAAGTCGATAGAAATCTCAGAGGTAAGGAGAAGACTTTTATTTTATTTTTAAAGTTATACCAAGTGTTTTGGAGAGTTCTTATTAGTTAAAATTTATATTCAAAGAATTTCAAAGAATCCATGAAAATCTATTGAAATTTTGGATACCAAAAGATTTTCATAGAGTTTTAAAAAGTCAAGTTTGAATATCACATGACTTTTTAAAACTCTATCAAAATTTAATTTGAATACCACTAAATTTCTATAAAGTTTATAAAAATCTAGATTGAATACACCTAGATTTTTAAAATCCATAAAAATCATTCAAAGTAATTAAAAGCCTAACATTGAATATACCCCTATAAGTTAATCCGAATGAATCCATGGAGGGGAAAAAAACATATCTTAAAAACACTTTGGGGAAGCTCAATCAATGACAGCAAAGTGGTGGAATGAATTT